>NC_084782.1:2007328-2321593 GCF_028858725.1 Colius striatus
CCTTCCGAGTCCACACACACTGTGTGGTGCTGCCCACCCGAGAACCCGACCCAGGACTTGGTGGAGTTCTTGAAGCAGCTCAGGTTCTGTGGGGAGAAGCAGGGCTCTGTGCCCTGGGTCCCTGCAGGGTGGGACGCACAAACCCAGGCACATCAGCTCCGTGGGCACGGGCAGCCCAGGCCAGGCACCAGCCCTGAGCCACCCACCCTGTGCCCACCCCACCACTCACCCACAGCACCCCCAAACCCCAACATTCCAACTCCTCAAAGCCACCAGCTGCAGGGGCTGGGATGTGCACAGGGTGTCCCACTCCCAGCCCCCAGTTTCCAGCAGACCCTCGGTGTTCAGGATCCAGGGTGCCCAGCAGCATCCCCCCAGCAGCCCAGGGCAAGGGCTGTGGAGGGCTGAGGCTCAGCTCACCCAGCTGGTGGTAGTTGGAGAGGCCAAAGCCGTAGACATGTCCCTCGTGGGTGACAGCAAAGGTGAAATAAGCCCCACAGAAGGCGTCCTGGAAGCGTATTTTGCCTCTGCTGCCTTTGCCTCTGACGGGGACGCGCTGGGGGATGAGCAGACGGGCTGCAGGCATGAAACACAGCGTCACACCAGCACTGAGCATTCACACCCTGCCCACTGACCCCAGGGAAGGGATTGAACACAGCAGCTCCTGAGCAGCAGGGGAAGGGACATCCAGGGGTCCCTTTTGCTCTGTTGCAGGTGCCACCCTCCCTCAAAGCAACTCACCCAGCCCTTTCCTCCCTCCTCGGTTGGCAAAGAGCTCTGGCACTCTGCCCAGCTGGCCCTGCTCGCCACAGCCACACGTCAGCAGGTCACCCTCCACTGTCAGCATCACCAAATGGTCGTTCCCTGGCAGGAGGGAGAGGAAAGAAGCAGGAGTCAGGCTCCAGGAAGACAACAGGGACTGAGATCTCACATGTACAACCCCAGATGGCCCCAGCTTGCTACAATTCAGTGGGGTTTAGTGCACCTTAACACCAGCTTCTGGCACAACTTAAATCCCTGGGATCTCCCTCTTCTTGATCCTAGTTCCCCAACTGGAAACTCAAACAAGTTTCTCTGGGAAGGTTTAGGGGCACAGGCTGCCCTCAGCCTCTCCTGGATAAGTTCCCTGGCTGCTCTGCTCAGTTGCCTCAGCTCTGACCCTGTGGGGTTGTGGTCAGGGCATTGTGCCCCACACTGGGTCAAATATTAACGACATTGTTGGGGCTGGAAGAGACACATGGCCTGTTCTCTCAAAAGCACAGCCTGTATCTGGTTGGGAGCAGCCAAGAGGGAAAAGGACATGTACCTCCTAGACCTTCAACCTCCTGCCAAGAGTTGCAACAGCCCTGGGCAGCCCCTGAGCTCACACCCCCAGGACATTGCTCACCTGAGACGATTTTAACGATGGGTGCGCTGAGCTGGAGCAGCACAGGGACAGAGCTGGTCTTCATGGGCTCCAGCAACCCAATCACCCCGTTGTTATCCTGAGAGGAGAGACAGATGGGGGCATGTGGGTCACAGAACTGTTCGGGTTGGCAAAGCCCTTGAAGCTGCTGCAGTCCCAGCCTTCCCCTCACCCTGCCCAGCCCAGCACTAACCCCTGGCCCTCAGCACCTCAGCTTTGGGATCCCTCCAGGGCTGGGCACTCCCCCACCTCCCTGGGCAGCCTGGCACAGGGGCTGACACCCCTCTAAGGGAAATAGCTCTGCCTCAGCTCCAATCTAAACCTGCCCTGGCAGAGGCAGTAACCATCAGCAGTTCCCAGTGTCCAAGGAGCCAACGTACCCGGAAGGAGCCCCAGGCAAAGACTCGTCCATCCTCTGTGAGTGCAGCCGTGTGACTGTCCCCAGCAGACACCTGCACCACCTTCTCCTGCAGCTCCACCAGCCCTGGTGTCATCTCTGACCCTTCTGCTGAGGTGTCACGTCCCAGGGCACCTTCATCATTGCAGCCAAAGGTGTAGATCTGGAGACAAGAGAATGAGCTGGTCAGGGTGAGACCCAGAGGAGGGGCAGGCTGAGTGTGAAGCCTGAGGACAGAGACCCACCAGCCTGAAATATCCCTTTGAACCTCTTGAAATGTTGTGGTCTGTGGCATGCAGACCATGATCATCTCCAGAGTCAGGGGTGAGCTACATGTCAGGGCAGAGCAGGCCCCAATTCAGTCCCAGATCCAGGACAAGTCCCAGAGCTTGAAGGGAATCAGAGAATTGTTTTGGATGGAGAATCCCTTGAAGCTGCTGCAGTCCCAGCCCTCCCCTCACCCTGCCCAGCCCACCATTAACCCACAGCCCTCAGCACCACGGCTTTGGGATCCCTCCAGGGCTGGGCACTGCCCCAGCTCCCTGGGCAGCCTGGCACAGGGGCTGACACCCCTCTCAGGGAAACAGTTCTGCCTCAGCTCCAACCTCAATCTCCCCTGGGGAAACTCCAGTCCCTTTCCTCTGGTCCTGTCATTTAGGAGCAGACACTGACCCCCATCTCCCTGCAGCCTCCTGTCAGGGAGTGTCAGAGAGTGCTGCTGGCTGCCCTCAGCCTCCTCTTCTCCAGGCTCAACACCCCCATTCCCTCAGCCCCTTCCCCAGCTCTGTGCCCGGCTCTGGCCACGCTGCAGCCCCTCAGTGTCCCTGTGGCAGTGAGTGAGGGGCCCAGCACTGAGCACAGCCCTGGAGCTGCAGCCTCCCCAGGGCCCAGCACGGGGGACAATCCCTGCCTTGGCGATAGCACAGCTCAGCCCCCCGACCCCCTCAAGTGCTGCCCCCTCCTCTCTGCACTCACCTTCCCTGTCTGGCTCAGGCACACCGTGTGCATCCCTCCAGCCTCCGCCTGCACCATCAGCTCTGGCAGGGCCACCAGGGCCGGCTTCTTCCTCTCCACCACGTCCTCTCCCAGCCCCAGCTGCCCGACGTCCCCCTGCCCCAGCGTCAGCACCAGCCCGGGCTGTGTCCGGTGTGACGGGTGACAGACTGTGGGGCACAAGGGAGATAAAACCCCCCCAGAGCACAGGGGAACAGCCCTTTTGTCCCAGCTGCTTCCCAGCAACAAGGGAGGGAAAACCTCTGGGGTTTATTTTTTTGTCTTGCCTTTAATCTTCTTGGTCCCAGGAGACTCATCTGGCGCCGGGCTCCTCTTCACCGTGCGTTTCCCTGGCATAGTGCCTCGACCTGAACACCAAAGGCTGTGTCATGGGGGTGTCCCGGGGGGGCTGCAGCTTGGTTGGGGTTTCCCCTCCTCCCTCGGCTTTACCATCCCCCGAGGACCCCGTGACCGGGCCACGCACCGATTTGTGCACCGATCTCTGCCGCTGCTCCGCAAAAACGCGGCTCGGCGTTTGCTTTGCGCTCTAAGCCGCTTTCTCCCCGCTGCTGCGTTTTCCCCGCGGCCTCCCCTCTGCGGGAGCCGGCCAAGGCCACAGGCCGGGCCGCAGCGCCGTCCCCGCGGGGTGCGGGGGGTGAGGAGCCCCCCGCAGCCTCCCCGGTACCCCCCAGCCCGCGGCGGTCCCGCGGCGTCCCGCGCCCCCCGCCGAGCCCTTCCCGCCGTTTGAATTCCCCGCGCCGCCCCCCGCCCCACGTGGCCCCGCGGCCCGCCGCGGCCTTTGCTGCCGCCGGCTGCCGCTCGGCGGGGACACGGGCACGGACGGACGGGAGGCCCCGAGAGCGGCCGCGGGGGCACTGCGGGACTCCCGGTGCCGTGACCCGCCGCGCGCCGCCGCTGCGCCCCGAGCCCGGCCCCGCGCCCCGCGCGCGCTCACCCCGCGCCCCGCCGCCGCCGCCGCTCCGGCCGCCGCCGCACTGCGCATGCGCCGCGCCGCGCTGCGCCCCCTGCCGGCCCGCGGCGGCACCCGCCACACTGCGCGGGACAGTGCGGGGATACAGATGGGATAGAGCTGTGCGGGGGATAGAGATAGAGCTGTGCGGGGATAGAGCTGTGCGGGGATAGAGCTACAGCTGTGCGGGGATAGAGCTGTGCGGGGGATAGAGATAGAGCTGTGCGGGGATAGAGCTGTGCGGGGATAGAGCTACAGCTGTGCGGGGATAGAGCTGTGCGGGGATACAGATAGAGCTGTGCGGGGATAGAGATACAGCTGTGCGGGGATAGAGCTGTGCGGGGACACAGATAGAGCTGTGCGGGGACAGAGCTGTGCGGGGATAGAGCTGTCCGGGGATGCAGATAGAGCTGTGCGGGGATACAGATAGAGCTGTGCGGGGACAGAGCTGTGCGGGGATGCAGATAGAGCTGTGCGGGGATAGAGCTGTGCGGGGATAGAGCTGTGCGGGGATGCAGATAGAGCTGTGCGGGGATAGAGCTGTGCTGGGATAGAGATAGAGCTGTGCGGGGATACAGATAGAGCTGTGCGGGGATAGAGCTGTGCGGGGATAGAGATACAGCTGTGCAGGGATAGAGCTGTGCAGGGATAGAGCTGTGCGGGGATACAGATACAGCTGTGCGGGGATACAGATAGAGCTGTGCAGGGACAGAGCTGTGCGGGGATGCAGATAGAGCTGTGCGGGGATAGAGCTGTGCAGGGATACAGATACAGCTGTGCGGGGATAGAGATAGAGCTGTGCGGGGATAGAGCAGTGAGGGCACAACAGAGCGGGGATACGGGATACAGCCGTGCGAGCAGGGCAATGCGGGGATACAGACACAGCTGTGCGGGCAGGGCAGAGTGCGGGGAGGATAGAACAGTGCGGGGCAGTGTGGGCAGGACGGGGCAGTGTAGGGCTGTGCAGTACGGGTGGGCACAGACAGGAAAGGAAGCACAGGCAGAGCAGACTGTGCGGGGCAGTACCAGCAGTGCGGGCAGGACAGCGATCCCCACGGCCCCCGTAGTGACAGGGTCAGTGCTCAGGCAAAAGCGTCAGCAACAAACGGGTGTTTGCCACAGGGAGAGAAACTGCCGGGGGCGGGGAGAGAGCCAAGACAAAGGATGACTGGCACCACAGCTGTCCGGACATATTTGATGCAAAACTTTACCCGATCCACCTGCTTGGGGGTGGTTGTGTCACAGCAAAAAGCTGATACACACGGTCTCTACACTGTGTGTGTGTGGGGCAGGGGGTTGGGTGTAAGTCTGAAGCAGACCGTGTTCTGAACAGGAGCCAGCAGCGTGCCCAGGGGAGCAAAAAGGCCAAGGGCATCCTGGCTGGAACCAGCAGTGGGGTGGCAGCAGGAGCAGGGCAGGGATTGTCCCCTGTGCTGGGCCCCTCACTGCCACAGGGACACTGAGGGGCTGCAGCGTGGCCAGAGCCAGGAAGGGGCTGGAGCACAAGGGGGCTGGGGGAGGGCTGAGGGCAGACAGGAGCACTCTCTGATACCCCCTGACAGGAGGCTGCAAAGAGCTGGGGGTCAGTTTCATCAGGTTTTAGGAGCAAAGGGCTGCAGCAGACCTGCTGCACAGGAGATAGAAATCCCACCTCTTATTAGTCCAGGCCTGACCAAGGGATAACTCAAAAAGAACCACACACCAAGCAAAGGAAGCAAAAGTTTATTGTTTCTTACTGCAGTCAGATACAACTTTACAATCCATTAATCAATCCTTGAGAGGCCCCATATCAAGTTGCAGATGCACAGGTCACTACTCCTCCCTACATCCCACAAGCCAATCCTCTCTAGTATTTTTTCCCATGGATGTCCTTGCCATGCTGCAGTCAAACCCCATGGGGTTGGTGATCCACAGGCCAGTTGATGAATCCACACCAGAGCACGTGTTTTCCTCATTTCTCTCACCCTTTGAGAGCACCCCAACCCTTCCTGGTGGGCACCCAGACTCCTGATTCTGACCCTCCATCCCCTGTGTGCATCCAGACCCCACAACCCCCTGGCCCTGCTTTCCCCATACACTGCTCACTCCTGCAGCCTCATTCCCAGGCCCTGCCCCACAGCCTCCAGCAACCCACAACCCACCAGGCAGTAGCCTTTCCCTCTGCCATGAGGCAGCCCCCAGTGTGAGCACATAATAATGTGCCACCAATTTACAGCATCTTCTGCTCCCAGCTCGCTTTTCTCTGTGGCTACATCTGGGTAACACATTCTGCATGAACTGAACCTCATCATCTCTACAGACCTCTCAGTATACTCACCCACTAGAGCAAGGCTTCTGTTTTAAGTTTTTGGCATCTCAGTCACTGGTGCCTGCAAAAAAAATAGGTAATTGAAGGTTATTTCTTGGCAAGCAGCAGATGAGCCATGAGCTACAGGATGCTCAGGGAAAAGTCCAGCCACATGTTCCCAGCCCTAATGGAGGCTGACACGTGCTCACCACGTGTCTGCTCCCAGCACTCCACTCCCAACATTAACACTTTCCACTTCACAGGGGGGTAAAAAGTGCTCTGGATTAATTTAATACAAACAAATAAGTGATTACAAGGGTCTAAACCAGGGCCCTTTGCTTTGTACTATGTATTTTCCTCCTTTGCCCACTTTCCACACCAGTAAGGCCTCAAGCTAATCAAACATCATTTACTCCCACTGCAAGGACTTTTCCCCCAGACTTTAAGAAAACTTAGTAATCAGCTTTCTTCCTCATTTATTTGAAGCACAACAAAATCTCAGAAGGTAGATAACATACAAGCCAAGCTTTTGCCTTCAGTGCTGCCTGGAAAGTCTGCACCAGCGTTTAAATATAATCACTGAGTCATTCTGCTTGGCAAAGCCCTTGAAGCTGCTGCAGTCCCAGCCCTGCCCTCACCCTGCCCAGTCCAGCACTGACCCACAGCCCTCAGCACCACGGCTTTGGGATCCCTCCAGGGCTGGGCACTCCCCCAGCTCCCTGGGCAGCCTGGCACAGGGGCTGACATCCCTCTCAGGGGAAAATTTAAAGCTCTAAGCTTTTTTTAAGCCGCTTGAGAGCAGCTCAAGCTTGTGTAAAGGACAAACTACCCACGAGAAGCCTATAACCACGTACAGTATTATCGCACTAAACCGTTATCATGTCATTACTGTGATATATAGTGTGAAATATATTACCTTACTCAGCACTTTGCTCATCTTGATCTCTTCACGTTTGGAACTGGAAATGATAAAGAAAAGGTACTGTAAGTTATTGCTCAATTCTGTCCTTTGTTCACGCTGACACGTGTCGCCCCCCGTGTTCCCCCCGCCCCCGAGGCCATGCGGCATGGCAGAGCTGTTTCCTGCATGGTTTATCTCCTCTGACACTGCCCAAGGGCTCAGAGAAGCAGTAGGAATATGCAGGCTGCAGACCGGAGGGCCCGGCTTGATCTCCAACGTCGTGGAATGGGACTCTACGTCATGGGCCCCGAAGGGCCTACGCTCCCTTGCGCCACACGGGCAGAGCCTGGAGAGAGCAACTTCTCCGGATGCCCTCGTTGGGTTGAGAAGCCCCCGAACCACCTTCACCCCTGAGCCCAGGCGCGCCCCGTCCCCCCCGCGCCACACGCGGCTCGGACTCACGTCGGGCGAGGGGATGGAGTAAGCGCTCGGAGCAGCCGCGCGGGTCCGGGGCAGCTCGGGGCAGGCTCCTGTTAGCGGGGAAAATGACACACGGTGAGACTCCAGCGATGGGTCAGCGGAGCCCTGCAGCAGCACGCGGAGCCGCGCCGGAAGGACGAGAAAGGAACAAGGGAGAAGGGGGAGAAGAGAGGAAAGGGGAGAGGGGAAAACATCGCGAGGGAAGGAGCCGATACAGACCTTGCGCCGCCGCCGCTGCCCGCGGAGAAAGAGACCGGAGCGCCCCGCGCGGCGCTATTTATAGCGCCGGAGGGGGCGGGGCCAGAGCGCGCATGCGCGCAAGGAGAGGCGGGGTCAGCGGCACGCGCGAGGAAGGGCGGGAAAGGGCGGTGCGTGCGGAAGGCGGGAAAAGGCGCTGAGGGGGTGTCATGGCGGCGCCACACAGGCCCCAACCACCCCCCCCCAAGCCCATCGCAGCCCATCCCGGCCCCTGAGGCGTTAAAACACGGCCACAAATCCAGCGTTTTTTTAAAAAAACACATCCTAAAATACTTTTATTCAATAATTAAAATCTGTTGCTGAGGAAAGTGATGGACAACACACGCACTGAGGCTACGGGGGCGCTGTACACGGGGGAAGCTGTGAGGGGACTCATCCTCCCCCTCAGCGCTGGGCAGGACGTGGCTGCGGGGTTGGCACTGCAGGGAGGGCACCGTGGTACAGCCAGGATCGACCCTGAACCATAAAGGAGCCAGGGTTGGGGGCACAGCAACGTCCTCTCCCTTCCCTGCCCCTCCTGCGGTCCACAGGACCCACACGGGTTAAAGGTTTGTGCCCTTCCACACACGGGTTAAAGGTTTGTGCACCATACAGCAGTGGCCAAGACTAGAGTCAGGAAGAACGAATCTGAGATCACTCCCAAGAAGAGAAAGAATGTTTTTAAGGTCACTTTTAAAACCTCTTCTTCCCTTCTTTTCCATCCACACAGTGAATTGATCAAGTTTCCAGTAGGTTGAGCTGTTAAAAACAACCAAGAAAAGGCAATTCTCACCCGGATTTGGGAGAATTAAACCAAACCACAGCTGAGGGGAAGCCCCAATATAAAATGAATCAACCACTCTCACAGCTCCCCCGAAGGTAAAAGTGTTTTAGAAAGGCAACAGTCATCGTTCCTGGTTCTGCAGTTTGTTAAAACAAGCCTAGATAGCTCCAGCTCTGTTAACAGCACAGGGAGGGAGGGAATGTTTTACACACTTGGGGGGTTGGGGGTTCTTTTTCTCTTCTTTCTCTTTTTTTTTACAAAAAGATGCAGCATTTGTTAATATCTACACAATTCCCTTCCAGGACAACAAACCGTTGGTCAGTAGTGATTCGAGGACATTAAAAGACGTGACAGATGCAAGCAAACCCTCCCCCCCCCAAAAAAAAATGATGAGTCACATGTCAGTTATCTGCCAGGTCAGCATCTGCACAGGGGTCTCTGTACACAGCTAATATACACACGTGCTTCCTAGCACATCCACTCTCCATTCCTCAGCTTTCCAACAGCAGAGCTGCCTTGGTTTTTTTTCCTCTCCTTATCTTCTTGGGGAAGGAGGAGGAAAGGAAGGAGTTTCATCCCCAACAGGGGGATGTACAGCTGAGAACTGGGCCTGTCCAGGGCTGAGGGGGAGCTGGGGAAGGTTGAGGAGGCGTTATTGCTGAGCCACGCGAGGTATAGTGTTCAGTTCCAGCCTGATGGCACTCGAGACGTGTTTGTTCCAGTGAAATGCTACATTCAGACAGGATTCCCCTTCCCTGGCCAAAAGCCCTTTTTTCTCTGGATATGTTTTTGAAGGCAAATCTTGGAAGAGCCAAGGTTCCACCCTCAGTGTATTGCTAGGAGAGGGATGCAGAGAACTTCCAAGTCCTCTTGGGTCTCTTGCTCCCTTCTTGGAAGGTTACGGTCGATGGTACCTGGAAGGCAAGTGAAAAATCCGAGTGTCATCCTTGGGACTTGGGTTAAACAGTGACTGAGGCACTACAGATGGCCAAAAGGAGTAAACTGACTCCTCTCTGAACTTTCAGCCCTCTGAACAATCTTGCCTTTGCCTTAGAGAGCTCTAATGCCCTGCAAACCCTCATCTTAGACACACCGGGCAACTGCCTGGGGGGGGCAAAGAGTCACTTGGGCCATCAACACCATCCGAGCTAACTGCTGAAGTGGTTTGTGTCTCTGGCCTCTGCTCTGGCTGTTAAGGAAGAACCATCACCTTCCCATCTGCTGCTCCTCCAGCAGCAGAAAGAGACAGAAAGGACTTGCTCTACAGGTCCTTTTCCTAAGGCTTTAATGTTTTGTCCTTCAGCTCTACCCTCCCATCAAGACTGAGTAACCTGTTCTCACTCACCTTGTGAACTGCTTGCTGTCCTCATGGACTTCCATTTCACAGCTCTTAAACTCATTCAGCTCCTTCCGGATAGCAGCCTGCACAAAGAGGGAGAGATCCTTTGTCATCTCCTGCCAAGGCATACACATATGACCCTGCCTCCCATCTCAAGTGAGCTCAGATAGGGGAAGAAGGTGCTGTATCTCCAACTGCTCAGGGCTGATCTGTGCCACATTTCAGTGGCAAAGAGTTCAGAGTGGTTTTGACAGGCACGACTGAATCCCAGCAGTTCCCTGTCTCTCAAGCTGAGGAGCCCAGAACTGGACACAGGACTCCAGATGAGGCCTCAGCAGGGCAGAGGAGAGGGGGAAGAGAACCTCCCTTGACCTGCTGGCCACACACTCCTCCTTCAAGCCCCTCAGGGTGCCACTGGCCTTCTTGGCAAGGAGCTCAGCAGCCACCCCAGCTTTCCCAGTCCGTTCACACTGGGCTGAGTTTAATCTGCCTCCTCAGCAAGGGCTGGGCAGAACCCATAAGTGGCCAGGGAAGACAAGAAGAAATGGCTTCCGTGGCAGCTTCTTGCCTAGGGCTGCAGATCTCCTCAGCTCAAGCTCTTTTGTGTGGGAGACCCTGATCTGTGTCCCCTGCCCACCCCAGGACAGGACACTCCCTGGTACCTTGTCTGCTGGTGTTAGCTTTGTCCATGGCTTATCTGCTCGCCGGTCATAGTCTTGAGCATCTGTTACTTCCACATATTCATTAAACCTCAGGATCTTCCTGGCCTGCAGCTCTGCCACTGTAGGCCTTTGGCTAAGCTGAACAGCAGCAAGAACAAAGACAGTTACATTTATGCCTTGTCCACAAAGCAGTTCAGGACTAAGCATCCCAACCAAAACTAAACCCAGTTCCTCAGGTCCCTCCTCCTGTTCCAGTGGAACTTTTTGTGTTCCAGCTAGTGCTTGTTACCCCTTGGCCTGGCACTGGCCACCACACAACAAAGACTGACCCCATCCTTCTGACACCCACCCCTTAGAGTCAGCATTGGTAAGGTTCCCCTGAGCTCAGTCTTCTCCAGGCTGAACAGCCCCAGGTCCTGCCGCCTTTCAGACAGTCCCCTCAGCATCTTGGTAGCCCTGTAGCCATTCCAGGGGTGAGCCCTGTGTGAAACCCCTAAACCACGTGAGCCCATTCCCTGCTCCCACCTCACACCTGCAAGCCCTTAGGAAGCTTTCCCCAGCCCCGAGTAACAACCACCAGTAAGTGGGATGTAAAGGCTAAAAGCAGCCATTGCTCTGCTCAGCTTCTCCCATGCTGCTGTGACTTTAGGAAGGGATTTTGGGGAGCCTGGTGTGAAAGTCGTGGCCACTGAAGTACTGTATGAACAGAGCCAGGCCAGCATCAGCCTTTCAAGTGCCAGCTGCCAAATGTAGCTCTCATCAGTCTTGTTACGCTCACCGCCAGCTCAGATATATCGCTGACAAAGGTGATGGCGGTGCCAAGGGCTGTTCCACAGCCAGAGGGCACTGGGGACACTTTACACAACAGCCCTGTGACTTCACCCCTAGCAAGTTGCCCGTGGTGTGCCAGAGCCCCTGGCAGCAGGGCCAGATGGGGCTCCCAGCACGGGGGCTGTGGTACCTTTCTGGTGAGCCGGCGTTTGATCTCCCGCTTCTCAGCCTGACGGTCGGCTTCGTTCTTGGCTGCCAAGAGGAGAGAAAAGGAAAAGACACCAAACATTATTTTCCTGTGAGCATCACAGGCTTTGAAGAAATGCTTTCTGTGCTTGAACAAAGGAGAGCATGGAGGTGTATTGGGTTATGTGCCTATCTGAAAGCTCAGCGTGGCGTGTCTGAGCTGCTGCCAGGCAGAGAGCACGGTCCAACTCACCACCCCCTCACTCACCAAGGCTCCCCCTGACTGCCAGGGGCACTGAGGGCCTTTACCAGCATGGCTGAGTCAGTCTCTCCAGCCCTGTGTGTGTTTGCAGATTGCTCCTCCCCAAAGCTGTGGAACCACGAGTTTAGAGAGTAACAGCACAGATAAATATTTTAAAATGGAAACTTCCTGAGCTGACATTTCCCTTTCCTCCAGATGTTTATTTAAGCTTTTGCAGAGGAAGGTATGGCCAAGAGAAACACACCACTGACTGGGCAATAAGCTGCTGCTTTTTGGATCAGGCAGGACAATGCTGTAATGTCTGGATCACAAAGAAAAGTCCAGCCCAAATGGAAACACCTTTAGGTCTGTGACTCCAGAGCCTTAACCAGCCCACAGCCTGTTCCCTGAGGTGTCAGAGGGGACAGGTAACCTTTCTGTAACAATGCTCTGAGCTCTATTGCTTGGTACCACTGCTACAGTCTTCTATCCAGAGCTGCTTTTGCATGGGAACAAAATACTGGGGGGGGAGAAGTAATGGAACTGCTTTACTACAGCCATATGAGCACAGTTGTCCATCACTACACTTCAGGTGGATTCTAGGTACACCCAGGCTGAGATGCTGAAGGCATACATCACCAGAGCCCGCTGGAGAAGCACTACTCACGTTGGAGGATGTTCCTCTGCTCCAGTTCTTCTGCTGTGGGTCTCTGACTCAGTCGCCTAAAGAAGAGTGTGACAAGGGTGTAAGGTTTTACCTGGTCACTCAGCAGCAGGGGGTGGTGAATGCAACTGCTTGGTCTCAAGCATGCTAGGAAGCCTTCTCCACACCCCTCATTCACCTTGGAGGTGACTGCAGCCTCCTTTGGTGCTCTGCTCCACTCAAACAGCTGCTCACTCCCAGGCACAGGCTGGGAAAGCTGCTGCAGCCTCTCCAAAGCCCAGAAGCAACTTTGCACGGAGCTCAAGCAGACAGCAGAGTCCTGGCCCATCAGCAGCCTCCAGTTAATCCACCACCTCAGCCTGCATCCATCCACATCTTTATATGCCATCCATATTTGACAGCACTAAGGTTTCTGTAGTCCTCAAGATTTCCCCCTCCAAGTCCATTTACCCCCTGGGAACATGGGATATTGCTCAGCTCCACAAGGAACTTCCAACTTTGGTAACCACGGAGTAAAAGCCACACTCATCCTCCCAGCCCTGACCCAACAGCAGTGCCCAACCACCTATCCCATTCCAGCACAGGCTGCTCAGAGGAGACAACAGCTTTCTCCAGTCCCCTCACAGGTTGTGCCAACAGCTCAAAGCTGCTCTGCACCCACACCCTCCCCCTCCCCTCTCTGCACCTGATCAGCGTCGTCCCAATCTGCTGCCGGATCTCGTTCCACTCCTCCTTGCTCTTCCGAGGGAACACAATCTTCTCCTCCTGTGCTGTGGTTGTGTTCCCCAGCTTCATAGCCAGTGTGTCTTTCCTCTTCACTCTGTTGGCCAGTGTGCCTGGGGGGAGAAAGGACATGGGATGTGACTGAAGGTGACAGGAGCCACGTGCTCTGGGAACTTGTGCTCTCTCTTCCTCTCCTTCCCAAACTCAGCCTTAAAGTTCCTGGGCTGGTCACTACAACAACAGTTAACCTTCCTGCCCCCTGTCCCCACAGTCACCCAAAGCCATCCCACCTGAAGGGCTGGCACAGCACAAGCTGCTGCAGGAGCCATCTGCAACTGGAGGGGGTATCTGAGCAGATGAGCATACAGGTTTGGCTGTAGAGCCTTTGAAAAAGCGAGGCAGGGGACATTTGGTACAGCATGAAACCACAAAGCAGCTGCTTTGAAGCACTGTGTGAAGCAGCTCTTTGATCCAGGTCTCAACACAGCCAGGCACAAGCTCAACAGAGGGAAAAAAAAGCCAGCTGCAATGTCAAAGCCTTACTGTTATGGCTTTCATCTTCCTCATCCTCGTCATCTTTGTACAGGATGGGCCCCTCCGAGTCAGAGTCGCTCATCCCTTCGTCTCCTTCCTGCTCCTCTGGCAGGACCTGGGGCACCAGTTTGGGGATGACTGTGACAGATGGCACATCTCCAATATACACACGAGGGCCTGGATTCTGCTCCTCTTCCTGCTCATCTTCTTCCTCTTCCTCATCGTCTGGACTAACGAGAAGCACATTATTACACCTCCTAACACATGTCACAGGGGAATGCTCCCAAGACCCTCAGGGCTATGGGTAGCCCAGGAACTAGAGGTGCAAGAGCCACCCTATTCCTGCACCACCCCTTCTCTCCAAAGCACAGGCAGCTCTGGCAGAGGAAAGGTCAGAGGCAGGTTCTTGCAGAACCAAACAGCCCCTCTCACCCTCCTGCTTTGAGACTTGCAGATTCAATTCCCTTGTAATGGGTGGAACTCTGGTATAATGGCATAGGGTTTGGTTTAGTGATGGGCCTGGCAGTGTGAGGTTAGTGGTTGGACTCCATCTTAAAGGTCTTCTCTAACAGTAATGATTCTGTGATTATGGAACACAAGAGAGTCTTTCTCCCAATTGTTTTGCAAGATGAAAGGTAAAGGAAGGTCACAAATGGATGAAACCCAGGACCTTGTTTTGTCTTGGTGCTGTTAAAGACAAACCAGGCCTGGATTCCTGGCACCAGCCCATGTTTGCAGCCTGGAACCAATTTCCCTTTGTGAGCAAGAAAATCCCCCAAACCAGGGTTAATTTCACAGGGACGATGCACCAGCCCCACCATGAGGCTGAAACACAGATTCAGCAAACAGGCAAAATGGTTTCTAGGCTGTTGCCTAGAAATCACAGAATCACGGGGGCTGGGAGGGACCTTTAGAGATCATCTAGTCCAAATCCCTGCCAAAGCAGGTCCCACCTAGATCAGGTCACACAGGAACATGTCCAGGTGTGTTTGGAAACCTCCAGAGGAGCCTGAACACCCTCCCTGGGCAGCCTGGGCCAGAGCTCCCTCACAATTAAGGGAGTGGAGCATCTCCCTTGTGATGAAAGGCTGAGGGAGCTGGGGCTCTGTAGCTTGGAGAAGAGACTGAGGGGTGACCTCACTCATGGTTACAAATCCATCAAGGGTGGGTGTGAGGAGGCTGGAGCCAGGCTGTGCTCAGTGATGGCCAGTGACAGGACAAGGGGCAACAGGCACAAGCTGGAACAGAAGAGGTTCCAAAGCAACACAAGGCAGAATTTGTTCCCTGTTGAGGTGAGGGAGCACTGGCAGGGGCTGCCCAGATGGGCTGTGGAGGCTCCTTCTCTGGAGACATTCCAACCCAGCTGGATGAGTCCCTGTGTGCCCTGCTCTAGGTGGTGCTGCTCTGGCAGGGGGTTGCACTGGATGAGCTTTCCAGGTCCTTTCCAACCCTTGAGATTCTGTGATCAACCTCACAGTAAACAAGCTGCCCACAGAGAAACCAACAAAGCAGCCAGCACTACCACACAGCCCAGAACCACAGCACTGCACGAGGCCCTACTGCACACATGCAGGGGATACTCACACTTTCAGCATCTCGATGGTGACAGGCAGGGACCTCGTCCTGCCCAGGGTGCCACTGTCTTCTCCAAAGCCATCGCTCTCAAAGAGCAGGGAGTGAGCCCTGTGGGAGCCCTCGGCAGGGGGGGTGGCAGGCAGGGGGCTGGCCAGGGCCTGCTGGATGCGGATGTGCAGGGGCAGCTGGGGCAGGCGAGGCAGCGCCGGAGGCTCCCCAAAGCCCTGCTCTGCCCCCCGCCTGGACGCCTCCGAGGGCCTGAAGTCTTCAGGGGGAGGAGGAGGAGGAGGAGGAGGAGGAGGAAGAGTCTCTTTGGGGAGGTCCAGGGAGCGTGGAGGGTCCAAGGCAGGGGTGTGGGTGGGCAGGGGCATGCGTGGGGGCTCGGGGGGGATGTGGGTGGGCAGTGGGGGCGATGGGGAGGGTGGGGGGTGAGCTGGGGTGGGGCGGGCGGCTGCCACCGGCCTCTCGCTCGGCGGCTTGGAAGCGACGGCGGCCTCGGGTGTGCTGGTGGGCACGAGGCCTCTCTTCGGGGGGAGAGGAGGGGAGGGCTTGGACAATGCTGTACCACTGGTCATTGCTTGAGAAAGTTCAGCTGCAAATAGAAAACACAAAAGCCATTATATTTAACAAGGCTTTCTGGAGGTATCCTTCAGTGGTAGGGAACAAGCACGGCAAAGCACTCCAAGCCCTGGGCCAAGCCATTCCTGGAGGAGGCTGAGGGCAGACAGGAGCACTCTGCAACTCCCTCACAGCAGGCTGCAGGGAGCTGGGGGATGGTCTCCTGAGTCACAAGTGACAGGACAAGAGGAAAGGGGCTCAAAGCTTCCCCAGGGGAGGCTGAGATTGGAGCTGAGGCAGAACTGTTTCCCTGAGAGGGGTGTCAGCCCCTGTGCCAGGCTGCCCAGGGAGCTGGGGCAGTGCCCAGCCCTGGAGGGATCCCAAAGCCGTGGAGCTGAGGTGCTGAGGGCTGTGGGTCAGTGCTGGGCTGGGCAGGGTGAGGGGAGGGCTGGGACTGCAGCAGAATCAAGGGCTTTAACAACCAAATCAATTCTGTGATTCTATGAATTTTCTGGTAGATGGTACCAGACATAACCAGGTTGCAAGCCCCTAGTTTGTCCTTCTTGCAGCAAAGGTACCACTTGGGAGAGCAGCCAGAAAGCAGCAGGCTGGGAGAGGTCTGTGCATCTTGCTGCTTTTTGGAGAGAGAAACAGCAGCAGCCCTCGAGTGACAGCAGATGGAGCTCACCCGGCTCAGCACGCTGCTCAGCCAGGGCAGCCAGCTATGTAGGGCACTTCAGGCCTGTATTTACAGCACCAGTTTGTGAAGGAATCAGAGATACCCCAGACTCCAGTTGTCTTAATAGCTCCCATTGCACATTAAAAAGCTTTCTGGGAAGTCTCACTCGAAGGCAGAAGTCAGCAGAAGTGCCAGCAGCAACGTGCTCCCTCCATCTCCCCTCACCCACCAGAGCCTGCCCAACCCCACCTTGCTGCCAGTGGCTCCAGGCTATTCCAGGTTCTGCTCTGCACTCCCTTCCTTTAGCCCCACATGCACTACTCTGCAACTACAAAATAACTAGCAACACTTCCAAAAAACACCTAAGAGCTTGAGCCCAGGTAAAGTTTATCTGCTGTGTGATGGGGGACAAATGGAGAGTGTGTCAGCCCACAGAAAACACCAGCAGCAGGGGCCCAAACCAGCCCTTGATTCCTAGGCAAGAAGGTGTACCAGTGAAGATTGCCCTTGCTTTGGGAGCTTGGAGCCTTTAGCATTCATCTATGGATGGCTTCTTGGGCTGTGAAAGGTTTTGCCCACCCAGAGAGGATCAGAGTTCCTGCAGGTTTTGCCTGGAGCAGGTGACAGTCCCAGAGGGACCCACGGTGCCAGACACCAGGGAGGGTGCTGGGAGCAGGGAGTGTTTCAGCAGATAAGGCTGCATAACTGCAGAGAGGTGGGTGCATTTTTGGGATGTTTAGCATTTTCAGACTTTCCCCTTGTAGATTAAAGGCCAGATTGTGCAAAACCCTCAGCTCCCATCCACTCCAGCCCAGAGGGACTGCAGTATCTCCACTGTGCTGCTCAAAGCCCAGCACCATCAGGCTCCAATTACCTTTGGGTAACAATAGATTCTGAAAGGGAACAAATAGCTGACAAAAGGAAGAGACAGAAAAGGGCTGTGTGCTGCTCTGGCCGTGCCCCCCAGCCAGTCCATCTCCCTTTGATGCCATAAACTCAGTGCCCCAACTTGCAGAACCTCTTGTGAAGGGCTTTAGTACAGGCTACAGCAACTGTGGCTCCTAAACCTGTCAGCAGCCCCAGAGCAAACCCTGTTTGTTCTGCTTGATGATTAAATTCCCAGTCCCCCAAAGCAAGTGTTTCCTGAGCCTTATTTTCAGCTGCTGCATCAGACACATCAGAACTGCTCAGAGAATGAACCCAAGGGACCATCCTCAGGAGGGAACAAAGGGACAATCTACACACAACAGTCCTCCCCTGCTTTAGCTGGAATTGCAGCAGAAAAGCACCCCTGTGCCTAAGCCACAGCATTGCCCCAAAGACCTGTGGGGAGCTCAGGAAGCCAATTCCACTGCTGCTGGTTATCCACAGCCACAAAACCATGGCTCACACAGCAACAACCACACACATGCTGCAGTTACAGCTCCATGGCCCTGCAGAGAGCTGCAATGTCTCTCTCTGAATCTGCATTCTCATCCAGGAGACAAAAGAGGGGCTGGTTGCTCTCCTTCCCTCCCCTGCAGTCAGGGGTGCACCCAGCCCAGCCCTGTGTTGCTGGGGAGAGGCTGAACTCGTGTTCCACAGGCTGCTGTCTTCAGCACACATGTTTTGTTCCACAAGTACCTCCTGCAATTAGTGCTGGGGCATTTCAAATGCCAGGGCTGATATGTGCAAGCAGCTTAAAGAAAACAAGAAAGCATTTCATGGAGTGCTCAGGCTAAACAAGCTGCTCTGGCACACAGGAGTGTTTAACACCATACCAAGGTCACTTGCAAAACCTGCTGCAGCAAGGAGAAGCCCCCAGCAGAAGGGAGATGCAGTCTGTGCTGAAAGCACTGGCCCAAGCTCCTTCAGATGGTTCCCTGCACACTGTTGACTCCCCAGCCACAGCTGGGGAACACCTCCATGTTCTGTGAGGACAGTGCAGACCCATGTGATGGATTTTCGTGGGAACCTCCCCTCCTGATCTGTGCCCCAACCCAACCCAAAGATGAGCAGGGGGTCTGGGAAATACCAACAGGCCACTGACTGAGGTTGTCTCACTTAATCCAGCAATGTTGCATCTTTAAGACCTCTGACATTGCTAGAGCAGGGACTCCTTCAGCTGCATCCACTCCCTGGATCTGCTTAGAAAGGTTACAGACACAAGGATATTTAATTCTGTAAGTGGAAAGATTCACCTCAAATTACAGTTGAGCTGATTTATCCATGGGACTAGATTTAAGAACAAGACTAATATGACAATAACCTGGCCACAGGCCTGACAGAAAGTGCCACAGTGTAAGCAGGGAAGTGTGAATTACCTCTGCCAGATCCTGGCCTCTCTGCACTCAGTGGAAAGCACAGCAGCCAGCAGTGACAGCCATCACACACAGCCTTTGGTGTCATGGGGAGCTTTTGGGTTTGCTTTTTGCCAAGCACCAGTTCTCACTGACCATAGAATCACAAAGCAAAAACCCTCATCCATCATCCAAGCTGGTCTGTCCCTGCTCTCAGTGAAACACCAAAGACACTGCCATACAGCTGCCAGACAAATGCCCTTCCCACTCCTGCAGGGATTCCTTCCTGCAGGCAGCACCTCTGCCAGACTGCATGGCTCAGACTCCAGGAGTTACATCTCGCTGCACACTGGTTCAACACTGCCAGACTGGACTCAGGAAAGATGGTCAGACATCCATGGTACAATATTTGCTGCACCCTACTGAAAATCCTCCCTTATGAAGAGACACTCAGGGTGAGGGCTCAGCACATCCCTGGGTACAAAACCCACCTCACAGAGACACTTACCTATTACTGAGTTGCTATTTCTGTTGACAGGTTTGGGAGGAGGGACAGGAGGCTGTTTGGCAGGAGCTGTGCTGGTTGTACTCGTGGGAGCAGTAGTGTTGGCACCGGTGAGAGCAGGGGGCAGAGTCCTGGGGGCTGGGGAAGGGGCAGCTGTGGAATTGACTGTCTTTGCTGCAGCAGGGGCTGTGCTGGAGGGGGCAGGTGTTGCATCCTTCACCTGAGCTTCATTTGCCTCCTGGGAAGTGGAGGGAGGTCTTTTTGGAGGAAGCAGAGGCTGTCTGGGAATGTGTGGCTCCTGAGGTGGTTCCAGTTCAGGTCCAGGGTGGTTGCTGGAGGAGCCTACAAAGTGAGACAGCTTGGTTTAAGGGACTGGAGGGCCCAGAGCAAGGTGAGAAGAATCAGATGAGAATTCAAACCTGGGCCGTGGGAGGATGTGGAGCAACCCATAGATCTGGTTTCTTACCCTGCCTTTTCTTTGGTTCCTCAGCTGGAACAGGCTTCCTAAGGCTGGATGGCTTTGTGGCCTCTTCCTCCTGGCCAGGACAGACTCCAGGCCCACCAATGGGGACTGTGTGGCCATTCTTCAGTGCAGGTGGGTTCAGCTTGTCTGGTTCTTCACCATCTGCAAGGGGGTAGGAGGGGAGAGAAGCAAATAGAAACCACTCAGAAAGCAGGAGACAAGGGGATGTGGCTGAGCTGACTGAACTGCCATCCATTCACACCAATGTCTCTCTGGCTTCTGAAACCACTGGTCTTCAGGCTGCCTTCTGCAGAGGGGCACACAGCAACACCAAGGAGCTGGAGCTGAGAGCCCTTGGTTTCATTATCAGCAAGCAAAACAGCACAGCACTGTGTCCCATCAGGTGCTTTTCTGCCTCAGCAGCCTCTTGCTCTCCCACCTTGTTCAGAAAGAAGGCTACTGTGTTCCAGACTAGAATGCCCACTGCTGTGCCACAGCCCAGGGAAGCTGCAGCTCCAGACCTCCAGCAGCTTTGGGATCTCCCCACCATTACAGAGTATTCCCCCATTCTCTGCTGCAATACAAATTCCAACACTAGCCAAGCAATCTACTGGACAAGTAGTATTAGATGTTGATAAAGGCTTAAAATTAATCAAAGCACTCCCATTTTCCTCTGGGGTTTGAATCTGGCAGAGAAAAACCTCACTTCTCTACCCAAAACACCCCCCAGCAAGGCACATTTCCTCATTTTATAACCTTGGTTTTAATCAGATACACCTCCAGAACCTGAGGTAGTTCACCTTGACTGTTTCTGCTTTTACAGATGGACTTTCCCAAATGTTAGAAGCAAAACCCATCCTCCTTTCAGTCTCTGCTTTTGAGAGAACTTAAGGCTCTGGTCACAATGAGGAAACACTCAACCATTCTCTGCCCATCATCAAGCCTAACCCCTGCCCTGACAGGACAAACTCTTGATAACATTACTCCCCAAACCAGACTAAGCACCCACTCTAAGGAGCCACTGCCCATTTTTGACTGCTTCCCAACTCCAGATGACTTGAACAGATGCATTAGCACCTTGATTACAACCCCACAGCACTTGCAGCCATCATCTCTGGAGCAGCTGCAGTGTATGAGGCTACAGACCTCCCACATTTCAGACTCCTGTTGCTCTGATTTCTGGTCATTTACTCCACTGCCCACTTTATCCCTTCTCTTCCCCTCCACTTCCCTAACCTGGTGTTACTCAGAAGCTGAAAGCTGCTCAGGCTTTCTTTTCTGCCAAGCACAGCCTTGGTTACTGAGAGGAGGTGGCAGCCAGTGCTGCATCCCTTGCCTTGCTGCCCTTCCCTGAGGCACAGGAAGCACAGACAGCAACAAGAGGGAGTTTCCTCCCCAGCCAGGGCTGAAACTCAAGCGATGAGCAGAGCTTTTTATAGCAGCAATTGCCTCTGGCTAGCTGGAGCTTTCAGCAAGGGAGATAAGACTGGTATGACCCAGCTCTCCTTACCATCCAAACCCTGCCCTTCTCTGGCAGAGAGCTGATGGCTCCTTCTCTCACCACCTTACTCTCAACTTGACTTCCAGTGACCTCCTTCAAGGTCAAGACAGCCCAATGCTATCTTCCTTCCACCTTCTGAGCCCAGGGTCTCCTCTCCCAGCTGTACCAGGTTTGAAAGCCCCAACACTATACCTCTTCCCTACCTCCTCAAAGGCTTTCCAGCATTTCTTTCCCTTAAGTAAACTCCCCAGAAAAATTAACTGACCTTGTAAAAGCAGGTTCTTAAATGGCAAGCAAATACACCAACCCATCACCACCACCTTGTGACTGCCCAAGTGTCTGAAACTCCTAGAAGGGATTAAGATAATGCAGTTCCTAGTCTGACCCTCCTGACACCACCATCTGCTCCCCCTCATCCCTTGGGCCTGCACTTTGGCCACATCACAGTCATCTTCTGCTGCTTAAGGCAGATCAGATGACTCAAAGCAGAAAATAACTCCACCTCTTAGCCACGTTTCTGTTACACCCTGAGAGTTTGGAAGATGTCTCCTCTGTCATCTCTAGCTGGGAGTTTGTTACCCAAAACCTTTGATCTCTCTTCCACAGCTTCATCCTGTGACCTCATACCTTTCTGTGTGGTGGTGAACTCTTCCTCTGGCTCAACATTTACACCCTCAGGTAGTTGTAGATGGCTTTTGTTACAGTCTAGCTGCAAACAACTCTGTGAAGTCTCTTCTTCTCAATTTTACTTTCAGTGGTTTGGTCTGAAAACCACTTTTTCATCCCTACTTTGCATCTTTCTTAGAAGAACCCTGACATTTGCATTAGCTTAAGGCTGCCTCTGCTGTAGGTCTTTTGAGGCACAGTTACACACTGCCCTAAGCCACAGAGCACACTGCCACCCAGACAAGTGGGCTGCTCTCCCACCACTCCTTCCTGCCCCCATCACCCAAAACACAGTCAGGTGACTACATGATCATCTGATCTGGCTGAAAAGTGATTTTGGCAGGGTGACCCCAACTCCAGAGACATCAGGGATGACAGAAAAGGGACAAGACTTCTTTGACAGCAGGGCAAGCTTCAAGAAGCTCAGCTGTGGCTGTGACACCATACCATGAAGCATCTTGTCTGTAACTCAAGGAGGAAATGCCCCTACCCACGCAGCTCCAAAAGCATCAGTTGGTTTCATTTTCCAGGCCTGAGGCCTTGGGAGCTGAGCTCCTCTCCTACCACAGAGTGCAGTCCAGAGCGTGAGCAGAACAAGCCAGAGGTGGCCAGTGTGAGAGAGGAGCTGAGCAGGACATGAGAGGGACAGGATAGGAAGTGACACACAGACCTCCCCTCCCCACTGGCAGCAGACAGGAAGATGCCCATGACAGGCATTGCTCTCCCTTAGCCCTGGACAAGCTGCCATCCTCACCAGGGGCAGCAGTCAGATGAGACAGCAAGAAAAGGCCAAGACAAAGAAGACAGGAGCTACAGAGCCCTTAAATATGTCTGCCCCCCCAAAAAAAAAGAATGACTGCAAGGGTGAGGTTTTGCCAGAGGAAGATCAGCTACACAGGACACAGACAGGACGGGGAGAAGTTCATTTGCAGACTCACCCTGCTCAGGGTCTTCCAACAGAACCCCTCTTTTTACCAGCTCCTCTCTCGGCTTTCGCATAGAAATCTTTCGTTCTAAAACTGATATTAAATTGAAACAGGGTCAGCAAGAGACTCTTTTTTTAAAGGGATCTTCTGGAGGAAATAAAAGGGCTTCAAATTTCACTGGTTTTGCATGGATTAAGAGGAGGGACTGCACGTTCAGGCCTGCACTTCACACAAGATTGGTGATAGTGGAGCAAACCCTCCCTCCCCACAGCTGCTCAGGGAGGTTTGAGCAGAAAGGAATTGCAAGAAAGGAATTTGTCTCAAACTACTGCTCCATGGCAAGGTGTTCCTGAAGAGATTGCAGGTGCCAGCCCATCAAAATCACACTTTGATTCTTAACACATGTCAGCACTCAGGCTTGTGACAGCAAGCCCTTCTCACTAGCCAGATGGCTAACGGCAGGTTTCCTGAGCAGAGGAAGGGACTCCTGCCCAGCTCCAATTACTCTACCTTCTGAAGTCTCCTTAAATTTGTCACTGCTTTTCTTTTTCCTCCACTTCCAGGGTTTGAAGATCTTGCCAAAACTCGAGAACTTGCTTTTCCTCTTTGTAGGAGGCGTGGTGTCACCTGATTCCAAAACGTCTACCCCCATGCCAGCATCGGTTGGGGGCTGATCCAACTCTTCAGCTGCAGGGAAAAGAAGCCAGAAGTTACTTTGGTGTTTGAAGGTAAGAGCTGCCATCCCCCTCCAGCCTGCCCCTCACACACTGGGCAATGCTCATGCAAAGAAGGGAGCAAGACTCCATGCCTTCAGGTGACCCCACAGCACTTCACATCAGCTGGGGGAGAGGAGCGTTGGGGGTTTCCCATGTTAACAGGGCAAAGGGTAACAGATAAGAGGCTGTTAAACGAAACAAGGATTAGTTTACATCTGCAGTGTCACAGTTTCTCCCTTTTGCTGCAGTTTCTCTTCAGTTGGAAGCAACTGGTGTGAGACACAAGTAATGGCACGAACACAAATACCTTCCTGACTATCTACACGCTGCTGAAATCACCAGCCTCATTACAGCAGCTGTATGTGCTACAGCTCAGCCTCTCTGATTTTTCCCTCTATAAATAAGGCCAGCAAAGCTAGCCAAGAGCAACAATTACACAGGAAAGCAACACAATACAGGCCTGTGCTCCACCTACTGTACTCAAAGTCTCTGGAGAACAACACAAGGACAAGGAGGTGGGAAGGGACACGCAAAAAACCCCTCAACTTGCTGCAACAAAAAAAAAGCTCATAGAGAAACAGCTTGGGAAGCAGAACCAGAGCATGAAAGGCTAAGCTGGTGACAGTCAATTCTGGCTTGCCTAGGCATTTCATTAAATATAAGGGAAAGCTTAGAATGAGCAGAATCAGGCAATGCCTGTGAGAAAATAAAGTGCATGCAGCCCAAGTGAAGGCAGCTGATGGTTCCTCATGGTCTGAAGGTACACACTAAGGATCCTTTGGCTTCAGCACTGCACAAGACAGGAGCACAAAATGCACAGCAGAGCTCCATGAAAACAGGAGTCCAAGAACAAAGCCTGGAGATTTCAGAGTCACATAATCGTATTGGATAGAAAAGCCCCTGAAGCTGCTGCAGTCCCAGCCCTGCCCTCACCCTGCCCAGCCCAGCACTGACCCACAGCCCTCAGCACCTCAGCTCCATGGCTTTGGGATCCCTCCAGGGCTGGGCACTCCCCCAGCTCCCTGGGCAGCCTGGCACAGGGGCTGACACCCCTCTCAGGGAAACAGCTCTGCCTCAGCTCCAACCTCAACCTCCCCTGGGGCAACCTGAGGCTGTTTCCTCTTGTCCTGTCACTTGGGAGCAGAGACTGACCCCCAGCTCCCTGCAGCCTCCTGTCAGGGAGTGTCAGAGAGTGCTGCTGTCTCCCCTCAGCCTCCTCTTCTCCAGGCTCAGCACCCCCATTCCCTCAGCCCCTTCCCCAGCTCTGTGCCCGGCTCTGGCCACGCTGCAGCCCCTCAGTGTCCCTGTGGCAGTGAGTGAGGGGCCCAGCACTGAGCACAGCCCTGGAGCTGCAGCCTCCCCAGGGCCCAGCACAGGGGACAATCCCTGCCCTGCTCCTGCTGCCACCCCACTGCTGAGCCCAGCCAGGCTGCCCTTGGCCTTCTTGCCCCCCTGGGCACGCTGCTGGCTCCTGTTCAGTTGCTGGCACCAGCCCCCCCAGGCCCTTTCCCTGCAGCAGTTTCCAGCCCCTCTGCCCCAGCCTGGAGCAGGGCCTGGGCTTGGGGTGGCCCAAGGGCTGGATTAGACCCACCATCCTACAATGCAGCTCTGCCAAACCCTACATAGCTCAGGCTGAGGTGCTGTGTTACAAATTACACTTGTGTGTCTTATTTTTGAGCCTCCAAGTCAAACGTTTTGGTGTTTCCAAGTGTTCTGGGATCACAAGAAGTCAACTTCAGGCAAGCCTGGATGACGTGCCTGCACAAAAGACAGACCCTGTGGGCCACATGGAAAGTTCAGCCAAGAATCCCATCTCCTGAGGCCAAGAGATTGGGAAAGGAATTTCAGGGGAAAGCCATTTTGCACATAGGACAAAGAGCTGATAACATTTCTGCTATATCCTACAAATATCCACCAAGGATACAGGCCCAGGTGTGAAAAAGCAGATTCCTTTCACCATGGAGATGAGCTGATTCAGGAGAAGCGAAATAAAACCAAACAGGAAAAAAATGAGTTGTTTGGTGGAGCTTTACCTGTGACCCTGTACTGCTTCTGAGCATCTGACTTCACACCCCAGGAGGCATCGAGCACAGGGAGCCCCAGCTACAGGCTCCAACTGGGGGCCAGCTGCAGGACAGATGGACCCCAGCCTTTCAGTCTGAGCACAAAGGAAACAGAAGACCCCCCCAAAACACAGAGAGGAGGATAGAACAGAAGCCATGCTAGCAGCACAAGGGAAACCAGAGAGTGTTTCAGTGGGAGGATGTAGATCACAGGGAGAAGTGCAGTCTTTAACCAAATGATGAACACCATCAGTCCAGGACTCCAGTTTACCAAGTGGCTGGAGCAGCAATGAAGTGCCTCTGTGCCAACCAGCAGGAAAAGAAAGGCTTTTCAGAGCTAACTGTGGCTATTTCAGCCTTTCCCTAAAAGCATGACCCTTCCAGCTCTGTGCAGGATTCTCTCCTGACTCAAAGGACCCCCAGATTTGACACAGAGGTGGTTGAGGGGGTTCTGTTTGGTTGGAGGTTGTATTTCATTATGAACCACTCCTTAACAAAAAGCTCAGTCAGAATCAGTGAAAAGCTGATGCAGCCAACGTTGATCTGAGAAAGCAAAATCAATTCAGCATCTGAGCCACTTGAAAATAATCTGGCTCCATAACAGGAGAGAAATTGGGTGGAAAGGAACACAGAAGATGTCAGCACTGCTCTGTGCTTCTGTGCAGCTCCATTCTGTCAGTTCCTGCCGGGAGGGAGGGTGGAAGTAAGGACAGAAAGAAAAATGAAGGCATTTCAAGCTCCCAGAACCCCTAAAGGAATTGTCTGCATGTTTAAAGGCACTTTCTACAGAGGCTAGAACATTAGCCTTGAAGTTGTACATGTCATTTGAAAAAGCAGCATTCACTTTGTTCACTTGAGCAGCCCCAAAGTTTACCAGGCAGACAAAGACCATTTGCCAGGTCTGGACCCCAAGTGCCAGACAAAGGCATGTCCCTCACCCTTCCAAGGAGCAGTACCAGTGCTCAAGGCAGTCACCTCCAGCTCACTTTGTATCTGTTCCTTCCCTGAATGGCTCTTAGGAATGTAACTCGTGTGCTGTCTGCTGCCCAAGGTGTTGGAGTGCTGCACTAAGCAAAGGGAGTGATTAAAAGTAAACTCAACCATCAGGTCCACGGATTAATGAAGGGAGAGGAGAGCTCATCAAGCTGTCATGTCTCCACTTCCAATTAGAGGGAGAATGACAAACATTCCCCCAACACGCTCACCTCCAAGCAGTGGATGTGAAAGGAGACACAGGATTTCCCCAGAGCAGCTAAAAGCTGTGGGGAGAGCCCACAGGGGAGTTTTACTCCAGGAGGAAGAACTTCTTTCAGCAGCTTCTGCAGTCCAGGTCAGGCTGTCACATCAAATACCATCTCTGGGTGGAGTTTCACACTGAGGGCCTGCCTGCCATTAGCTGCCAGCAGGCAGGTTAATACAAAAGCTTCAGTGACATTCAGCATTGACATCAGCTCCTGCTCCTTGCCTGGAGGTTTGTGTTGCCCATCAGATCCTGTCCAATGCCAAAACACCGTCTCATGTTTAAAACCAGCCACACAGAAGGGGGAGATGGGCACACCACATACCCCTTCAGAGCATCAAAGCACAGCCTGAACCACTTGCACTGTGAACATCCCCAGGCCACTGCAACCCTGATGCCATGAAAGCCATTTCCCTCCCTGATACCACCTGGGATTCATCCTGTCCAGTTCAGGAGAGCTCATCATCCCTTTCACAGAGCTCTTCCTTTTACCATCCATAATTACCACCCAGACACAGACATTTGGAACTGTCTGTTGTGATGCAATTATGAATTACATTTACTGCTAATTAGCAGGTGGATCAGCAGCTGTAGGTGCTTTACTGATCTGTATTTTAAATAGCCTCATTGTTCAGTGATTGTTCACCTTAGATAGTGCTCATACTCTCTCAGAAAAGGACCTTCCCTTCCATTCACAGCCCTTTTCCACCTCAAATGTCCATGAAATGGTACAGAGAGGACATCCCAGTGAGAAGGAAGCTGCTGGATTCTTTGTGCCTCTCTTGCTCTGCTCTCTGAGGTACAGGAGGGATCCTAAGACACTTTGCAACCCCAGGCAGAAACCCCTCCTCATCTGAGTCCTGCACTGGGAAACTGCTAAGGAATCACAGCACAGAGCTCAGGGAAAGCAACAGGACAAATAAAATAGGAAACAGACATTAAGAGAAGGATGAGAAGCATCAGGAAGCTGATGCCCCCACCCGACCCAGCCCTTGCTCAGCACAATGGCTGTTTGACAATGTGAGGGACTGGCCTCAGCCTTCTCTGAGGTGCCAAGCTGGAAAACCATTTAAAATATGGGGGGAAAAAAGGTTAAATGAGGTCCTGTAGGTGCACCCAGAGGAGTGCCCATTAGAAGGGCAAGGGCTTTCCCATGAGCAGGTCCCTAATATGCCCCCATGCCAATGCATGACCTTGTTTAACCTTTCTGCAACAACTCCAAGAAGTACCCACTTGGAACAAGTGACCCTTGAGCCAGGAGAGCCCCAGAGCCCCCCCTGACACCAGCATGCCCTACCCAACACAATCATCTGCAACAGAGTCCCAGGTCAGGATAAAACAGCTACTGGAACTTCAGCATGTTGCCCCAGGCAAGTGTGGGTGCTGCTTCTGGAGTCGCTGCCCTGGAGCACCCAGCTTGCCATGGACAGGGAGCTGTGCCCTGGCTGCCACCCCCCAGCCTCCCTCCCACAGCCATTTCAGAGCTTCTCTCTGAAAAAAACCCACTTTGCATGTCCTGATCCTGTTCCATCAAAACAAGCAGGTGAATTTGAGCTGTTTAAACAGCAGATCTGTGTTAACCCCAAATGTTTAGACTGAAATAGTCGAGGGAAATGTCACAAAATTGGCAGAGCCTGGAGACACAAGGTGGCAGGAAGCTCCAGCAGTGCCAAGCAGCTCAGGCTGCCATTCCCCAGCAGCTGGTCCCTCCAGCCCTCCCCCTGCAGACACAGACACACATTTACACTCAAGCCTTTGCCTTTAAAAGGCATGTGGAATAAAAGCTCTTCTCCCTCTGCACCTTGCATTAGGTGCAAACTGTTGTGCAAGAAGGTGGGTGGTGCTGAGCTAGCACAGGAGCTTTGTTTTTCCAGAGAAGAGAAATCATTTTGGTGGAAGAAGCTGGAGACTCACAGTGGGTTTCAAGCTTAAACACAGTCAGCAAGAGGCTGCAATGCTCCATGTGGCATCAGCTCCCAAAGCTTCTGTCAGCCTTGGGGCTGCCTCTGTGACCAAAGATAGACAAGTTTTTACTTCTATGTTGCTCTCAAAGCAGCAGAGTCAGGATCTGTAGGGTCAATTAAAGACACCCCATGAGTTCTCACCATTGCCATGCACACAAGATGCTCACAACAGCAAGCAGCTACCCAGCTGACCTGGAGAAAACATCAACATAGAAACATGATGGTTCCACGGTCACACCAAGGCCCAGGGGAGGAAAAACCATCACATGAGCAAACACAGTTAATCAGAGACCAAGCCCCAGAATATCCTTTTGCAGAGCAATACACCACCAGCCTAGGAAAAAGGCACAGCAAAGGCTTCAGGTACCAAAACACAAACAAAAAGCATTTCTGTCATTAAGGATCACACCTCACAGTGAAGATCCAACACAGGAGACAGCAGCAACCTTGATGCACAGTAATAACAAACTACAATCAAACCCCAAGCTGCATCTTTAGTGCAGGGCACTGCAGAACTTGTCCTGCTGACTTTGGAAACCATTTCAACTTGGGCCACACAGCACAAAAAGCCAGCATGGCTATGGGGATGTTTTCCTACTTAACTTGCACACCATTGCATAAAAATTACTTCAAGATCCAAGTTAGAGACCCTGAGACAAAGCAAGACTGAAGGCTGGGAAGAAATCAAAGAATTGCAACCCAGATGATGACAATTCATACTAAATTGCTGTATGCCTGGGAGGGAAACTACTGACTTGCAGTGTTGATGAAGAAAATGGCCCAACCCTTTAAGGATGAGGGGTCAGTGAGCCCCAGGACAGGGCTGCAGGCTGAAGCTGTTAGGAAAAGACTGAGAATGTGCTGCTTTTCACCCTGAAGTCTCTCTGCAGACATCCAAGAGTTGGTGGAGCAGGCTTTAACTCCACAAGATGATGTGTCTCACCCCTGCCTGCACTACAACAACATCTTTGCTCAGTCCTTTGCAGAGATGTAAGATGAGTTGAATTCTATCTTCATTAAGAAGACAGAGCATCAGCATTCTGCTTTGTAACCAGACTTGCAGTAGTGTATAAGTCACCAGCTTGAGCCAGATTCTTTCCATCTGCAAACCACAGTTCACTCAGAACCTGACCCGTCTCTTATTGTTGCAGTTACTACAGGATTTCCACAAATCCCAAGAGTTTCTTGTTCCCCAGGAGCTCACCAGGCCTTTCTGTGTCAGTTGTAGCCCCAAGGCTCACATCCAGGCAGAACTGCAGCAGGGAGATGGTGCTACAGTAGGAGACAGTGCAAAGGCTTCGCTGAGAGCTAAAAAGCACTCAGGCAAATTAGGCACTTCAATACCACAACCCTGAGCACTTCTGCTTTAATCACCTTTATTTCCCTAAGTTACACACCCTGCTCCAGTTCTGCTATCACACAAGCCCAGGAGGTGCATCAGGAACTGAGAAGGTGGCTGCTCATTCCACATCTCAGCACAGGCTGGACCCGAGGCTACAGCGGGACCCGCTGCCTCGCGCCACGGAGCCTGCACCATGGGATCCTCGCTGGCTCAAGCTCTGGGACTGCAACAAACCCCCTTGTTGCCAAAACACTGTTGATGCACAGGCTGGAGAATAATTCAGCTCCCTCCTCTTTGGTTTTGTTGTGCTGGGCAGAGCAGTTAAGGATCCAAAAAGCTTTCAAGCAAACAGCTACAACTCAAAAAGCAAACAAAGCCTCTTCTGAGGGAAATGCTGTTGAAGTATGTAACAAACACTTCAGGTGAAGGTTTCCAAGCTTCCCAGTTTAAAAACTTCATGTGCATTTCCCAAATGGTCCAGGGAAGATGTGAATTCTGATCTTAAAGTAAAAATAACAAAAGGCTGTGGCCACAAACCAGCCTCAGAGTCCCACAGCCCTTGGCTTCCCTCTTTTGTGCATTTCAAATCACCACGAGCTTCACAAGACTTTTCAACAGCATCTTGTCAAAGTTATGGCAAGAACCATCTCCTCAAGTCCACTATTTAGTCAGTAGGAACTATACAAGCTGTGCCATGAGAAGAGACTTCAGGCAGCATCCCATCAGTTGAGAAAACACCAGGTCTGCTGGCTCCAGTCTCCAGCCAAGGACAACGTCATTCCACCCAGTGAGCCCACTCTGAGATCACCCCCTAACAGCACAGAAATCCAAGGAGGAGATGCTGTTCATCTCCAGCAACAGCATGTAGACTGAAGTTTCACTTTACTCTCTCAATACCACTTATTTCCAGTAGCTGGAGTGAACTGGGGGTAAGAAAGAGAATCCCTGATCCCTAAAATACCTGCTAGGTTCAAAGTTAATGAAATGAAAAGGAATGAGAAAAAGCATCCCCATCTCAGGGAGTTTTCCATGTGCCAATGTCAAAGGTTTCTGTAAAATCCAAATCATTCCTCTTTAGAGTGAGCAACTCAGCCCAGAGAGCTGAGAGTCAAAAGGGAATGGCACGATGCTGAAAGTCTCCTCTGGTAGTGGGTGGATGGCAGCCCCAGAGCAGCACCTAAGACAGAGACCTGGCAACAACACTGACCCACAGCTGGTGCTCTGGGCATCACCTACCCCAGCACTTAAAGGAAGGTTGTGTTTGCTACAGCTGGACAGTCACCTCACAGAGTAGAGAGAGGAAGATGACTGTCAAGCGCTTTCTGCCCCCAAAACTACTAGAGCTGCCCCAAAAAGCTGGGTGGAGGCAGTTCTTGGCAGTTCTGGTCTGGGGTTGACTCCCACCCCACTCAGGTGAACTTTACCAGTGTCCCTGAGCCTGCCCATGCAAGACAGGCTGACCCTAAAACCAGCAGCTCAGAGCCTGTGTGAAGATCAGAACACGCTGCACAGCGACTTCAGGGGCCACGAGTAAGAGAAAGGAAGGAAATGGAATGATTTCTCTGGCTTCTCTTCCCAGCTCCTGAGCTGGGTGCAGGTTACACAAGCCCCACATTCCACTTCTCCCAACTCCTGTGTCTCACCTGCAGCCCTACCCTGCCTCAGCCCCAGCCTTCCCTCGTCTCCCTTGCCCTCCATTACTCACCAAAAGCAGCTGGATTTACCGGTCTGGAGAAGTGTGGCTGCCCCATCAGATCCTTTGCTGAGCAGCTCAAGGGGAGGAGGGCGGGAAGGCAAGAAAGAAAAAGGAAAAAGTCTACCCTGAGAGAGCACTCTGAGTCCTTTGAAATGGTAAATCCAGGCTTTGGGCTGGGAAAGAGCCCGGTGAGGGAGGCAGCTGCCAAGTCTCAGGCAACGGCAGCGGTGTGCGAGGGCCCAGCACAGGTCCTGCTCTCCCCAGACCCCATGGCCAGGCACTTGATTCTCATAACTCCGCGGCTGTGGCAGCTCCCTTCACGCAGGAATGCCTGTCATTCCAGAGCAGAGCTGGCTAGGGCCGAAGCTCAGGAAGGGGAGGAGACAACCAGCCACGCTCCAGCCACTGAGCTGCATAATCCAAATCATCAACACCCCTCAGCTCCTTCCTCGCATCGAGTTTAGCAAGGAGAGAAAAAGCAAGAGAGGGAGACAGAGGCGTTTGGCTCAGGGAAGGGGCTTGGAGAAGCCCTGTGTGGGGTTTCACCTCCTAAGGAGCCTCCTTGAGCCTGCAAAACACAACCCAAAGCAGTCAGGAATGAGACAGTGTGGGGCTGTAACTGAGCTGAGAGCAAAGGGGGATTTCAAAGTGAGTGTCTAAGTTGATCTGCAACTAACCAGCCAGAGGATAAAAGTACAGTTTCACTGCAATTCCTCTCTCCACCGAAGTCACTGGGAAGGAGGCAGGAGCAGGGAAGGAGGCAGGAGCAGGGAAGGAGGCAGGAGCAGGGAAGGAGGCTTCTTGGTGAATTTAAATCTAACAAAGGAAAATTTACATTTCAGAAGGAAAGTGAGAGTTTAATTGTTTATTCATGTGTCATAGCTTGGTGGTTAAGGTAAAAAACATCCCCTCTTGGTATCTGTAGCACAATAACAAAGATCTCCAGAGCTTTAAGTCTGTCCACTTGGATCTTTTAAAGTTTTCATCCATATCTGTGTTAGGACTTTGGTGAATCTACAGCCACTTCCAAGCCTTGTACCCCACATCCCACAGAGCAATGGGGAAACCTTTAAATATCCAGAAGCTTCATCTCAACCCTTAATCTGAACTTCTAAAGGTAAAAGGAAAAGCAATTTTCAAAAACCAGAGGGGGATTTGCTGCAGCACCACACCAGTGACTAATGAGGAACCTGAGCCTCACTGACACAGCTGGGTTTGCTCTTTGCCACTGAAGGAAGGGCAGAAAAATCACTCTGAAACACAGCAAGATTTGCTGCAGCCCCTGATGTCCCTGCCCTTGGCTGGTCAGCAGCTGCTGTACTTCAGTAGTGCTGAGTATTACCCAGGCAGCCAGGAAGAGTTCAGGACAAACCCCACTACTGCAGCAGCCCCAAGGGTAAACATCTTCTATTCTGAGAAACATCAAACTCCAAGCTCGTCCATTTGGGCTGGTGCAGCTGGGAACAATCAATGCTGCACATCAGTCAGAACAGACACCCACAGCTCTGTGTGGCAGTGGGAGGCAGCTCTGCAGCCGACACAGTGCAGGAGAGGGAAGAGGGTAAGTGATGAAACCTCATAAAACCCCACCTAAGCCACAAACACACCTGGAAGATGTGATGCTCTTGGCTCCTCCACTCTCATGTACTAGATATACCATGGGACAACTTGCAAGCCTGGCACCTCTCCTGAGGTCCAGCTGGAAGAAGCCGGGAGGCAGCGGGACATGCTGCAGCTTCACCTGCAGCAGCTCCCTGCACACCCCTGACCCCCCCCCAGCCCCACAGACAGCAGGTGGAGGAGAAAAGGATCAGCAGACCCATGGGGGTGGAGGAGCAAATAGCACTTTCCCCTCCCTCGCACAGAACAGATGGACGTTCCTGAAAGCGTTGCTCTTCTCAGCCTCCCACCACCAGCCATCCCTGAGCCCTGCAGAGCAGCCTGTGTTGGGTCAGCCACAGCAGTCAGGCTTCCCAGGACTTTTGATTTTCATTGTGGGCAATTAACACACTGATTCACAGGCATGCTCCACCTCATTTAAGACTCTTTGCTTTGAAACAAAGAAAAAGCCCTTTAAAAGCCATTTCAATCCGCTGCCATCTGGCTGAGACCCACAAAGTTTGGAGATAGAGGCTGGAAGATTTCTCCAAGTCTGTAAATCAGCTGTCCAGCTTGGAAGGAGGTCTGGAAAAAAACCTCCCTGCATCTGGGAACGCTACAGAACACTGAACACTGCATCTAGACTTGCCTGACTCACAAGGAGCTTAAAGCCACTGCATTTTATATTGTGTTTGCTGTGAATTAAGGGCACACAAAGCTCTGCTGCAGAGCAGATGACACACAGGAGGTTGTTAAAGCACAGCAGCACAATCATGTGCCTGACCCTCTTCTTTTTGCACTAGTAAAACATGAAACATTAGTTGAAATGCCAAGAGATGCATTTAAATTCACAGTGGCTGCAGTCTGAGAGCACTCTGGGACAGTTACTCTGGTATCACACAGCTCCTCAGTGGGCTGTGAAAACACACCATGCAATAAAGCCCTTTAGTGTTTCTGTATCACTGATCAGGCCTAAAACACCATCACCAAGAGAATATTTGGCAATAGCATTTGTAATAAAGGTTGCACCAGAAGCATTACTGTTGATCCTGAAATGCAGGGCTGTGGGACTTGAGGAGCAAAGCAACACAAACCTGCATTTCAAACTGCAACTGGCTTTGGACTTCAAACATCCTTTAGGAGCATCAGCCATAACTCTCTTCTCTTTGGGGTTGAAAGAACAAAAACCCCAAGCAGAAGAGGGCTGACAAAACACAGAGAACAGCAGAAACCCAAACAAAAAGTAACACCCACTATCATTACTTTCAAGGTGGACTCCAGGCCAGAAAAACCTGCCAGTCCATCCTTCATTTCCAGCTCTGGAGAGAGAGACAGAGAGAGAGGTGCAAATTCTGCACCAGCAGACACAATGCATAACAATGTTCTCATCTCAACTCTAGCCCCAAGCCAGAGCATAAGAGCAGCCACACTTGCTGTGCTCTTTACATCCACAGTGCTTTGTTTTACAGCTGGGGAAAACTATGGGACAGAGCAACCTGCCCAAGCTCCCTGCCAGCAGCATGTGAAGAGCAGAGGGCACTGGCACTCAGGGTTTGGCACTCCATTGAGTGAGGTTGCTTCAGCTCTTCCAAGAGCAGTGAGACAAAACCTCAGTCTCCACCCAACAGGGCATCCAGGATAAAGGAAAACCCACACTTCAAGCAAGGATAAGCAACAAATACCCAAAAGTCCCATAATAATGCAGAAGGGGCATCTGACTTAGCTGTGCAGCCATGAGAAGAAACCAAGGCAAACCCTTTACTCTTCAGGGGTAGGTGAAGAGCTTCATGAGAAGGAAGAGCTTGGAATAACAAAGAGCCTTCTACAGGAAAGCAAAAAGGGATCTTGGCAGATAGCACCTTCCACATTTTCTTCTAAAAATGTAGCAGCAAGAAATCCCAGTCCCAGGAAAGTTTCAAAGGGTTTCAGGGGAGTCAGAGGATTGGGCCCAAGAAGCTTCATCTCCTCTCCATCCAGACCAGCATCACATGAAAAACCCAATGCTCACATTTTAAGCCTGTTTATATACATTGTAAAAGGAACTCTTCTGCATTGTTTCACTTCAAACATCTAATGAAACCCATAATGAGCAGAAATATGAGCTCCTCTAATGAAGACACTGCTCCTGTTTCAGTTCACAGCAACGTGAAACACTGCATTCATCTGCAGTGACTCAGGCATTTGTGTTCCATGATTCAGCCACAGGAACATGACAGAGGACTCTTGCATTATCCCATCTGTGCAGAGCTGTCTGTTTCAAACCAGTGATACTGGGCGTTTTCCTTCAGAGTTCATCCACAAGAAAGTCAACAGGAGCTATGAGATGTTTCAGGCTCTTTCCTTGCTGGAGATGCACCCACATGAAATCCTAACACAGGCCTGTGGCAGGAGGGTTGGCAAGGAGAAGAAAAAGTGACATCATTGTGACTTTGGATGTGTTTCACCACAGCCTGTTTGCTAACAACGCTCAGCAGCTTTGGCATAACAAGAGGTATATGTTATATACAGGTAACTAAAGCATTAGAGGTTCCAAACAAGCACAAGGAACAATGTGTTCCCTGTTGAGGTGAGGGAGCACTGGCAGGGGCCGCCCAGATGGGCTGTGGAGGCTCCTTCTCTGGGGACATTCCAACCCAGCTGGGTGAGTCCCTGTGTGCCCTGCTCTAGGTGGTGCTGCTCTGGCAGGGGGTTGCACTGGGTGAGCTTTGGAGGTCCCTTCCAACCCTTAACACTCTGATTCTGTGGGGGAGAGTCACTGAGCACGAAGGCAGAGTGAGGGGAAGGCAGCAGTGGGCAGGCAGGCTGAAAGGTCACCGGCCAACGCGACGTGACGCTCTTCCTCTCTCCTTACATGGTATTAACAGTCAGCCCCATACCCAGGGTGGAAATGGAACATGGTTTATTTATAAGGCAGCTGGCATGGCATTGTTCAGGTTCTGTATACTGGGATGAAAGGGAGCTGGTTTGGATGAGAGAGAGAAGTGAGGTAACCGCTCCTAAACCACATGATTTCCTCCGTGCTTCCTCTGACATTTCCAACAGGGGAAACTCCTATTTCCCAGAGAATTCCAGTCCCTTTGTCCCCACTAGTTAGTCAGCACAGCAATAGCAGCTGTTGGATCTCTGAAAGCCAAGGGCAGCAGATGTGGCACGTTGTGGACTATCTTGGAGCCACCATCATGGGCTGGTGGTGGGGCAGATGAGCAACCCATGTGCCCTACAGCAGCACAGATGGTGCCGGGGACAGCAGAAGTGGGGGAAGAGCATTGCTCTGGGCTCAGCAGCAGCATGACAGCATGTTCAACCTCATGCTTAGGGAGGGAAAATAAAGCTGAGGACAAGCTCCTGGGAAGCCTTGTGATCACAGCAGGTCAGACACAAGGAACCACTAAAGCACCATCCTAAAGAGAATTGCATAGTGGGTCTTGAGGCCAAGAGGAGCTTAAAGCCAAAATATCCCCCAGCTTTGTTTTCCACCAAAGGAAACTTCCAATGAGAGCATGGCCTAGCCAGTCCTGAGAAACTGTCACCTTCAGTGCCTCCTCACCACTCACTATAATTACAACACATGCTAAGTATTTTCTTGTTTACTAGGGAGGGAATGCTGAGGAATGTAATCCTGACAAAATTAAAGATTCAGTCACATCTTGGCTAACTTCATCACCACAGTGATTCACAGCTATGCCATCTTGAGGCAAGGGAAACCTCCAAAGCTGACAAACTACTTTTTGGAGCACCTTGAAGCAGCATTTAAAAGAAACACTGGTTCAAAGCCAAAAGGAAGCACAGATATAAGACACATTCCAGCAAAGCATCGTGCATCAGCAAAGCATCAGCATGTTCCCAGCAGTGAAGCACTCGGGGGCAGGACACCCATCTGCCACTTGCAGCTATATTATTAGGAACACATTAAGCAAAAACATGGAGAAGAAGATGACATTAATTATTCCATTGTTTAGAGAAGAAACAGGCTTGGCATTTAGCTTACCACTTGTCCAAAGCCTCCCTCTTGCATCAGAAACTAAGATACTCGGAGAAGAACCTATAAACTGACATCACCTAAGGCTTCCCACTGCAAAATACTGCAGATAAAGAATGATCAACCTACCTGAGTTTCAGCACAAAGCAAGACTATACTCCTCCTTTCAAATCACTACCCAGCATGTGCTTTTAGGACTGGCCTAAGTGTGCAGTGCTCTTCCTGAGCAAGTGGCTGCAGTACTGTCCTAGACAGTCACATTCTCTTTGGTAACTGTCTTACTGGACAAACCAAATACAAATGAGACTTTACAGCTTTATACAGACATTATTCAGAATATCTGAGGCCTTTGGCAAAGAGCTGAGTCCATCTATGTCACCTGTAAAACTGATGGGCCAGACTCTTAAGCACTAACGCTTGGGACTGCAATTTAACAGCAAAATTGGCAGTAAATCCTAAGCCCCTAAAATAAGGTTCAATTTAAGTGAACCCTCAGAGGTAGCACTGTATTTGTTAGGCTGCCATGTACAGGTTATGCTCCACAGGCTGCTATCCTTGCTCTGATTCATTAAGACTCAGAAACCCCAATTTCTCTTCCTACCCCTAATCCTTCAGGATGACAAACCCCAGCCTTAAACTGGAAGCCTCTGCCCACATGCTAGCTGAAAGGAATGGCAGCAAGATTGCTCTGTGAAAGCCTTGTTTCCTCTTTTTAACCTTTCAGAAACATCTCAGCACATGCACTCACTCTTCCCATCCCAATGTAGAACTGCACCAAGAGGTTTCTGAAGCCTTCCCTCGGCCAGGCCCAAGGGCTGACTGCAGACACCCCACACACCAAGCAGCCAAATTCTCCTTCAATACCTACAGCTCTGCAGGCTGGAGTTACATTTTTTCCAAGTTACTGCACGAAGGCAGGCAGTGCCAGGGCATCCTACCATCCTTCATTTACTTGGCTCTGCCCAGGGAGACTGACAAAAGCGCCTTGGTTTAGCTTTTTGGGGAACACCCAACTTCCCTACCGCACCTGCTCTGCTTTAATTATTGCCTAGGCTAAAAGCTCCTCATTAAAATGCAAGGCAAGTTTGGCACACAATCTCAGCTCCTGAGCATCTCCAGCAGATACATTTGGAAGAGAAACTCACATTCCCTGCCACAGCTCAGAACTGGAAGGAAACAGGGTATAGATTTGGCTGAAGGCACTTCAATTTGGGGAGGAAAATACTTTTTGCACCCGGGGTAACTTGAAAGCTCTCATGAAATGTTCAGATGTTAAACCACCACTTCAGCTTCACACACAAACATCAGGTTTAAAAAGCTTCCTTTCCAGTGTACTGTGTTTTTAACAAGGCATTTCTACCAGAGTGAAGCTGGCAGGTAATTACAGGTTTGACCTCCTATTGCACAAATATACCTTTTGAAACAATGTGGGTAAATATTTGCCCAATATAAGGAGACAACTCCAAGAGGAACCATTCCAGTTTATCAACTTTGTGATTCATGTTGATACAAGCTTTATTCTCTATTTAAGGAACAAGATAAGGCTTAGGAAGTTCATCTGGCCAAACATCTTGCATAGATGTAGATGCACCATGGACCACCCAAAATGGTGGCACATCCAGACCACGGCTCACACTCAGACGAGAGCCATCAGCAAGACACTGAGTGAACCTCAGCCTCAACTCTCCAAATATTTACTCTTGCCCAACCACCAAGGTGTCTCCAAGCAGCAGTGAGGCTTAAGATTGAAACATAAGACTGCTGTTGGTGTGATTAAAGCAGCGTTTAGCCGTGTGCTGTGAATCATTCCTTTCCTCACTCCTGTTCAACTGGGGAGAGAACTACTGAAAGCACAATGCCAGCACCCTATTGAACCCTCTAAAGCTCCTCCTGAAATCCCAGCCCCTGCCTTGATGCTGCTCTCTTTCTGCCAGCACTCAGAGCTCTTCAGCCCAAGCACTAAGAGCCATCCCAGAACAAGGCACCCAAAAGCAGGTGTGACAATCACCGATGTCCCAGGACACGCACGGATCAGATCCCCAAAACCAAGCGCTGTTTGTGCATCACACCGACTCTCAGGAGCTGCAGAGACAATGCCATGGCACTTATTTACACTCTCAAGGCCATTTCATATAATTCAAGGAAATGCCAAGAGATGAGATAACCCCATCGGTTCAGAAGGTATAGCTGATTGTAACCTTGCAAGAAGCTGTTTCTCCCAGAGTTGCTCCCCCTCTTGCAGAGATGACCCTTCACACATTCCCAGAATCCTCATTTCACAAGATTTCACCTCAATCCCTTGCTTCTGCATTTGCAGAACATCAGTGGTGACCTTGTTTAGGAGCAAGTAGCACCAATACCAAAACAGCAGCCAAAAGCTCTTTCTGAGACTATCAGATAACACTCTCCTCTAGTCACACTTGACATGGTTGAACATGGGGCAGCAACCTTTGAGCACTGCTGGAGGCACAGTGGCCAAAAGGAAACGTGGCTCAACTCAAACAAGGACCATTTCTGCCAGTAAGAGGTTTGACTGTAGCCCAGCATGACCACTGCAGCCCATCAGGACTGCCTTTGGAGCAGCCAGCTTAAGTGCCAAAGGCCAGCAGCTCTGCAAGGGTGAGCTACTCTAATATTTACCTACCTCCTCAGACAAACTGTGCAGCTAAGAGTTATAGCACACTGCTATTTCAAGTATGTGAGCTAACAAGCTTACAGCCAACCCAGGAAGGCTTATGTGAGTCCTAGTCCTCCCTTCACTTGCAATGCAGATAAGCCCCAAGTCAGTGTGCTGGAGAGGGCAGCGTGCTGCACCTCACGCCTGCCACAGCAGCCTTTGCACACCTCACACCTCTGTTAAACACCTTGAGATAGGGGCTTGGATCAAAGAATCACATGGCAGAGATTAGGCAGCCACAGAGCTCCATGCTACATCTCATGGCTCCATGAGGTTACAACGTACTTTAGGGCTCAAAGAGGCCAAGGCTGCTGAGGGATGAAGATCTGACTCGTAAGTATTGGTACAAACCCGTCACCATGGCATCCACCAAAGAGTTCCTGCCTCAAGATCTGCTGCATGTGAGACCAAGAGGCACCTAACCTCAAGTTGAAGGGTTTTAGCTTGCAGGAAGAATGAGCAAGAGCTCTCTTGAAGAAATCCAAAGAGAAGCCACTGAGAAAGACAGGCACGTTTGTATTAACTCCACAGGGGTCTGTGTCTCCTGTCAGATGATATTCAAGGGGGCACAAAGGAAAGGCTGAAAACCAGGGATCCAGTAGGCACATTCTTCAAGCAGTAGTTATAGGAAGGATATGTTAGAGCAAACATCTGAGCTACTGCACAACACACAGTGTGTAAATCACAGAATCTCAAGGGCCCCTTGGCTACACCAGCCCACATCTTCTAAGCAGCCTGGACACATCAGTCATTAGCAACACTGAAGCCTCCTTATGCTGTAAAGGAGCCCCTCAGAGATTTCAAAGCAATTCTCACCTTCCTCAAGTGAATAAGAGAAACAAAACCTCATCAAAACAAATCTCCAGTTCCTAATGAGATTCAGATCAGCCTTAGGAAAACCAGACAGAATCAAAGCTTGGAAACTGGAAGCTGCCTGACCCTTCAGTGGCACTTCCCAACATTTCTGGGAGATTCTGGCTTGGCACAACAACATCTGCTCATTTAGTGGGTGTTGTAGCAATCACTCCAGCCTGGTTTATTGTTCATTGAGCCTCTGGCTCCAGAGTAAAGAAACAAAATCGTTTTCCCTGACTTTGAAACTCAAATCCTAATTCTGACCAGGGTGAACCTCTCACAGGCAGCAGCCTGATTGCTGTCCACAACTGCAGAACCATGTCCCTGTGTTTTGCCCTGCTGCAACCACGGATGTCACTTGTTCCAGCTCATGACAAATGGCTGCAGAAAAGTCAGGCCACCAAAACCTGGAGGTCTGTGGGCTCAGTAGGACAGCAATCCTGACTACAATGAACACCAGCCAGTGACTGAACATGCAATAAGGCTTTTCCCTCTTTTCCCTCTCCTCCCTACACGATCATCTTGGTTCTTGTGTCTTTCCTCACATTGGCTCCCTTGCAATTTATCAGACTGCTTAAAAACAAACTCAAGATAATCCATTTAAAAAGCCCCCCAGTTATTTTTGTTTAGAACAATTGCTACAGGCTCTCCCAGTTGCAAAATCAGGTTTTCAAACCACAACTGATGATACTCACGATGGCTTGGGAACAGTTTCTGGCACAGGAACTCACTTCACTGCAGGCTCTTGATGCCAGGAAGGCATGACGAAGGGAAGTCTCCTTTTATACTCATCCTTGTTCTTCAATTCTTTTCCTAAATATTTATTTAGGGATGGGCTCAAGGGATCTTTGCTGTGGAGGAGTGAATGGCTTCATAAGGCAACAGGGTGCTCATCAAATAAATCCAGCACTGCTGGAAAACCATGTCCCAGACACCACCTCCCAAAAGTAACTCCAGGAAGACTGATCAAGACTTTATCCTGACCAGATAGGGAGTGTTGGGGGTGCCAGACTGACTACTGTAATCCCATTATAGTTATCCAGAGCAAGCAGTTTGCTCAATATTTGAGAGATAACAGGATTAACTTCATGTTCAACATCATTCCAGCCTAATAATTGAAGAATCACTCCTAATGTCACCAATTCAACAGGGGATTCCCATCAGGGTCCCCAACCAGCCCCAGCTTTGAAAGTCCCTTCATTAGAGTCAGCATCTTAAGTTAATTACTTGGAGAGATTTTCCTTTCCTCCCCAAAAGCAAAATGTAACTTAACCCCTGCAATGCACAGTGCTTGAGGAGAACAAACTTCCGCCTTCCCTCCAGGAAGGGACAATGTTTACTTGCCGAATCACCACTAATGTCACCAAGATTTAATGTTAAGATCAAAGGACTGAGGGGTGGGGAGGGTGGGTAGAGGCAGCTTTTTCCAACACTTCAGTTGGATTTAAACAATTGCAGAGGTTGGTTATGGTCCTCTCAATGATCAAGGGTCGGCTTCAGACATTTGAGAACAGAGCTACCAGCAGATCCATTCACTAAGGATCACCACTGAGGCTTCAGGAGTTCTTTTCCTTGCCAAGCCATGACTCACTTTTCACCTACCCTTGGAAAAGAGTCCCTGACTGCAGCCCTGCTGGGGAAGGAAAGGGAAAATATACAAACCAAACAGCACACAGAGCTGTTTCCCAGCCCGTGGGGGGAGAACCACAGGAACCAGATTGTGTTTTTCCACAGGATTCTTATATGGAGCACAGAAAGTTATTAAATTCCACCTTTTCAAGTGCAGAGGGAGGCTTTTCTTTGGCTGTGCTACACTAATTAGGCCACTCTTATTTTCACAGAATCATTTAGGTTAGAAAAGCCCCTGAAGCTGCTGCAGTGCCAGCCCTCCCCTCACCCTGCCCAGCCCAGCACTGACCCACAGCCCTCAGCACCTCAGCTCCATGGCTTTGGGATCCCTCCAGGGCTGGGCACTCCCCCAGCTCCCTGGGCAGCCTGGCACAGGGGCTAACACCCCTCTCAGGGAAACAGTTCTGCCTCAGCTCCAATCTTAAACTCCCCTGGGGAAACTTGAGCCCCTTTCCTCATCCTGTCATTCATTGCTGGGGAGCAGAGCCTGACCCCCATCTCCCTGCAGCCTCCTGTCAGGGAGTGTCAGAGAGTGCTGCTGTCTACCCTCAGCCTCCTCTTCTCCAGGCTCAGCACCCCCATTCCCTCAGCCCCTCCCCAGCCCCTTGTGCTCCAGCCCCTTCCCCAGCTCTGTGCCCGGCTCTGGCCACGCTGCAGCCCCTCAGTGTCCCTGTGGCAGTGAGTGAGGGGCCCAGCACTGACACAGCCCTGGAGCTGCAGCCTCCCCAGGGCCCAGCACAGGGGACAATCCCTGCCCTGCTCCTGCTGCCACCCCAGAGCTGATCCCAGTCAGGCTGCCCTTGGCCTTCTTGCCCCCCTGGGCACGCTGCTGGCTCCTGTTCAGCCGCTGCCACCAACCCCCCCAGGCCCTTTCCCTGCAGCAGCTTCCAGCCCCTCTGCCCCAGCCTGGGCTTGGGGTGGCCCAATGGCAGGACCCAGCCCTGAGCCTTGTTCGGCCTCACCGCATCGCTCCCCTCTTCGCGGCATCCCGCGGGCTCAGGCCCAAGCCCGCCCGTGGCCGGCAGCACCGCGCCATCCCGCGCCTCGCTCCGCTCCGCTCCCGGTGCCGATCGCCCCCTGGCGGCCGCCGCGCAGCGCCGCAACCGGCGCCCCCGCACCCCGCGTCCGTGTCTGCGGGGCTCGGGGATTCCCGGCCACGGGGGATTCGCAGCCGCGTCCTGCCCCGCACCAGAGCAGGGTGCCAGGCTCTGCCGGGTCCCTGCGAGGCACCCAACGCGGTCCTGTCCGCGGCCGTAGCGGCAGGGAGAGGAATTCACTCAGTTCGTCCCGGGGGAGAAGGGCTGGGGGTGAGGTGCTGTCTCAGACCCCAGCACCCATTCTGGCCTCCTTCAGCACACTTCTATTTGCATCTCTAGATTTCTGCAGTGACCAGGTGAGCAGCAGTGGCACCCCATACACCCCAGATCAAAGCAGCTTTCCAGGCAGAAATGGAAGAGAAAAGGACTGAGACAGTGAAAGGAAAAGGCTGTTACACCAGCACACACAGCTTGACCTCACACAGCCTTAGTACAAGGCTCCGAGAGGCACCTGGATCCACTGCAAAACCCAAGTGTGCAAAGCTCAGCTCAAAAACAGAGCAGCCCAAATCCCAGTCAGCTAAACAGTGACATTTAGTTACTCCCATAAATATTTTACACATACAGGGCAATACAAATTTCTCATAACCCAGCTGGTAAGTCCTTCAGAGATGCTAAAATCCATGTTTCACAAAGCAAGCCAGAATGGGGCTGGGTTGAAAAGCAGTGTTCTTCCTCAGCAAGTCATGGTTATCACTCCTCCCATCACAGATTGGTTCACCCTGTAAAAACCCCACACCAGATCCTGTTGCACTCAGGTGTTTTAGGAGACAAAAGACACCTTCAGAAATCAGAGCCAGGCTCCTTTTCAAGACAAATGAGAAAGAAACAGATAAAGCAGTGACGTCAAGTGGTGAGAAGATGCAAGTGTCAGCCAGCAAGCTGGAGCAGCCCCAGCTCACTCCAGTTACAGCTCACAAGGGCAGCAACGTTAATGAGAACATTTGGGTTTTAAAAAGCCAGGTTTGCCATTCAGCTTGGACACATTGCTGCTGGCTGAAGTAAGAGAAAGAGTAATAACAACAAGAAATACCACTTCATTTATCCTACCTTTGGTTTCAGGCAGGCTCTTCTACCCCCCAACCCCAATAAAACCAGCTACTAAAAATCCTCTGATGGAATTTACAGGCAGTAAGGTGAATTGAAGGTCCAACAAGTTGAAAATGAAAACTGGCAACTCTGGAAATCTGACCCTTCTGCTCCATGCCCTGCTTACTGACCCACAGTAGCTCCACTCACTATTTCACACTGAGTTGGCCTGAATTATCCAGAGGATTGGTTACATGTCCTACAAGGTCTTATCTCTTAATACAAGGAATGAGATCATTCAATTCAATCAAAGCACTTCAGCGGACACAACATTTCTCACTCAGCATCAGCCTTTGCTACTATCATGCTCCAGCCAGCCCAGGGACCAAAGCATCTCATTCCCAACACATCCACAGCTTAGCCACTAAACCACAAACCCAGCAAAATTAACCTCCACTTTCCTGCAGGCAGAGCTATCTGTAGAAACTGCACAGCCCTTTACTTCAGCAGCTTTAAAAGTCACTCGAAATGAGTTGCCACAGAATTACGAGGTCTCTGGCAGGTCAGCAAATAATCTCTGTGAAACACTTGGCTTGCAGATTGGGAGTGGAAAAGGCAACAAGAGTTCAGACACATACTCAAATCATAAGGGGCTTGTTCATGGGGGGAATTATGGAGTATTTATTAAATGCCACATCACCTTGGAGGTGGAGAGCTGAGCTGAATCACTGGCACGTTGAGCAGAACGCCGGCACCTCATTCACTGCCCCAAGCACCCCAACAGCACTCAGCACGTTAATTACACCAAGAACTACAATATCCATCACAAACTGAAGAACAAAAAGGCTGTCAGGATAATGTCCCAAAGCCTTTGGCTAGCTTGTCAAACACACTGGACTTGTTTATGCTTTTATTATGTAGGTAAGCAAGTGTTCTGTGCTGCACCTGAAGACAAACACTGAGAGATCTCTCATCTCCACTGCTCAGTTTAACCCTCTGGTAAATCTGCCTAAGGAACTGCTGTATTTTGCTTTCCTGTGTGCTCACAAATTAGCATACTGCAATTCAGTGTTTAGTCTCAGGCACTTTGACCACTTTTGTTCTCCTCTGTTGTCTTGCACAAAGCAGTTTTATTGCTGTATACATAATATCCAGGATCTCAGAAGGGAATCACAGCTTCTGTGTCCTCCTGGAAGAACAAAATCCCTGTTCTTTTCTTCTGGAATAGACATTATACAGAGATTTGCACTGGTTGGGTAGCATTTGCTGCTCTTCTCCAGCACCATGTGACACTGAAGCAGCCCTAACTGCACTGCTCCATGTTTGACCCTGCAGATCAAACCCAGCCAACAACAATGGAGTTTAAACTAAGAACCACATCATCAAAACACTTTAGTTCAACATAGAAGTGCACATTTGATAAGTTTTCCCCTAATGCTGCTGGATGGTGAGTTAAATCCATGTCCTGGCAGCAGCCTCCAAGCAGCTGATTTCCAGTTGAAGCCTTAGTCAGCAAAAGGGGATTCCCAACAGCCAGTCCTGAGCACAAGGCAAGTCGAAGAACTCCTGAAGCAGAGGCTGGATTTCCATCCAAATCCTTCAGCAAATGCAAAGCATAATACAAGTGCCCTCTACCTCACCCTCTGCCCTTCCTGCCCACACTTAGACCCTTCCCTTCTGGAAGGGTGTACCTCAAACTACCAGAATGACTGTCCTGGAGCTCTAAAGCCTCATTAGGTTTCTGAAGAACAGCAGATAACTGCAGCACATTTCCTCCTCAACCCTGACACCCTGTTACAGTCACCATCAGGTCAGAGGGAGGTGGAGACCTTGCTCCCATGCAGGCAGCTCTGTCTGGCAGCTGTGGTCCTTGCAAAGTCCTCATCTCTGCCACCACTCCAGAGACACGAGATGGGAAAGTCATAATTTCTCCTTAGGTTCAAACTAACAAGCTACAAGCAAAACATTTCACATCCCAGCAGCCACTCCCTCAGCTTTCACTGCTGCTAAACACAAAAGGCTTCATAAACAAAGGAACAGCAAGAAGAAAGTCTCTTGGCAGACACCTTTGAAGCAGAAAACTGGTTTTCCTGAGCAGGTTTTGTTTCCTCATAATAGACTTTGCACATCTGTAGTCTTCTCTCTCTTACTTGCACATAGTGCCTCCCTGGAGGAGATGCCAAGCTTTGGGTCTTGGGAAGGAGCAATAGCAGAGTGCAAGAGGGATCTCATCCATGTTCCACACATCAGCTAGCAGCTGTATGAAAATGAGTGTTCTTTTCAGATCTCAAGGCAAGAGGCTGATGGAAGCCAGTGATTAAAGGGTCTTTGGGATAAGTCATAGTCATTACACCTTTACCATTGCATCCACCTCTGAGTCTTTTTTAAAAGGCATCAATGCCAGAACCTGCTTGGACAGTCTAGCCCTGGAAAAGCTTTTTGGTCTCCAACTTCCTTTCAGATAGCAGGGCTGCTAAGATAGGACATGCTTTGAACCAAACTTGATCTAAAACTCCTGTTCCCTATGCACATGTGATGATCATACCCTCAGCTCCATTCTGGGTTGGAACCTCTGAGCATCTGAAGGGATTGTGTTCATTTTTAGGGATTAAAAAAATGGGAGTGGGGTAGCCAACCATGTATCCTGCCAGGAACATGTAGCAGAGCTGGTGGCATAAGGAGGACTCACATTTCCAGCCATTTCCTCTACTCAGACTATATTTGGAGTCTTAAGTCTCCAAAAGCAGCAGATTCATATCACACTGGTTTCCTTACGAGGGCACAGAGCTCAGAAACCAGCATAGATGCTACACCAAATTACTTCTGTTTGCACAAAGGTTAAGGACTCAATGAGTATTTCTTATTTTTAGAAGGAAAGGAATTGGACAAAAAGTAGCACAGCAGGAGGGAAAGGAGATGAAAGTCAAAGAGGATGAAAGTCAGCCTTGAATAAAGCAATAACTGCAGAAGATTCTTCATCTCCAAACTCAGTATTTCAAGTGCTATCCTAAAAAATGCTGCTCTGGGTAAGAGTCTGTGTATGCAAAGGCTACTTCAGTCTCTCAAAATGCTCCACAGTTGTCCCACAGAGATTTTGACCTTTTAGGGAAGCTACTGAAAGGTTCATATCCCAATACCTGCAGGGGAAGTGTGTAACCACAAGCAGAGACTGTACACAGAGCACTGAAGTACAGGAGGTCAAAGGACCCAAGAGCAAACACTTCCCGTGAAGAATGCCATTGCTATGCTCACCCCACAGCTACTTGTGAATGATTAGCTCAAACACTACTTGGGCAAGAGAACTGCAGGCCTGCTTCCACGTTAGGTCAATCCAACAGCAGAGCTTTCAAGGGACACAGACATGAGGTGAGACTTGCCTGGTCAGGCACAAAGCTCCTGCTTCTTCAATCTCACAGACTTACAGGCAGATGAAATGCAAGGTACAAAGACAATCTGGACTATAAAAAAGGTCCAAACCTAGCTCAAATCATGCCAAGATAAGAGAGAGGTCTCTGGGAGAGGGTCTGGGCAGCAACAGTGTAGGCAGTAGGTGGAATAGCTGGAACAGGCTCTGAAAATAGAGTGTGATCCTTCACCCCACGTCACAGGAAGGATCTGAAGAGGGGAAAGGTATTCCAGTGACATTTCCCTTCAACAGATCACTTGTGTAGGTGGGACCTTGGAAAGCAGGGAAACCAGGCCCAGCAATGCAAGTATATTTAGATGTCATTTGTTCCTCTGGCCAATCTCCTTCCTCCCACCTTCCTCTCAGCTCCAGTGTCACACCAAGGCACAACCCATCACCACCACTGTTCAGCTCCTGCACAGGACCTTGGGGTTTCCCACCACCTCAAAACTTCCTCTGTCTCTAGCACGTTTTGCAGCAGAGTCAGTGCAAACAGAAGGCTCAGGCTGACCATCAACACAAATTACTGTGACTTGAGCAGTTGGTGCACTCGTTAAGCCAAGGCCAGTCACAGCCTATAGTGAAGGAATGCAGTTCTGCTCAAGTCCAGCATTAGAGTGAAAATCTAAGCCACGTGATGCTGCCCTACCTACAGCCCCCACACATCCAGATTACTGCAGATAGCTGACATGAGGAGGCTTAAACTATAGTCACTTGCTCAGGGTCACATCCCAAAGCTTGCAAGAAGTTTCTATATATTCTCTATACTTGAAAAACAACCCAGGGTAAGGTTCAGAGCAAAATGTAACGTTGCCTACCTGTTCTAAAATAACCCTGTATAGACAAGCTCTGAAACTTCATTGCAGCTGCCTGGAGACCCTGCTTCCACTAGTCTTCAGGGATGAGCATGAATTAAAATCTGAAGGCAACAGCAAATTTCATTTTTAATTAGGCAGGGCAGCCAGCCAAGGAGGGCTCTCCCTCCCTCCCTCCCTCCCACCCACAGCTAGCGAAGCCTGACAGCTAGAAAGGATTTGTGCTTGTGTGCAGTCCCAGTGGCCATTCGCAGCACACCGACGCTGAACACGTGCCAATGCAGTTCAAACAAAAGCCAGCCATGCAGCATTGTGAATGCAGTTAATATACAACCAGTTAAGGGCAGCAGGACATCCAAAAGCACCAGGCTTGGAGGGAACAAAGGGCATCGACTTGGGCTCAGCTCCTGCACGTAGCTCCACCTTACCTCATCTCCAGCCTGAGTGCCCGGAACAACCCAGGAGTCCTGAGCTTAGCAGCACTTGGAGAATGAGCATCCTTAAAAGCAAAGGAATTTTAAGGAAACAACAATAAAAGACCCATCTGCTTATTTTGCCTTTAATATGGGGCTCTCAGCTCCCAGAGCTTGAGGAGGCAACACGTAAAGCATCCCAACCAGCTGTGTGGGGTGGCTGTGCATGCAAAGATCAAATACAGATCCTCCCTCCTCAGCTCACACAGCTGAATTTGTTCAAAGGGAAAGGAGAGGGAATTTTACTTAGGTTGGCAAAATGCAAACAACATAAGGCCTTTCACATCCCAGGCCACCAGCACTGCTCCATTCAGGAGTCAAAGCTCTCGGTAACCTCAACAGGATCCAACCCCAGGTCTCACTGACCTACCCAAAAATGGAGTTACACTGCAAGTATAAAGGGACAAAAAGCTTTCTGATAAGAACACAGCTGGCTGCTGGCAGTCTCAGCAGAGGCCCAGTCCTGGTGAATAAGCAGAGCTCTCAGTGTTGCCTAAAGTCATCCCATTAATGCAGGCTGGAGAGATGGAAAAACTCGCCCTGCTGCTGTCTGTGCTTTGTCCAGGGGCTGAGCAGGGAGCTGTCATCTCCACAGCCATTGCTTCAACAGCAGCTGCCAGTGCCATGGCTCACTTTACCCATCCTTCCCCTTCCAGAGTCATCATCTGAGATCAGTTTGCCATGAGCAAATCATAAGGGAAAGTAATCATCACCATCAATTAAATGTGCACCTTACAGGCTAACAATTAGAAGGCACAGCAGCAATTCTTGCCACCAGGATTATAAGCATGACATGTTTGTAAGCATGTACTCTTGGCTCGTGGCTGTTCCAGCCAAGCTATTGGGCTCCAGAGCTTTGCATGAAGTCAAAACCCAGCCTTCAGCAGAGAGGCCCAATACATCTGCCATGCCAAGCAACAGCCTTGCCAACAAGCACATCCCTCCTCAGGCTGGAGGGATGGCATCACCTGGCTGCACAGGAACAACCTAGAAATCACCTTGATGGTCACAGAGTTGCACTTCACTACCAGTTAGAAGTCATCAGCTGCCACATGGTGGTGCAACAAGGTGTGAGGTCAATATCCTGACTGGAGACACTCCCTTTCCACAGTGCTGGCAAGTGCTTTCTGCAAATCTCATCTCAACAGGAAGGAAAATACAGTCATTTAACTCATGTCTTCCACGGCCATCTCAGGCAAACAGAGGGAAAAGCTCTTCAAGGCAAATCTCAAGCCAAAAATCTGAGAGGTTTTTTCTTTGCCACCATATCCTTGCATCAATTAAACAGAACAGTGATGAGTTTGCCTGCCTCAGGGCAAGCAGTACACAGTGCCTAAAGCAAAGAGCTTTAAAGCCAAAATTTGTATCATTAAAAAAAATCCTGTATCTTCTACAAGACAGAGGAGCCTCAGGAAATAAATACAGAAAGAGAAACCAGGAGCTACTGTGAGCTGATCCTTCTTTATGGCTTGCCACGTGCCTTGTTCCAACTGCATACCAGCTCAATGCTTCTAGCCTATTAAGAAAGGAATTATTTGTTTTTAAGAGCTTAGGACAGCCAATAGATTTGTATTCCAGGTTTCACAGGTGGGAGGTTTCAAAATGATCTTCCAGACATAACAACACAGCTTTAATCAGATCAAGCCCACACCATTAATGCAGCACAGTTGCAACCAATGCATCTGCCAAACCAGTTCAGTTTCTAAACACCTTCCACCTTTGAATGGAGGGCACAAAGTTTAAAGTCATAAGGTTCTTTATGATGCTTAACCAAAGAGGGAAGAACAGGTCTATGACCTGTGGTAGATATCCAGGAGGGTACTCACCAGTGTTCTCTTCCATTCCTCTGGCACAACGGCTTTCTGAGCAATTCCTACAAAAACAGGGACATAGAAATTAGAATTTCAAGTGTGACCAAAGCTCAAGTTTAGTTTCACTTCCCTATCAGCTCTGCTCAGTCTGCACAGAATCAGCATGGAGGGAATCTAGAGCAAAAATCCTGCCCCAGCAAACAAGGAATGAGAGCATGTGGCATCTCCACCCCTCTTTGAAGATACCAATAGCCTCTAATCACACACATGCTGTGTTGGGAAGAAAAGACAACCACAATTAAGGTGTAATAACTACAAAGCATCAAATGTTTGTTCCTGAGGAAAAGATTCCATGACTGCCTTCTTCAACAGGGCATGTGCCTGCTGGAAAAGGGAACAGCTATTGCTTATCTAGCAAAGGCAGGATAGCACGTGCACAGGAAGCATTTTAGATGTCACACAACATCAAGGCAGTTCTGAACATACTGAGGGAAAAAAAAGACTAAAGGGAGGAACCAGAATTTCAGCAACAAACCAGCTTTTCTATGGAGAAAGTTCTGAAATGAGGTGCAAGAGGAACTGAGTTTGGGGAACCCTATCAGGACACATCTTGATTCTGACACAGCACAGTAAAAACATGCTCAGCAGTTTAGAGAGAGCTTCTGTCCCAAACAGCTTGCAGTTCAAACTAAGACAACCACAATAGGAAATATCAACAGGCACAGCATGGGGTGATTGGGAAAGAGCACAAAGTAAGCTAATTCCTAGCACCCAGAATCACAGAATCCTTTTAGTTGGAAAAGCCCTTGAAGCTGCTGGAGTCCAAGCCCTCCCCTCACCCTGCCACTCCCCCAGCTCCCTGGGCAGCCTGGCACAGGGGCTGACAACCCTCTCAGGGAAAAAGTTCTGCCTCAATTCCAATCTAAACTTCTTCTGGAGCAACTTGAGGCTGGAGAGAAGAGACCAATCCCCAGCTCACTGCAGCCTCCTGTCAGGGAGTTGCAGAGAGTGCTCCTGTCTCCTCCTCTTTTCCAGGATGAACCCTACCAGCTCCCTCAGCCAAGAAGTCAACACCAGCCTTTATCCATGGCCTGTTTCAGCCAATCCCTTCACCTTAAAGCCTAGGACAGCCCCTCACCTCCCTGCAGCAAGGTGGAGTTTGCAGGTTACAATGCAACCTCAGATGGATCATCTCCACCAGACAACCCGCTGACTTGGTGGCACGTGTCCGGTTTGTGTGACAGTGCCAGGGCATCCCTGAGCTGCAGTGTCAGAGGAGACAACTCCATCATCCCAGTGCCTGAATGAGCTGCTGCCAGCAGAGCTTTTAAGCTTTGCTTTGCTGAACAGTGTGGGCAAGACCACTTCTTTTGATCAGCCAACCACACTCCAGTCTACTTCTCTCCATTGGAGTGAGAACATCATTGCAGCAATAGCCTTAGATGGGGAGAACACCTCAACAAAGCCATGGAACTCTCAAAGCATCACTGGCCATCACAGCATTGAGACAGCTGAGCAAAGAGAAGCAGCAAGTCACACCATCACCAAACTGTTAGGTTGGAAGAGACCTTTAAGATCATCTGAGTACACCCATCAACCCAGCACTGCCAAGAACATCAGATGTCTTCATTTCAGAGGCCGATTACCACGAGGTTACTTGGGAAACACCCTCAGAATCCCTCCTGCTTAATCCCTTAACACCATTAAAACACAGCTAACTTTCACATGCAGTTTGTTGGCAGGCTTTGGTACACCCACATGATGTGCCCAAAGGCTGCATCAAGGACACTCTGTGCAAAATAACGAACAAATGGCTCCCCCCACTGAAGGCAGAAGAGCCATAATGATTGTTACAATATCTTCATCGAGTCAGCACCTTCACACAAACCCAAAGTCCCAGTTAGCAGTAACTCCACCCTACAGAGTCCCTGTCTGCCCTTTCACTTCCTTCTGGGAAGAGAAAGCAGAAGAGAAACAAAAGCAGACACCTCAACACCTACTTGAACCTCAGCACAGATGACAGCAACAACCCTCCCACTTCCCCAGAGCCACCAGGGAGTTCAGTTTAATTTGCCTTTCAAGGGCATTCCTGCACAGGCTGTGCTGAGCTTTGCATATTACAAGGGGCACATTTGTGCCTGGAATACTAATCCTGGCAGCCCATCGCTGCTGGACACTCTCTGTATGCACCAAGGACATCTGTCATCGCCTGACAGCACGGCTGGAAGCACCTCAGCCTCTATGGGAGGGATTCTTCTGAGCAAAACACTAAATCCACAATCATCTGACTATTAATAGAACAAGTATAAAAGGCACATCAAAGGGGAAAAGAGAAAGGCGATGCCAGGTTAGAGCAAGAGGGAGCAAAGTCAGGACTCCCCCCCACACTGCCACGAGGCTGCCAAGGCAGGAGCACACATCTGCTTGCACTGAGAAACAGGCACCGTCTCGCTGAAGCAATGGATTAAGCAGTGCAGATCCTGCTGCTGGCATTAACTAGGACTGGCTAACTGGGGAGCTGTACTCTGCAGTGGACAGTTTGAGATAACCTGCCCAGCAGAACAGAAAATTCCTTTTATCCCCAACTGTCAGACTTGTTCCAGACGCCCAAGCCTGTGAAAACTTGAGGTCTGCACTTCCTTTTGCATGACACATGCTACAGCTCTCTGAATATTCATGTCCTCAAAGTGCTCACACGTTCCCTGGGCCTGACAGTGGTGTGAAATTCCTCCTTCACCAGAGAGCTGCCTGTTCCCAGCACAGCTCCTTCCACTGCTCCTGCAGCCGCTGCTTTCCAGCCCCGGCCCTTGCTGCTGCTCAGCACTGCAGCGAGCCAAGGCACGGCCTTTGTCTGCCTTGTTAGTTCAAACACTTTGCTGCTTTTTTCTTTCAGCTCTTCGTACCAATCTAAGAACATATTCGTGTTCCATTGACCCGTCTCTGAACTCTCAGCAGCAAGGTGATGGCTTTTTTCCAGCTAGGCTGCTAATCCCCACACACAATAGAAAAGGAGGGCTCTGCAGCCATGCCCGAGTGTTTCCTACACTGTTTTCTACCCTGTTTCTCCAGTCCTAACACGCTCTCTGCTGAAGAGAGGAATTTCATCTGTCCCTGCTCTGCCCAGGGGCTCGGAGCTCTGTCGCATCCTCCCGAGGGTGCTGTTCCCCAGCAACACAAACTGAACTAAGTCCAGACTCTGGATCTCCTTTTCTGTGCCTTTCCACTCCTTCCTCGTGCCAGCTTCAATCCAGCCACCTACTGAGCAGCCAAAGCTGACCCAGGTGCAAAGCAAATGCTTTCAGAGGAGCATATGATGGCTTTGGAAGGACAGGACCTTGACAGCTCCAGCTCCCAATATTAAGTCACCACAAAGCTGCCCACCCAGGTGCCACCTGCCTCGGGCAATTCACATAGTTCAGTTACAGCTTCACTGATTACCAGCTCACCCTCTTTCTCTTGGTCTCATTCTCAGCAACCTTACCCAGACCTCTGATGCTTTCAGCTTTCTCCACAGAGATGCTCATTAGCTGCACCACTCTCTCCTTGCAGGCGTTTCTGATCTGGGACCGCTCATCTCCCTCAGTAACGCCCAGCAGCTGCCTTCAGAGGACTAAGGGACATTTCTACAAGTCCAACTCAAACCCAAGCCAATGTTGGTTGTTTTTCCCCCCAACTAAACTAGTAAACTGACAACTCTTCCAAGCAGAAGTGGCACATTACTGTACACAGCATCTGCTAACAGGCTTGCCTTAGGCATGGAAAGCCTGTTTCCATGCTGGCTCAGCTCGAAATCAGCATTCCAGAGAGGGACACAACAGCAGCTGGGCAGCTACTACAGGGCTCTTACTGTAATGAGACACAAAACCCGGGGCTGTCTTGGAAAAAAAAGCATTTGGGAGAGAGAAAGGATGTTCACAGTCTTGAACTGTATCCATCAGTTGGAGGGAGAGAGAAAGGGAAGTGTTAACGAACATCCAATAGCCTGAGGAACAAGCTCCTGCATTAATACAGACCATTACCAAGCTCTCAAGTGACATCCCCGTGAAATGAAACCAAACTCACCTGACAACCTCCTAGAAGGTATTTTATTTTGTCCTAATGCCATGCTAGTAACAGTCAATAAACAAATATAACAACTCATTATGCCAGTTCAGCCCTTTGCTTTACTCTGGTTTTAAACTATTACCCCAACAGCACCCAGAAGGCCAAATCCAGAGCCAGTCTCCACTGGAGCAGATGACAGAGGAGCCCAGTGAGGGTGGAATGCTGCCCAAAAGAGCTCACTATTGTAACAAGACAAACTGGGCAGCTAAAATAAAGTGAGCTGAGAGACCAAGGCCAGGCACCAAGCAGCCTGCTCTTCATCACACAGCGAGGCTCTGAGCCTTCACCCCCAGCTTGCCACAGCAGAAACCTCCCAGCTGTCCCACCACACCTGCTTATCCATCCCTTTTAATAAATGCCATTTAAAAAGAAAAATACAATAGAAGGCTTTCTTCTCTCACCAATCCATTCCTCATTCTGGGAAGCCAGATGAGTGGATTTTTGCAAAGCTGAGCTAACTCCACCTAACGCTGTGGCTATGCTGCCCATGAAGCCCCACAAAGTCCCCAGGGGAAGGGCTAAAGTAACTCAATTTATCTGCCAGCCATAAGATTAAAAGCATGGTAAACAATATTAAAATTCTGTTCTACAAAGCAGAATAACTCAAGAGCACAGCACAGTCCTCCCAAGGGGCAGCTTACAGCACGGGGGCACAGGCAAGAGTTTAAATATCACCAGGGAAATGCTTAAAAACAACCTCCCCAGCCGAACCATGTCAAAGGCACTACTATAAATTACAAGACAAGGTGTGAAGGGAGTTAACCTCTCGTTGGACTGAGCACCTCAGAGGGGAAGAGATGCACAAAAGCCTTTCTTCAGGTCAGCAGATGGCAAAAATCTTGTCTGTTTTATCTGACTTCATCCAGTAACAAATCAACTCCACCTAAACCTCCGGATTTGCTCCCATCCTTCAGTTATCATGGTTTTCACACCAATGAGCCTCTGCTGGTTCTGAAATCCTGCAAGCAGCCACTGCTGACCCAGTTTGTTCTGCCCTAACCACACACAGAGCAATGGAGAGATCAACCCATTGCTTGGAGGTAAATACAAACACTCCCCCTTCAATAAAGTGACAGAGATCAAACCACGTTGTTTTCACAGCCTAATCTGGCAACAGGTCAGTGAATGGGGTGCATCAAGAATTAACAGCCCTGCAGTTTCTCTCTCTTTAGGTGGATGGCAACAGCTTTGACTGCAACTTGCATTTCTCCACTTGTTGGATGGCAATTGCTTCCAGCAGGAACACAGCAGCTGCTCAGCACAAGGAAAGGGCTTTGTGGAAGAAACAGGGGAGAAATCACAAAAGAGTAGAACTGTAAATGCAATTTCACTTGAAGATTAGAATAACTAGGTTTAAGAAATCAAAATGCAATAGCTATTTACAGCAAATGAAACCAGAGGCTTTTCCTCACACATTTATTGGGTAACTGGCTCCCCATGCAAGCAGCAAAGATTTTTCAGCAGTGTAGCAGTTGCCTGTGGGTGGCACAGTAATATAACAGTAATATTCCTTCCAGAGAGGAACTAGAAAGTGAAGAGAGCTGCATCCTCTGTGGCTGTGAGATGCAGCAGGTGAGAGGCTTCATCACTTGCACCAAACAAACCCTAAAAATACTCACTGACACTGTGCAGAACACAGAGGGATTCCCAACCCACCTTCACTGACCAGCACGTTGAAGTCTGCACAAGGCCTTTCCTCAATCTGTGCCCTGGTTTCCCACTCAAGAGAGGATTCATTTATTTTGTAAAGCAATTGAGAAGCAAATTAAAACTTGCAAAGCTCTATCTCCTAGAAACTGCTGCCTTATCCAGGACTCCCACAGTAGCACCTGGACACCTTACTCAGCTAACCAGCCAAACATAGATGATTTTCCCCCCCTATTTCTACTTGAAACAGATGATACAAAGTCTCTAAAAGCCACTCCAGCCTCTCTCAGATGTTCTAGCTCACCAAATGAGCCCTATTTACCAAACCTTCAACAAAAAGCCAGCAGCCTATAGGAAGGCATGGCACAGAGACGAACACAGCGTGACTTCTATGCCAGCTCCCAGTGACAAATGCTATTTCTGTTTAGCTATCAGTACAGTAAACACTCATCATTCGCCTCCAGAGCTTTTGGCAGCTGATCAACCACTCTGGAGGTGTGGATGCATGCAGGGGAAAAAACCTGCAGTATGGATAGAGCAAACCAGCTTCCCTACTCACCCTCCTTGAAGCAGCTGAAGAGCTTGACTCTACCCAAATTACCTTCCTGATAAAAGGAAAAGGGTAAAATTAACACAGAATGGCTGATTTCTGCAGAGGCTCTTGCTCTTAATATAATGGAAGCTGACACAGGAGTAAGGGCATCCAAAGAGCAAGGCATGGCTGTTCCTTGTTCAACCCTCAAAAGATGGAAGCCCAAAGTCACCCACAACAAGAGCCTATTTACCCTCTGGGTTCCTGGCTGACAGCTAAGACTGTAAAACTTTAGATTTATCTCTTACTTGTTGAGTAGATGTGGAAGTTTTTTCCCCTAGAAGGCTTGACAGATGTACTCATCACCTGCAGGTTACCACACGTCAGGGTGCAGCTGGGATCTAGTGCCCCATCCTTTCAAAGCTCCATTTCCTCAGCTGTCTGCCCAACACTCAGCAGTGCAGGTTTCAGCTTGGAAAAGGTTCATAAAGAGACAAGATTTTTAGCTTGGCTCAGCAAAAAAAGCTCAACACCTAACACTTGAACCACCATGCTCAAAACTCTCCCCTACCACTACAGCTGCAAAACACATCTACTGCACGAGTGTCTTCAAGAGAGGAAGAGGTACACTTAGTTATAACACAGAATAAACAAACCAGGCTGTTTGCAGAGGTCAGAGATAAGAACTAAATGCAACCCAGGGCTGAAGTTTTAAAAAAGACATAAGATCAAGCTTGATATCATTAAAACCAGGATATTAGAGTTGTTCACTAGGTCAGAGGAGGTTCTCCTACTCCTCTGCTCTGCCCTGCTGAGGCTTCATCTGGAGTCCTGTGTCCAGTTCTGGGCTCCCCAGCTCCAGAGGGACAGGGAACTGCTGGGGAGAGGCCAGTGCAGGGACATCAAGATGATCAGGAGACTGGAGCATCTTCCTTCTGAGGAAAGGCTGTGGGACCTGGGGGTGTTTAGTCTGGAGAAGAGGAGACTGAGGGGGGGGATCTCATTAATAGTTACAAATATCTTACTGGTGGGTTTCTGTTTTATCCAGTGTCAGGACAAGGGGTGATGGGATGAAGCTGGAACACAAACAGTTCCATTGAAACATAAGGAAAAACTCTTTGAGTGCGGAGGTGAGGGAGCCCTGGCCCAGGCTGCCCAGGGAGGGTGTGGGGGCTCCTTCTTGGAGGGCTTCAAAACCCACCTGGACATGTTCCTGTGTGACCTGATCTAGGTGGGAGCTGCTTTGGCAGGGGTTGGACTGGATGATCTCTCAAGGTCCCTTGCAACCCCCACCATTCTATCTTCTAGACACTCACAGAACCAAGACACATTACTTAATCTATCAGCACATGCTAACCCTGAAGATGTGAGCATTAATAAATTGTTACACTGAAGAATGCAAGTGACACATTTTGCTGTTACCCAGAAAACTCTGGGCACACTGAAAGGAGAGAAGAGGAAGGCTAAAAAAATCGAACCATCTCCACCAGCAGCTGCTTTGTCATACTGCAAGCAAAAAAACCCAATGACTATTTGAAGTTGAGTTCTCATTTGCCCCAAATCTAAGCTGTATTTTCTTTTTCTCCCTTTTTCCAAAATGCATGATCTGACAAAGTGGATTCTGTTAAGAACCCACAAGTCCCACATTAGGAATAACATTCTCGCTGCTTGAGCCACTGGAGCAGCAGAGTATCCCCAAGCCAGCAACAAAACACCAGCTGAGCCTCTGCGAAGTGAGCCCACAGCCCAATCTCTGCACCACAGCAAGGGCTGTATAAATTAATTAGTGCAGTAATAGGAGATCAGGAAATGCCTGGAGTCCGATTCACCTTTCAGGGAGGGTTCTACTAAAGGGAAAGCATTCCAGGAGCCATGGGCCCTGTTCCTCAGACTAAGAATACTAAAAACTGAAAGTCTTGAGATGCCTTCATTCCCTTAAAGGCTATAAACCAACACATAACATATTAAACATTGAGCACCTAGGAGTCAAACCTAAAACCAGCCTGATTGCCTTAAACCACTCTAAATGCAGGCCACCAGTAAAAGGATTCACTTCACCCAGGTCTTTTCCAGGTTGTTGCATTGCCACAAAAAACCACTAACCTCTGCTTTTCTTAAAGGTAGTAGCCACGGGGTTGCAGGTCTCCCTTCCAAAAGGAACTGAAGGTCAGCTTGCAGCTCCTGTGAAATCCCAGTCCCAGCAGCACCACACTGGTTTCAACTCTGGAACTGGCACTTTCCCATTGTGTTTTTTTCTGCACAACCAATTTCAGTACAATAGGGCTTGTCAGAAATTAACATTCCTTCCTGATCAGTACATACCTGCTCAGACACCACTTTGTTCTCCTACCACACCTTGCAGGGAATTTCAATTTACTCAAAAAACCCCCCACCAACCCTCTAACCAACTCTGTCCCTGCAGAACCATGGACACAAGGAGAAATGGGAGGACTCCAGAGAAACTGGCAGCTTGAAAGCACAGGACAGCTTGGCTGAAGCCAAGATCCAATGCTGCAAAGGGAAGCAAGAAGACTCAGGAAAGCAACTTCACAACAGAAATAAACTCACCTGCTGATTTGCACTCCAGTGTACATACAAAGTTAGGTTTCCCCCCTCCAATTTTAACAAGTATTTTCCACTCTTTGTATGTTTGTACAGAGACCAATGAAGAATCTCACACCTCTGTCACAAACCACTGCTCAGAGATAATCACCACATTCCTTAGGTCTCAGCACTGCACACAGCACTGCCTCCATGAAAAGGCTTTCCTGTTTCCAGGGAAGCCTCCAGCTTTTGAAGTAGCAAAAGCTGCTTTTACAACCCAACAGGACCTCCTAAGAAAAAAAACTGCTGCTAGTGAACAAAATCCATTTTAAGTTGACAAATGCTACTGAAGACACAAACTCAGCCCTTCTCCTTGTATCTGCCATGTGAAGCATAAGAATGAGCTTGCTTGGATGCATCAGCAACAAAAATCTCCAGTCTCAACCTACCATTAAGGCATGGAATGAGGACTTTGGGTTGCACACACCATCTGGGCTACATACAATCTGTGTCTGTGTTGCACCATAACACACACCCAAAACGCACATAATAACAGGGTGACTTTACCTCTGGCTTCTGGGGTAAAATACAAACCACCTTCACCTCAGTTTTGTGGTTTCTGTTTTCGTCAAACTTTCAATGAAAGCCAAGCAGCTGAGCACTCTGCAGTGCTGTGGGAATGGCCCAGCATTGGGACTTAGACAATTTCGTTCACAACCACAATTTCCTCACCAAAATGAGGCTGTTCTTTGTCTCTGCCACAGCAAAGCCAGTTTGCCAAGACTTTCTTTTTGCCTTTAAGAAGTGACAGGAATGAGTTTAGCCATGATCAGAGAACCACAGACTGGTGGGGGCTGGAAGGGCCCTGCAGAGCTCATCTAGCCCAAGCCCCTGGTACAGCAGGTTCCCCTGGCTCAGGGGCACAGGAACGTGTCCAGGTGGGTTCGGAAACCTCCTGAGAAGGAGCCTCCACACCCTCCCTGGGCAGCCTGGGCCAGGGCTCCCTCACCTCAGCACCAAAGGACTTGCTCCTCCTGTTCCAGTGGCATTTCCCATGTTCCAGCCTGTGCCTGTTCCCCCTTGTCCTGTCACTGGCCACCACACAACAAAGTGTCACCTCATCCTCCTGACACCCACCCTTTAGGTGCTGATCAGTGCTGCTGAGGTGCCCCTGAGCTCAGGCTTCTCTTCTCCAGGCTGAACAGCCCCAGGGCTGCAGCCTTTCCTCCTCACACACATGTTCCATCCCCTCAGCATCTTGGTGGCCCTGCACTGGCCTCTCTCCAGCAGTCCCCTGTCCCTCCTGAGCTGGGGAGCCCAGAACAAAGCACTAAACCAAACTTGTCACAAGGCTCACCTGAACTCAGACAAAGGCAGCAGCAGTTGAGGCAGGAGCTGAATTTGCAGTCCTGCCACACAGATCTGTCCCAAGGCACCTCAAACATTTGTTCCCTGCTGCATGCCTGGCTGCTTCCTGAGATGGAGACCACAGCATATGCATGATCTGATTCAACTCCACTGCACACTTGAGTACATAAACCAGGCACCTCTAATCAAATTCCACACCAAAAGGCAACACAATGTTCCTGTTTGAAAAACTACCCAAGATCCAGAAGCCCTGTGCTATGTAGGTGTCGTTATCAAGTTGAAGCATAGAGTCAACATTCCTCAGCTACACACAGCTCAGCTATTTAAAATGAGATCTCTGAATGGACACTCCTGAACCACATCACAGGGCCCACAGGAGCCTTAAAATGTCATCATTTGATTCAGTTTTGCCAAACAACAAGCAGTTCAGGCAGTGTTTGTAATTCAGTCATGGCCTTATTTTTTTTCCTTCACAGTTTCACTACAGTAATTACTAATTACTTCTGATTAAGATATCGAATTTCCTTAAAGAAACTCTCCCCAGGCAATTTATTCCTCTTGTGTTCCACAGCTTTAGCTTTAATAAAAAGGTGCCCCAGCCACAACCAGGCAAGCAGAGACATTAATTCCCACGACTGATCTGGCAAACGAAGCACAGGCAGTGAGGCATCCCACCGTGAAAATAAGCCCATAAAGTTTCTGAAAGAGAACATTTCCTTTAAAGAAAAACAAACCAAATCATTTGTAGCTCTCATTGCTGTGCACAAAGTTCATGAAGCAGTAACACTGTAAGGACAGTGCTTACTACAGCACTCAACACTTCTGGATGGGGATCTTACCATTGGTGATTCACACATGGTCATGCACCTTTCAGAGCTGTTTTACCTTTTGAAGAGATAAAAATCCCTCAAACCTCCAAGAGGATCATCTTAAAGAAGGGAGGTGGTGATCTGCTGGAACAGGAATGTTTCTTTCAGCCTGCTCTCACTGTCACTCCACCAATTCTCAATTTAGAAATGATAGTTTCCAGCCAATTTGGCTGCTGTGAGAGTTCAAGAAACTAGCACATCTTCTTTTCAGCCACTAAAAGACCTTCTGCCATCACAATGAGCAGAGAAACACCCAACTGAACAAGCAAATCTCACATCACACCCTGCAGGAAGGCAAGTTGATCTGCTCCGAGAAAGTCAACCCTGTGAAAACTGCTCTTCTGTCAACTGGGCACAATTAAACAAGAGGAATCATTTTCACAAGCAGATAGAGAAGACAGGACATGGAAAGAGAAAGTATCAAGTGTCTCAAACACACTTCCAAGGCACAGAAGCTGCTAGAGGGGGAAATGCCTTTGGATGGGCTGTGTTAACAGAGAGTGACTCTCTGGTCTGCACACATGGCACGGTTAGCTCCCGGTTCACAAGCCAGGGATTCACCCCATAGCACATGCATTGAGCAGGAGTGCTGGGGGGCACCAGCAGCTCCAAGCCCTGCCTCAGGAACAGGAACCAGCACACCAGCATGGTTTGTCAGATCACTCGACCACCTTGAATAAATCCACAGGAGAGCTAAGTGAGAATTACAGACATCTCCCAGGGTGATGTCAAACAAGTCCAATGTGAGAAAGAGCCTGTCTGGAGCTTCAGAAGAGAATTAAAATCCAATAAGGAAAAAAATCCTCAAGAAAATAAGCAGCTTGAACTATTAAGTGATGACTCTTTGGTGATCCCTCCTGTATACCAGCTTCAGTCTTTCTGTTCTGTTCAACTCACGTGTCCTTGGACACGAGAGCAGGTTCCTTAACACACTCTGTGACCTCCTCCCTGCTCTCCACTCCCAAGCACAGCTATCAACAAGCCAGAAACTGCTGGTTTGCTCAGCAAACAAGACCCTTTGATAGGTGCCAACATGAGGAATGGGTAACAAAAAGCATCCCCCCCATTCCTTCCACCTACATCAGCACTCCCAGCATATTTCAAACAGGAAAGTTTCTGGGAAGGGAGTGAAACTGAAGGAGGATGTGATGACTGAAAAGATGTAACATGGAAAAGGCACAGTAAGAAAAAAATGTTAACACTAGCAGGACCTAAATCCATACTGAGCCATATCAACCTGAAATTAAACAAAGAAGTGCTTTGCTCTGCTTATAAGACTTCAAAGGCAGCTCTGAGAAAGCTCCAGGAGTTCCAAATCTGCACACGTATCAGGCAGCCACAGGTGGAAGCTGACAGCGTTTCTGGCAATGTAAACACATGCTGGAATCATGTTAGGGTTGTATCCTCACCTGCAGCTGGGAAACTCACTCATGTTAAAAGGAAAGCTGACATCAGTCGTGCAAAACACACCCTGGTTTGGTTCTTACAGAAGATGGCAGGTGGTGAAATATTCCATTTTAAGGAGAAAACAGATTTTTCAGCACAGCCCAGGCTCCTGAGGAGTCACCAGCCACACAGAGACTGCACAACACACACACATCCCCCCCTTCAAACCCTGGCAGATGTGCCCACAGAAAGCCATCCAGTCCAACCCCCTCCCCATCCCTGCCCCAGCACAACGTGCTCTTCTAAGGAACAAACCCCAGAGTCACACGCTGGGCAGGGAGACTGCAGGCACCTGCCCCACAGGACATGGAGGGGCTGCAGGGCTGAATGTCAGCACCCAGCACACCATCACTTCTCACTTCCACACGCCAAGCCAAGCTGTGTGGCAAGGACACCTTGTGGTAAGGTGGCCCAAGGAAGTGTTTGTGCAGATGACACTGATCTGCAGTGACAAGGTCTGTTAAAGGGAAAGTCGGTTCTGGAATCAAAAGGGCAGTGAGGAATAGCTGCTTTGTTGGGAAGGGGGAGCTGAAGCTTGGCCCAATGTGGCCCAGCTTCACTCTGCAAATTAAGGATGCTCACAGCAATCTTCAGAATTGGTAGGGATTTCTTCCCTTCCAACATAAGGCAAGGTTGGAGGGATGATATCATTCATTTGCAGGCCATGGAGGGTGTTTGCCAGCTTTGGGGTTTGCTTCTCAAGGGAGATTTCCTAAATGACTTCATCTGAGGAACACTTTGATTCACAAAGAGATGTCCACAAAAAACAGTGTTTGATACACAACAGCTCTCTAACAGCAATAAACAGCTACCCCTGAACACAGGGAGCTGCAAAACACCCACACACAATCAAACACCAACCCACAGCAGCTTTCACTGGGCCTGATGCAAAGAGGTTTGCACTCTCGCAGCTCCACAGCGAGGGATGAGCGTGCAGAAAGCTGCAGGAGCTCTGCCAACTCTCAGTCATTTGCTTCACTCTAGATTTCTTTGCTGGAACCTGTAACTGCACCTTCTCTGCAGCCTCTGCTGTACCTCCAGATAGGTCAGGGAGCCCCAGGGGAATGCAGCCCATGGACTAAGCAGTAACTGCTCTGCAGCAGGGACGACCTCAGACCACCCAACCATACCACTTCCCTGTTTCAGCAGCCAAAGGGAATGTAGTGACTGATTTCAACTACCCTCCTCACCACTAACACTCCCTTTCAGTCTTGGGTATTAACTATCTCATTGCAAAGCCAAGCCTTGGGTAGCTTTTACCATATCACAAACTAATGAGATCTGTGTCTCACCTCTTTGTTTGCAGCAAAGCAAATGCACCACAAAAAGAACCAACCCACCCCAACTTCCCTGATGTCTTGCAAAAATATAACACAGTAGTGCATTTGGGATAAAAGAAGCTTTTTGTCAGGAGAAAGCATCCACCTGTGTGAGCCAGAGGTGAGAACAGGCTCCCTACAAAAATGAACAGGCCTGAGTGTAAGCCCCACAGTAAGAAGCCCTGCAGAGCTCAGCGAGGTGCCTCCACACCTGCAGCATCACAGCTCTCAGGTTGCTTTGAGCTGCAAATGCAACTGGAGAAAGTTAAACCCCCAAGTTTCTTGGAGGAAGAGATTCAGTAGCAAGCACCAGGTGAGGGCACTCAGGCACCACCACCAAACCAGACCAGAGCAACTGCACTTGAACCCCAAAATAACCTCAATGCAGGAGGCAAGAGGCGCTCAGCAGTGCCCAGAGCAGCTCTGCTGTCCCCCTCTGCCAGCAGCAGCAGCCAGAATGTCAGCCAGCAGCTGACCCCAGGCAAAACCAACCTAGTGCAGAAACAGCTGGTTTTAATCCAACTCAGTTCCTCAATTTGTTTGTCACATGGCCCACAAACAGTTGTTTGGAGTCCAAGGGGAGGGAGTGAACACACAGGACCTTTCTTGCAGAGCTATGGCAGTTTTAGGTGTTTATACAGCTGCAGCCCAAAACAGGGGTCTCACACTGGAGAGCACAGTTTGCTGCCACAGAGAAAGGGATAAAATTGGGTTAGGAAGGAATCCAGTCAGGCTTCCCAGCACCACAAACAGGCTTGAAGCTGACATGAATCATCAGCTCCTGCCCACTCCTCTCTTCCTTTTGCCACAGCAACCACCGAAGGAGAGTGTCATCCGTATCTTTCCATGCTCTTTGAGCCAGGCACATCACCAAGCCAGGGCTAATCTAATATTATGACAAAACAGGACTGTTTACTCATATTTATGAGATTATTTGACAACTCTACTCCAAAACTATTATTAAACTTCCCTGATACAGTTAAGGGCAAAAACCTGAAATGCCAACAGATCCCACTAGGCCAGGATTTGGCAGCTGCAGGTTTTGGAAGGAGCACAACCTTGCTGTTCATAACCCAAGGCCAAGCGTGACCCAGGAGTTCCAGTTCAACCAGTTCCACCCTTTCTGCCTCCTCCCATTTTCTTGGAACAACAGGCAGCAACAAAACCCTACCTCAATCTATAGTGGAATAACCAATCCATTGTAAAGCCCTGTGATGGAAAGCCACCTGCTCCCCCACAAAATCCAAAGCATTTCTGAACTCCAGCTCTTCCCTCAGCCAGCACAGGCAGATGGATGTGACAGGCACAGAAACCTGCTCCACTTCCAGCAAAGCCTTTGTACTGCAGCAGCCCCGCCACACAAAGCCCAAGAGCAGAGCCTGCCTCCACCAGAACTGTTTTGTTAAGGGATCACAACATCAATCAGCAATCCTCCAGCCACAAAACCTGCTCAAACTCAACGTGCAGGCCAATTAAACTCGCAATCTGCTAAAACACACAAGCACTCTCTCTGACTTCTGGGGCCTGTGCGTGTGTCTCAGCTGGCAGGCCAGGCCCTGCAATCTAGCTGACATATTACCTGCCCCAGATGTCCCCAGAGAGTGACTGAATTGAAAATGCAATGGGCTCAGTCACCACCACAGACAACTCCAGGTTTTCACTTGCTTGCACACCCCACTCCCATTCAATATCGTGTCACAGGAAGGAAATCAGCCCTTTGCAAAGGAAGCCATAGCCCTGAGAGCAGGCAATAAAATGCTCAAGTGGGAGCCCATCTGCCTTGCTTGCCCTCCAAGAGGTCATGCCTCAAGGCTGCAAGTATTTAGGCCAGAGCTGGATTCTCAGCAGGAACCAGGCTGCAGCAGGCAGAGTGTCTGGCCACCAAGAGATGGATGATTCCTCAAGCAAATATTTGCTGCAGCTTGACCAAGACAGAAAATCAGTGTGAGAAGCCATTCCTGGAGTGCTCTGCAATGCATACCAGGTACAGCAAGCACCAGAGAAAGAAATCTCCCTCCCTTCTCCCCTACATGCAGTCCTCACGTGCTGTTCAGCAAACCTGGCCATCTGCAGCACCCTTCCCTTTGGAGCACTGCCTGCTCCTGACAGGACTGGCTTCCCAGGGTGGTTAATCATTTCCCCAGCAGACCTGAAGTAAGACAGGATAAAGCCAACTGTATGAGGTTTAACAAGGCCAAGTACCAGGTCCTGCACTTGGGCCACATCACCCCAGGCAGCTCCAGGCTGGGCCAGAGGGGCTGGAAGCTGCTGCAGGGAAAGGGCCTGGGAGGGTTGGTGGCAGCGGCTGAATAGGAGCCAGCAGCGTGCCCAGGGGGGCAAGAAGGCCAAGGGCAGCCTGGCTGGGATCAGCAGTGGGGTGGCAGCAGGAGCAGGGCAGGGATTGTCCCCTGTGCTGGGCCCTGATGAGGGTCCTCACTCCCAGAGGGAGACTGGTTCTGTTAACTGTTGGCTTACAACTCAGATTTCTTTGAAGACAAATGCTAATACCCTTTAAAAAACACCAAAGTTCACTGATCCCAAACCAAAGAGTCATCACATCACAAAACAGAAACATCCCACCTTGCTAAACAACTGCTGTGGCTGCCCAGGCTCACAGAAATCTGCCCCTTCTGTTAAAAAGCTGAGTGCACGGAATGAAACTATTTGACAAGCACCCTGCTAAAAGGCAGCAAACATTTCACCCCACCATGGCTGCTTCAAACACAGTCAAGCAGCAGTTGTGAGGCAGCTCAGCTCAGGATTCACCATCAGCAAGACAGTTTCCTACTAAGGTGTTCTTTCTGAACACAGAGCCTGATGGAGCTAAGCCCCACACTGATGTGTAACCACCACAGCTCTTCCTGAACCACATTCCCAACTCTTGTACTGGTTGTTTTGTAACAGCAGTTTAGCCCCAAACACAATTCATCCCAGGGACATGGGCAAAAGTCAGTCTGTTGCTGCTGAACCCCAGATACAGTATGTTAAGCACAGTGATTTTTAACCAGCATCTCCCTGACAGACTCTTGGCAATGGACACACTCTCCTCCTGTTTAATGCAGACACAAATCCATTCCCAACAGATTCCCGTTTCAAGTGCCCTCATTGGCACAAGCTACAAGTCATATCAAACCCAGAATTTTGGATGAGAAAGCTCTATTTGCTTTTAAAGCACTCATGCCTTTTAAAAGGAGTGTAGGGATGAAGAGAGATGATGAATGCAGGCAACCAACAGCACTAGCTGTCATTTTTTCCCAAGAGGAGCCACTAACTCCACCTTCAGAGAGGCTTTGTCAAAGCCCAGCTGATGAGTAGCACAGTCAGTCAGCCCAGATGTGCAGCCCACTGAGGACCCATCCAGTTAATTCACTTCTTCAGCATCAATTTTGTGCTCCAAATTCAAGAATACACTGTATTCTTACAGCACAGGAGAGCAAAGTGACATGTGGTTTTAAATACACAAAGAAACCCATCCACCCTGTTATCTTGACTATGCAAATCAAAGCCCTTGCTACTGGCTTTCAGAAGAAAGGCTCCAATAGCTTCCTGCAACAAAGTCACCTTGGAAATACCTCAGAACTGGAGGTTTTGGTAAGGCAGCACAACAGTGGAGTTGTAAAGAGTGTCCCAGTAACCCCGAGCCAACAGATAAAGTCAAACCCTGAGGGAACAGCTCGTGGAGGATGTAAGAGGACACATCACCCTCATCCACCTAAAGATGATGAGGTAGTTCCATCTGAACTGATAAGCAAAAGGCAGTAAGCTAAACATCTCCCACCAGTAAAAGGAACCCTGCTCTTTGTGTTTCCTCAGCAAGGCACAAACCAACCTCAAGAAACGCTCTATTAAAAAGCACCAGTTGTTCCAGTGCTCGTCAAAGGCACAACATCCCTCGGTGTCAGTTGCCCAGGAAAATTACTCTGATCAGCAGAACACATGAATTAATCAGTCCCAATACTCAGGAAAACCCAGCAATGAGCTGAAAGTGAACTCCACCCTCTCATTAAACGATCCACCACTATAGAAACTGTGATTAAACACACGGGGCTGTGAATCAGCTCCCTGACACGGAGGCAGCCACGGAAGTGCCCAGTGCTCGTGGGCAGCCTGACATTGGAGTCACCCCTCAAGCACCTCCAAACCTCAGCATCAAGCAGCTTTACCAAGACACTTCACATTTCCATCTTTCTTACCTTTTGGGTTGGTTGGCTCAGGGGCTTGCTTTGGTTGTTAGCACCTCTCAAAGCTGCACGTGCTCATTACGGGAACAGAGAGAGCAGGTTCCAAATCCATTTTGACACAACTGGATAAAGCACCTAAAACCAAACCCCAGGTGCCTCTTGCCCAGCTCTCTGTGCTGCATTTCCACTAAGAACTGAAGGAAGATGGCAGGGCTTACCAGCAGCTCCCCAAGCCTGGAGTCTGAACAAAGTGGATTTAAAAGAGGTTTAATTTTCCCAGGGACTAATACTCTCAAATCAGAATAAATCCTCCAAAAGAAGAGATTATCCATAAATTTACTAGTTAGAAATGTTAATATACCCAGTGTTTGTGCAAGGACTGCTGCTCTCCCCAGGCAAGAGCATCACCTGTACAGTTTCATATTAAAGGGGGAGCAGATTTCTGCTAGTTCCCCCCCCACCCCCCCCCCACCCCCCTTTCCACACTGAAACGTGGCACAGCAGCTTTATAAATACCACTTTCCAACAGCAGCAATTTACTGAGGAATCAAGGCAAACTTAACACACTAAGAAAGCCCTGAAAAACCCTCCCCTGCAAAGGAACTTAACACAGAAGAGATCCAAATACAAGACACGGTGCCAATTAAGAACCAACTGCTTAAATGCTGCTGATTCAAGCAGAGCACAGCAGCAGGACCCATCTGCCCAACACATCCCTGCTCCCCAAATGCTTCCTCCTGTTCTTCATGTTGTGTTTTCTGAAGGCCTCAGCTACACACCACACGACACGTCAGATGATGACACCCAGACCAGTAGAACCTGGCTGCTAATTATGGCCCTTAAGGCTGAGGTGCTTTAATAAGTCCCTCTGGCTACGAACACGAGCGTGACTACAGCCTTGCTAAGCACATGTCATGTTAGAGAGGGCAGACAGGAGGTTGAAACAGGAAAAAGTGACTTGCTTGGAAGCTAAATCAGGCCTCGTGTCCAGCCAAGCAGCCTTGTTTTCCCTATACTCAGTCTAGCTGATGGGCAGACAGAACCCAGTCATTACAATAGATTGAAGGCTTCATTTTGAAGCTAAAAGCAGATGAGAAATAGAACTGATTAATGTAATCACTAGTGGCAAATATGTTTTGGGGATCCAGAGCACTCCTTCATTCTATTTTCCAGGCCCAATGGCTTTACACAGATTGCTGCAATGCCTAATGTTGCTGACAGACTGCACACACTGTGGCTTGGCCAAAACCCCTCAGAAAGCCTGCTTCATAAATTCAACCTGACATGTCCCTGATTGCTTTGCACCAGAGGCATTCCTGGAAGCCCATCAACACCTCCCAGAGAAGCTGGAATACTTTCTTAATGCTCCCAACTAACAGCCTCCCCTGGGTGAGGTACAGAAGAAGCCAGTCTGAACTCAGGTATCAGCAACTCATCAGCCCAGGCATGAGCCAAGTTTTCCATCTCAGGAACTTCTCTCCTTGCAAACCCTATTTATCTTCATTAACAAAACCTGATATTTATGAGGCAAGTGAAGCAGAAGAGCAAAACCTACTTCTTGTAACGTTAGGCATCAGGTTGAGTTCACAGGTATGAGTTTTCCTCCAGACTCCCTGCTCTGGCAGTGCTGGCCCTGCATTAACTGTCTTCACTTTGTGCTGAGCAGGTAACAGAAAAGCCAGATGGCCTAAAGCCATGGCTAATTTCAAAACTGCTGTAAAACAGCACAAGCCATGACAGCCTGACAGCACACATTTGACAATTCCACCCAAAGGCTGATACCACTGGAAAAAGGAACAGCTGAGCCAAGAGAAACCCTGTTTTAACACACCTGCAATCTTGTTTGGTTCTGTCCATAATTGTGGGGCTGTACCTTAAAAGCTGATTTGGAAGTACAAGATGAAAAAGTCTCTGACCTTGCTCACCTCTAGCCCTGATCCACAGCCAGGAGGAGCAGGTTACACATCAAGTTAGGAGCAGGACATAAGCACTAATTTAAGTCTCAGCACAAGGTAAATGAAGCTTCATTGCCCTTAGAGGGAAGCTGCCACTTCTCACCTGCTACTGATCAAAAAATCTAAGTGAAAAAGACTTTGCTTTTCACAGAATCACAGACTCTTAAGGGTTGGAAGGGACCTCAAAAGCTCATCCAGTGCAACCCCCCTTCCACAGCAGGACCACCTAGAGTAGGTCACACAGGAACTCATCCAGCTGGGTTTGGATGTCTCCAAAACCAATGTGTTGCCCCAGAACCTGGGGCAGCCTGTCCAGCCAGCAAAGACCAGTCCAAATCCTTCACTGCATCCCTGTGTGAACCCGCTGAAGTCTCTCCTGCCCTAGGATACGAAGGCTTGAGGGGTAATGGCTGTACCTGCAGATCTTGGCAGTCCACCAAACCTGCAAAAACTTTTAAGACAGCTCTGGAGATGCCAGTAATCAATAACAAAGCACCAGCAGCGCTTTTAAGCATCTGCAGGGGAGCTCTTGCCAAGGCAGAACAGTATTGATAGAAACGATGCTTCCAGCAGGCTCTGCTGGAACAGCCCCTCACCTCAGACCTGGGCCAGCACACTCAGTCGATGGCACAAACATGACTGATTTGACTTTAACAGGAGAGAAAAATCAGACAAGAAAAGACAAGCTTCAAAGGCAGGAGAGTATAGCAAATGCCAAAGTCCCCATAAAATTGGCTTAGGCAGTCAGCTGCTTTGTTCAAAGCTCAAATTCTCTGAAGGCAACAACCGACCTTTGGCTTTTCCCCTGTCCATAAGCACCTCTGGAAAATTCACCTCCACAAGCACTGTCTGTGCAAACCCACGAGACTCAGCTCACTATCCTTCCCTCCTACCCAAGGGCACATCAAGCAACAACCTTTTTTATTTCCACTATCATCAGTTTGTTTGTAACACCCAGAGCCCTGAGCAAGCCCCTGCGCTGAACACTGTGCAGAGACCAAACGAGACGCTGCCTCCTCTCACACTTAGATCCTAGTTTACAAATCAAAGCTTCTCTGGAGGACTCAGGCCTTTCTTTTTCTTGCTAGCACCCTTGAAAACTAACTGCCTTGAGGGGAGGAAAAGCAGGTACATTCAGAGAGCTTCACCTCTCCCACAGAAAAGTGTAAGGGAACGAAGGAAGCCCAAATCAACGGTGGGGATTAATCTTGATGGATTTTAGGCAACTAAGTCTATGGCAACACAGCTCTAATGAAGGGATTCACTTTTGGGGATTGGTTAAGCAAAAGGAAAGATGGCTGGCAGCACCTCACCTGTCTGCAAAGAGGTTCAGTCTTTCAGCAGAAGCCTTCTGGAGCCAGCACAGCAGAAAGGTTCAAACCCTCTAGTTCAAGTGCTGTTAAGACTTGCCCAAAGTCCAATGATCTTTACCAAATCTGTTTCAAAAGACAGGCAAACTGGAGTAGAGCTGGAGTAGACCAGGAGCTTAGTGCAGGAACTAGAGAAGTGCCAGACTTGCACAAACCCACCTCATCAGCATGCACCTTATTTTGCTCCGTGACATTCAGAGCCCGTGGTTAATTAGTTGGCAGATAAGACATTGCCCATCCTGGTTAATTAGTTGGCCATAATGCATTGCCCATCACTGACTTCTGAACTTGCAGCTGGGAAGTAAGCAACTCTTCCCTAGGCTCTGAAATCAGCATGCCAAAAGCTCAAACACAAAAGAAGGAAAGTTAACAATCTGTTTACCAGTTCCCCTCCTCTCCCCTCTCCGCTGCTGCTGGCCAAGGGCTTGGGGAGGGGAAAATAGCTACTGCCAGGATTCAGCAGAGAGAAATCATTTGGACTGCTCTCAATTCTCATATCTCTGCCACCGGTGCTTCATGTTACTTCACACAATTCATTCACTTAGGAGATGAAGCCTGTTCCTTTGACTAATAGCATTAAAAGCTTCTCTCTGGTGATAATTAGTCGTCCCTCCCCCCATCCCTTCCTCGGTGTGACGTGGAAAGGGCACACAGTCACCAGTACACAAAGAAACTCAAACAGTGTGACAAGCAGGCTGGAGCTGGGGAGGAAAGCTGCCTCTCACCTCCTTATCTCCCCACAGCTGATAATCAAAAACAAGTCGACACCACAAGCAGCAGAACAAGCAAGAACAGCATCCATAGACTAAGGGCTTTGGCATTTAGACATGGGGGAAAATAGCAGTTCCTCCTTTACAAGGAACATAAATACCAACAGAGGTTTTTGCTTGGTCACCTTCCAACCCCAAAAGATTGACCTGAGGCATTGAAACCCAGCAGATAAGAGACAGAATTGGGAAATCTGCAGTCAAAAGACTGCAGGACTCACCAGCCACCAGCAGATCACACCAACCCCCGACCCTCAGCGATTTCCCAGATACAAAAGTCCCCCAGCACTGACATTAAGGACAGTCACCACTCCAGGCTTACACAATTCTGCATACCTATATGCTGACTTCTCACCTGGAATCTGCCCCTGGATTTGGGAGAGGGGACAGAGTTTGGGAGGAGTTAACCCCCCCCAGGCCAGAGCCAGCCAAGGGGTGCAGTGCTGGCTGACCCCACTGCTCAGGAAAGGGCTGGGAACAGTTACCACCACAGCATTGACAAGTCAGCAAGAGCCACTAATTAAACGATAAAAATAGATCTCTGAAAGGGCTTTTTTTCCCCCTCCCTGGACACAAAGCCGAGGTCTGACAGTGCTGCAGCCCTGCAGTCATTAGGTTTTTTTCCACGGGCTTCAAACCCACCAGCAAAACAACACCAACAACAAAGCAGCAACAGCAGCATTCTCACACTCACAAACCCCAACCCCACACAGCATCTGTCTGCAGAATATCCCAACTAAACACAGCAAGGGAAGCGATTCTCAATGCCAGGCAGCACCTCTTCACCCCACTCCCACCTTTCACAGCAGCAGGAACACAATGACAGCTTTTGCCCACCCCCCACAGCCCCAGCAGCTTCCTTGCACTCCCCTAGAGCCCAAAGCTTCTGTTTTGCCTGGGAAAGGGAACATGTTTTGAGATGACCCAGGTGACCCAAAGGTATCTTCATATTGCTTCATGCATTGCATCCCTTAGACCAGTGACAAAATGCACCTTCCATTATCATGTGGGTTTTGCTGAGCCCCCTCCTCTCCCACCCTCCTGCCAGACACAGGTTTTTGTGTAGCTCCCAACTGAATATTCATCACCAACTAACAGACCTGCAGGAATTGCACTGTCAGCGATTTTTAATACACATGATGCCCCCAACACATGCCAAACACAATGACATTTGATCAAAATAGAAGCCATTTGTTTAAATACAAGCGATTTGGCTCTCAAAACTGTCATCAAATTAAACTGGAAATCAAATTAACCAGTGATTGAATGAAGTAGAAGGCTGCATAATCACAGATTACTGATCCAGCAGCAGGGAAACAAGGATGCAATCACATTCCCCTTGTTTGTGGCAGCCTCTCTGCACTGCCCTGTACTCAACAGGAATTCCCCCTCCCCATCTCTCAGGACTCATGGATGTGCCTCAGAAACAGCTCATCCTGATGCTTCTTGATAGTCCAGAAAGGAAACATCCCTTTCTAAACAACTTTTTGAGGTATTACCCAGTACTGTGAAAGTACAGGCTGACACAGTTGAAAACATTCTCATTTAGGGCAAAGCAAGTGCACTCATTCCCAACAGCACTGGGAAGAACATGTTTAAACCTACTCTGAATGGCAAAAGGGGTTTGTTACCTTCAGCCCCAAGGTATGAACTTCAGCTGGCATAACTGTGCCAACCTGCTTCCCTCCTAAGTGGCCTCATTTGGGCTTTATTTCCCTCCCTCTCGTTTGAAAGAGAATTTGAATGATGTAAAGTCACAATTTCAGGTCTTGTCTGCTCTTAAAAGTAACGTGGAGCCACTGAAACGGTGTGTTTGAAGAGCAACAGGCACTTAGACTGAACTCACAGCACAGGGAGGAACTGACTTACACTCCCATACAACTTCCACAAGCCACCTCAGCTGAACCCATCCTTTACCCACCAGGCAAGGACAAGGAACTCCATCGTCCCCCTTCCTTTGCAAGCAAACCTGACTGTTCAGGACTCGCTGATGTTCACATTTTTCAAGGGCAAGTTTCAAGTTTAAAACTCCAACACAACTCAGGGTGTCGTTACAGATTAGAGAAGCCATCACAAGCGGTGCCATTTCTCATTCCCAGCTTGCAGAGGCAACATTTAAGCATCCCAGTGTATGACAAGAAGAGCTTTTTACTTCATTTCAACCTCGATGAAGCACCTTTTCACTTTTTCTTTCAGTACTTCCAGCCTGAGAGGAGCACCAAGCCCTCACCTACCTTCACCTGGACAAACACAACCCAATACAAGGCAGAGAAGTAAATAATTCATCTGCACGCAAACAGAAGGAAGAAAGAACAATTAAAGTGAGCAAGCACAGCCAGGACGTTTCAGATTTCAGCCAACACGAAGACAGAACAGATCAAACAAAGAAATACCAAAGGGGCTGCCTCGAAAAGAGCTTCGGGAGAGGTGAAAACGCTGTGGCAGAACGCGACGGGACGGCAAGAGAGGGGGAAAGACAAGATTTGACTTTGAGTCGCAGCCCGAGCCCTTCAGAGGACGGCAGAGCACTGAGACGGGGCCGGGCGCGCTGCTGCTCCGTGGACCGAGCGCAAAGCCGGTTCCCAGCGGCAGTTTGAAGGGGGCCGCGGCTCCTGCAGGAGTTCCCCCGCCGAGGAAGCCCCCGGCCCTGGCAGGCCCGGCCCCGCTGCAGAGCCACAGCCCGGGGGTCTCGGCCGGGCCAAGCACGGCCCGCACTGCCCCTTCTCCCCCCGTTACCCGCCGCTCCCCCGCCCCGGCCCCTCAGCGCCCCCCACGCCCCCGGCCGGCCCCTCTCACAGCCCCTCGCTCGCACCCCACCCCTCATCCGCAGCGCTGCCGCCAGACAGGGGTCGGGCGGGCCCTGCCGACCCCCGGCGGCGCTCCCGCGGGGCCGCCCCGGGCCTCCCGCCCTCACCTGCTGCCCGCGGCCGCCGGCGCCCTCCGCCGCTCCCGGGCCGGCCCCGCCGGAAGCCCGGGGGGGAGAGCGCGGGGGATGCCGGGAGTCGTAGTCCGCACGCAGCGAGGCCACGCCCCCGGGCCACGCCCCGGTACAGGCCACGCCCCCAGCACATGGCACGCCCCCTCGCGGCGGCAGGGGGGCGCTGGAGGGGGACGGAGCAGGGCTGGGGGCTGGGGTGGAACGACGTTATGGGGTCAGGGGCCACTTGGGGACAGGAAGGATTTGGGGTTGGGAGGGTTAAGGGTCAGTAACGGGGTTTGGGGCAGCTGGAACAGTGAGATTTGGGGTCAGCGGGGTACATCTGGGCTTCAAACCCGAAGCTGTTGGAGGGAGAGTGAGCAAAACAAGAGAATATTCTTTATTATTGTTATTATTATTTCTTTATTTTTCATTTCCATTCTCAGCTGAAGCCTCAGACATCACCCCCCCCCCCCCCACCGTGTTCCTTGGAATTGTTTTTCTATTCAAGTCTCCTGTGACTGTAACACATCAAAACTACAGAAACAAACACCCAAACCAACCCCAAAGCCTCATCCTCACCATCAACTCAGCAGCACCTTTCCAACAACCAGCTGGGCCGTGGCATGACAAACCCCCCAGTACTCAGCAAGTGCAGCCACGTGCCCCGTTGCCACTGCTCGATTCCCAGTGGGTGGGTGGTTGTCTGCCCACATTGTTTATCTGCCTGTGCTGATCCCTCCCAGCACAGCATCTCTCCACACCAGTGGCCACCCTCCCACACCAAGCCCTGGCCTGAAATCCTCTCTGGGGAGCCTGGGTGGGGGTGGTCTCGCTCAGCATCACCTCATCAGTGGATCTCTCTTCAGTGTGTCTGTGTTTAATTCCTTGCTGCTGTAGGGCAGCTCTGGGAAACGTGACTCATCCTGCAGCCATGGCTGGGAGTCCTGTTTTGGCCATGAGTGAGAAGCTCCTGGGGCAGCTGGAAATGGCCACTGTGCAGCTGCACTGGGCTGGTTTTGTGGTGTGGGGTGAGAGTGAGCGGGGCCCAGTGAGTGCTCATGACTGCCCCAATCACCCCAGAGCAGCAAAACCCAAGGGCAGCCTTGATGCAGCCAGGATGGAGGGTCAAGCTGTTAAAACCTCATTGTTAACTACATGAGATGATAAAGCAGCTCATGGTGGAGTGCTGCTGATTTCAGCTGAGCCAGGGCTCACAGCTCACCCACCATCCCAGCAGGGAACAGCCAGGGACAGCCAGCAGCTCCCAGGGGGCAGCCCTTCCTCCTCCCATGGGATGCAGCGTGGGTTTGTGGCAGGGCAGGTTTGCAGGGGAGATGGTTTGCAGCAGGATCCAGGGCAGGTTCACAGTGGGGCAGGTTTGCAGCAGGATCAGGGGCAGGTTTGCAGTGGGGAGGGAGGGTTTGCAGCAGGATCAGGGGCAGGTTTGCAGCAGGATCAGGGGCAGGTTTGCAGTGGGGAGGGAGGGTTTGCAGCAGGATCCAGGGCAGGTTTGCAGCAGGATCAGGGGCAGGTTTGCAGTGGGGAGGGAGGGTTTGCAGCAGGATCCAGGGCAGGTTTGCAGCAGGATCATGGACAGGTTTGCAGTGGGGAGGGTTTGCAGCAGGATCCAGGGCAGGTTTGCAGCAGGATCATGGACAGATTTGCAGTGGGGAGGGTTTGCAGCAGGATCCAGGGCAGGTTTGCAGCAGGACCAGGGGCAGGTTTGCAGTGGGGAGGGTTTGCAGCAGGACCAGGGGCAGGTTTGCAGTGGGGAGGGTTTGCAGCACGATCCAGGGCAGGTTTGCAGTGGGGAGGGTTTGCAGCAGGACCAGGGCAGGTTTGCAGTGGGGAGGTTTTGCAGCACGATCCAGGGCAGGTTTGCAGTGGGGAGGGTTTGCAGCAGGATCCAGGGCGGGTTTGCAGCACGATCCAGGGCAGGTTCCCTGCTGACAGCCCCCAGCGCGGGGCGCTGCCGTCCCGGGGAAGGGCGAACGCGCCGCTGCCCGAGCTCCGAGCGCGGCTCCAGCAGCTCCCCGGCGTCCCGGAGCGGCCCCGGCCGTGCAGCGACCACCCGGGCCGGGGGCTGCAGCCGCGTTGCCGGGCAGCGCCGGGGCCGCTCCGCTCCTTCGCAGCCGTCGGTGCTTCGTGCCAGGGTGCGGAGGGGCTGCAGCAGCTCGGGGACACGCCGCGGGTCCCGGCCACCTCCGGCCCTGCCCGCTCACCACCGAGCCGTGGCGACTGCCTGGCTGCTGGGCAAGGGCTCAGAGGCTCCTCCCGAGCCTGGCCCAGCGTGTGCTGCCTGGTTGTCACCCTTAAATCCAAAGCAAAGCAAAGCAAAGCGTCTCCTACCTGCTGCAAAACTGCATACCCCTGCCAAGCTGGCCCCAGGGCCTGCAAGGGCTGAGCTGATTTTGGAGGGGCTCATGGAGATACTTTGGCTCCCAGCCACCTGCATGACAGCTCTGGCCACTCAAGGGGCCCAAAGGTGCCCTCCTGGGGTGCTGGCAGGGTGCAAAGCCACGTATCTGGGTAAGACCTGGCTCACAAAGCCATGCTCAGCATCCTGGAGCTGCCAAGCCATGTGTGCACCGTGTGACAGTGACACACACAGCAGGGTGGCCACAGGCTGGCAGCCCCTGGGGGGTGGCCATGGTGTGGGTTACACAAGGAAGGAGGCCTGGTGCCCGGCATGGAGGGTGCCAGGGGATATTTTGGGCTTCATGGGCAGGACACATTCTGTTCCCATGAGCTCAGGCAGCAACTGGGGGCCCATCCCTTCCCTGCGACTCACAGCCCCACAAAACACTCACTGGAGTCACAGATCTCAAGGGCTGGAAGGGACCTGGAAAGCTCATCCAGTGCAACCCCCTGCCAGAGCAGCACCACCTAGAGCAGGGCACACAGGGACTCATCCAGCTGGGTTGGAATGTCTCCAGAGAAGGAGCCTCCACAGCCCATCTGGGCAGCCCCTGCCAGTGCTCCCTCACCTCAACAGGGAACAAATTCTGCCTTGTGTTGCTTTGGAACCTCTTCTGTTCCAGCTTGTGCCCGTTGCCCCTTGTCCTGTCATTGGCCATCACTGAGCACAGCCTGGCTCCAGCCTCCTCACACCCACCCTCGATGGGTTTGTAACATGACTGAGCTCACCCCTCAGTCTCTTCTCCAAGCTGCAGAGCCCCAGCTCCCTCAGCCTTTCCTCACAAGGCAGATGCTCCACTCCAGCATCTCTGTGGCCCTGCACTGAGCTCTCTCCAGCAGCTCCCTGTCCTTCTGCAACTGAGAGGCCCAGAGCTGGACCCAATATTCCAGATGTGGTCTCAGAATGGGAGGAGATCCCTGGGCCTCTCCAGAGCTTCACAGCTGGAGAGGGACTGGGAGCACTGGGGCTGCAGGGCTCAACTCCATTGCAGTCCAGGATGACCATGGCTGTGGCTTTGCTGGGCAATGTGTGATCCCCCTGGAGACACAGTGGATTGCCCACAGCCATGTGGGCACCAGGCAGAGACCTGCACCCACCCCCACTGCTCACCAGAGCTCAGCCTCCACATCCACCTCACCCTCAAAGAGCTGCTTTGGGTCCACTCTGAATTTACCCATGCAGCAGGTCCAGGTGTCTGCTCACAGCCATAGGGCTCAAGGCACAGATATTACCCCTCATATCCAGCCTCACACAAAGCCCTGGGTGTGCTGAGCTCCATCCTGGCCAATGTTGCAGTCAGAGACAGCCCTGGTTGCTCAAATCCTCTCTGCATCTCAGCTGGGCACTAGCTTTGGTGAGAGGACCCTTGACATGGCCTGATGCCTCTGCCCCCTCTCCCTATCCCAACCAGGGCAGCTCAGCCCCAATAATGCCCATTTTCCAACCTCCTTTGGACTCCCTCAGCCTTAAAACCCTCCTTTGGCACAGCCCAGGAGGATGAGGATTACACCAACACCTTGTGCTTTTCAATTGAGGGGCAACTGTGCCACAAAATTGCACATGTTGGGATCATAATGCTCTCACAACCTGGAGATGGTGCTTAACACACCTCCTGCCCTGCCCAGACAATAAAAGCTGCTGATTAATTCTCTACAGGCACACAAATTGCAGCTCTTGGGTAAACACAGGTTGGGGGAAGGTGATTGTGACCACCTGACAAAAAAAGGAAGGGGGTTAAACTGATGCAATGACCCAGGTGAGGAGCCCAAGGCACTGGCTCAGCCCTGTGGTAGCTGAGGCTGGAGCAGGAAAGAAAACAGGGAGGAAAATAAAGCAAGAGATTTAGTCCTTGATGTGTGTCCCCAGTGCTGGTGGCTGAGGCACTGGGTGGATTTCAAATCAAGCTGGGGCAACTGGAGAGGGAAATTTGGAGCCCAAGCCAGGATGTGCTGCTAAAGCCCAGCTTTGCAAGGAGGCAAAAACCCAATCAGGATTCAAAAGAAGCCCTTTGAGAGCCTTCCTGCTTTGCAGATGGGTCCTGGGCAGCTCCTGGGTGCAGGAGCACCCTCATCTCTGCTTTAACATGAGCCTCTATCACCCCCATGCTGCCCAGGCTTAAACACGAGCCTGGCCTGGATTTGCAGGGGGGTAGGGTGGATACTGGGGTGACATTGCTGCTCCCTGGCTGCCCTGGACTCAGCTTCATCCCAATTCTTTGACAGTGCTGGGAAAAGTGAGACAGGGTGGGGACAAGGGCTGGTGACCCCACAATGTCACCAGCTGGGCCAAGGTGAAACTGCACCAAGAAGGGGGCTATTTCAGTTTTGTTTTGGCTCTGAAAGGCTCAGCCCCTCCCAGCACAATTCCTGACCCTACATGGCACCTTCACTCAGGGGATTTCTTCCATTTGAAGTGAGGATTTCAGATGCCTCACAGGGAGCCAGAAGGCAGCAGGGAAAACAAAGTCCCTCCTTGGACAGAATGTCCCTGCTGACCCCTCTCATGGCTCTCTTTGCTTCTCTGAACTGTTTCACTTCCCCATAAAATGACATTTACTCCCTTCTTTTGAAAACCAACACACAGAGTCAACTCTCCCCTCTGGGCTTCCCCAAGCCCCCTGCCCAGCCCCCCCTGCAGCAGAGAAGCCCCCAGCAGGATCAATCTCAAAGCATCTTCTCTCCAATCCCATGAGACTCACTTCAAAACAAGCTGATGGTTGCCATTCCCAGGATATCTGGGGATTAAACCCCCCATCCCCTGGGGCAGGGGGCTGCCCTGGAGACCACAGAGGTCCCCAGGCACCTGCAGGTCCCTGAGCTGGTTGGGTGACACAGGGTGACACTCACAGGAGGGGAGAGAGGGCTTTGTTCATCTCCTACCCAGCCCAAAGGCACTGTTGGGGGCTCAGCCTCCTGTGCCAGGGCTGGAAAAACATGAGGAGAAGTATTTTGAGGCTGTGACTGGGCTCAGGAAACACCCCCCTGCACCCCAGGGGATTCTCTGGTGCCTTGTAGGCACGAAGCTCACACTGGCCTGGGCTTTGCAGACCCTCCTCAGCAAGAATTGCCTGAACCCACCTGCAGGCACCAGCCCAGGGACTTTGGCACAAGCAGCAAAGCCCAGGGAGAACCCCCCTTTCTCCTCCCTCAGCCTCCCCCCTGCCCAACAGCACTTTCCCCCCTGGCTGGTGCAAATAGAGGCTCTGCCCTCTAAACCCCTCAGCAAATCCTTACCCTGCCAATGGTCCCCAGCCCCACATCCCCCATCAGATGGGCACCACAGGGGATTGTGGGGGCTGGATGGTCCCAGGACAGCCCCAGAGCCAAGATCCAGCCCCAGAGTCAGGATCCAGCCCCAGAGTCAGGATCCAGCCCCTCGCTGCTCCTCAGGCACGAGGCTGGAGCAGGGGGACAGGGTGGCCTCTCCCTGGGGATGTTATCAGCAACTGCCAGGGGCTCCTGCCTGCACCCTGATAAGTGCAGGGCTCCACATCACAAGGCTGGGGTGGCCCCAAAGCTGCTTCACCCCACCCAGAGTGGGACCAGAACATTCCCCAAGACCCCCACACTGAGGTGAGCATCAGTGTCCCAAATCCTGGCTCAGGGGCAGGGTCCTACACCCAGGTCCTACAAGGAGGGGGCACTGGAGCTGAGCTCACACACTCTCATGAGAGCAGGGAGTACACAGGACCCCTTTTTGCCCCCATGGACAACCCAGGGCTGCTCCCAGACACCCCCCCAGAGCAGAGGGACCCCCAACACACACCCCTCCACAAGATGCACTAAGCAGGATCAGGCCCTGGGGCTGAGCAGGGGCCAGGGGAAGCTGCAGCTCTGCTGAGCCTTTGAGAAAGAGAGAATAAAGCAAAGGGAAGGTAAAAAAAAGAGAACAATTTTAATTATTCAGACAAGATGGTGTGGCAAAGGCCCAGGGGCAGGTCCTGAGCCCAGGCACCAGGACACACACTTCAAACCCACAGAAATAACTTAACTGGAGCTACAGATCAGCAGAGACAAGCCCAGAGTGGGGGATGCTGCTGGGAGCAAGGGGTCTCTCCCTCCCCAGGCACCACCCCGGCGACCTGCGCCGCTCCAACATGCTCTGGCACCCCCCTTGTGCCCCCCATCACCCTCAGGGTGGGCACAGGGGGCAGCCCCAGGCCCCAGCACAGCTCTGCCACAGCAGAGATGCAAAGAAAAAGGTGTCCCAACACCCCAGAGGCAGCGTGACCCACCCCCCCCTGCTCCTGCACCAGCATCTCACAGCCCAAATCGGGGCAGAAAGAGCTGAACCACACCAGCTCCCATGCTGGGGGTGCCAGGGTCCATGGGGAGGGGCAGTGGGGGCTGTGTGGGCACCCCCAGCCACGGTAGAGATGTCCCTGTGGCCCTTGGGTGCAGAAGCCCCTGTGGATCCTGATGTGAGAGGACTCAGCTCAGAGACTGGTGGCACTAGGGGCTGCCCAGCTGGGTGAGGGGATGGCCAGATCCTTCCCCCTACTCCTGCAGAGGCTTCTTGGGGTGCCAGGGCAGCTCCCCACGGGCAGCTGGAGGCCCCAGGGAGCAGAGGCAAAGCCCACAGTCCCCTGGGCCACCTCTGTGCCCCATGGCCACAGTGTGGGTGCCAGGACATGGCACAGGGGTGAAGGAGCAGACCAGCTCTGCACGGCCACAGCAGCACCCCTGGGCACCCCAGTTTGGCTTTGTTGGCTGAGAAAGGCACAGAGCAGCTGAGCACTCCAAGCTCTGCCAAACCCAGGGCAGCACCCCAAGGGCTTTCTGGCACTGATGGCTGCTTGAGGGTCTCCTCTCTTGGGGTGAGGGGCAGGGAAGCTCCCCCTTTCCTTTCCTTCCACAGCTCCAGGCCTCTCAATGGCAGGGAGACAATAATCCAGCAAAGTCTTTAGGGTCCCCAGCTCCCCCCTGACCCTTCCCCCAGCCCTGGGGAGGAGGAGGAGGAGGAGGGAGCTGGGACTGGTCAGGTCATGTAGCGGGTGACAGCTCTCAGGGCATAGAGCAGAGCTGCCTGCATCCGAGCCTCCAGCAAGAGCAGGTTGATGTGCACCTAGAGAGAGAGAGGAGGGGTCAGGGCTGGGGGGCTGAGCAGCCCCCACACCCCATGGGGCTGGGGAGGGGCTGGGGCAGCACCTTCTCTGAGTGCTTGAAGTGTCTCCAGAACTGTGTGTACATCCTCTTGGTTGTCTTCTCTGGGTAACAGGCCACTGTCTTGATGTAGATCTTCAAGCTGCGCTCCAGGAGCTGGTTCACCTCCCCATAGTCATAGTCATCGTAGCTGGGAGGAGAGAGGAGGGTGAGTTACTCCAGGCACAGCCCCTGCCCACAGCAGAGTCCCACAGTTCATAGAGTCACAGGATGGTGGGGGCTGGAAGGGACCTTTAGACAACATCCAGCCCAACCCCCTGCCAAAGCAGCTCCCACCTAGATCAGGTCACACAGGAACGTGTCCAGGTGGGTTTTGAAGCCCTCCCGAGAAGGAGCCCCCACACCCTCCCTGGGCAGCCTGGGCCAGGGCTCCCTCACCTCAGCACTCAAACAGCTTCTCCTTATGTTTCAATGGAACTTTTTGAGTTCCAGCTTCATCCCATCACCCCTTTGTCCTGTCACTGGACCAGACCAAAGCCCCCCAACAGCATCACTTTGCCTCAGTCTAAACAGCAGCAACGGGCTGCCCCAGCTCCTGGGGGTGCTCCTGGGCTGGGCCTGCTGCAGGCTCTGCTCAGGGCCAGGCTGGGGGCTTGGGGGGGCTCAGCCCCAGGATGGGGATGGTCACACCCACGATGGGGGGCTCAGGCCCATGATGAGGGGCTCAGGCCCAGGATGGGGGGGCTCAGGCCCAGGATGGGGGTGGTCATGCCTAGGATGGGGGGGCTCAGGCCCACGATGGGGGGCTATGGCTCAGGAAGGGGGGGCTCAGGCTCAGGATGGGGGGTTCAGGCCCATGATGGGGGGCTCAGGCCCACGATGGGGGCTCAGGTCCAGGATGGGGGGCTCAGGCCCAGGATGGGGGGCTCATGGATGGGGGCTCAGGCCCATGATGGGGGGCTCATGGATGGGGGGCTCAGCCCCAGGAAGGGGGTCTCAGGCCCAGGAAGGGGGGGCTCAGACCCATGATGGGGTCTCAGGCTCAGGGGGGTCCAAGGCCCAGGAAGGGGGGCTCAGGCCCAGGGAGGTCTCAGGCCCAGGGAGGTCTCAGCCCCAGGAGGGTCTCAGGCCCAGGGGGAACTCAGGCCCAGGGAGGCTCAGGCCCAGGATGGGCTCAGGCCCAGGGGGGGGCTCAGGCCCAGGGAGGTCTCAGCCCCAGGAGGGTCTCAGCCCCAGGAGGGGGCTCAGGCCCAGGGGGCTCAGCCGTACCGGATGCCGAAGACGCAGTGCACGTAGTTCCAGATGGCGCGGCGCAGCATGGAGGTGTCGACGCCGCAGTGCATGGCGATGGTGTGGTACGTCAGGTTGTACACCACCTGGAACTTCTCATCCAGCAGCTGCCCCACGTCAGGGTACAGGCGGTTGATCAGGGAGTAGCCGTGGTCCTCCCAGGTGTAATCCTGATGGGGGAAGGGAGCTGGGCTCAGGCCTCAAGGAGGGGAGAGACAAAGGCAGAGACAAGAGCCTTCCCCCTCCATGGTACAGGCACTGAGTGGTTTGGGTTGTTAAAGCCTCTGAGGCTGCTGCAGTGCCAGCCCTGCCCTCACCCTGCCCAGCCCAGCACTGACCCACAGCCCTCAGCACCTCAGCTCCAGGGCTTTGGGATCCCTCCAGGGCTGGGCACTCCCCCAGCTCCCTGGGCAGCCTGGCACAGGGCTGACACCCCTCTCAGGGAAACAGTTCTGCCTGAGCTCCAACCTCAACCTCCCCTGGGGAAACTCCAGCCCCTTTCCTCTTGTCCTGTCACTTGGGAGCAGAGCCTGACCCCAGCTCCCTGCAGCCTCCTGTCAGGGAGTGTCAGAGAGTGCTGCTGGCTGCCCTCAGCCTCCTCTTCTCCAGGCTCAACACCCCATTCCCTCAGCCCCTCCCCAGCCCCTTGTGCTCCAGCCCCTTCCCCAGCTCTGTGCCCGGCTCTGGCCACGCTGCAGCCCCTCAGTGTCCCTGTGGCAGTGAGTGAGGGGCCCAGCACTGACACAGCCCTGGAGCTGCAGCCTCCCCAGGGCCCAGCACAGTGCATACAGACCCATTGCCCCCCCAGCCACGAGCACCCGGTTGCAGTGCTCAGACAGCTCCAGCCTCACCCCAGCCCTCCTCCCCTTGCCCCAGTGCTGCTCCCCCAGCAGCCTGCCCCAGCACCCACCTGTGCACGGAAGGTGGGGGGAGCCTGCTCACCCCTCCGTGTGAAGTCCTTGTAGCCAAACTCGGGGTCCTCCACGAAGCAGAGGACGTTGGAGTGCAGGGAGTGCTCGGCCAGATCTGCAGAGCCAGCGCCGTGGCCGTGAGTGACGTGTGGCCCTGGGAAGGGCCTTGCCCTGCAGCCGGGCGCCCGATCCTGCAGGTGCTGCCTCCTTCTCCCCTCCCCTGGGACCTTTCCCCAAGCTGTGGGGACTCTGGCCCCTGCCAGCCACTCCCCTGCAGCCACTCACCCGAGGGAGCCACCAGCAAGCTCTCCGTCTTCTCCAGCTCGAAGCGCGTGGCCATCTCCTCCTGCGTGACCCCCTCCTCCTCCAGCTGACTCTCCTGCAGCAGCTTCATCCTCTCCATCAGCACCTCCACCTCCTGCACATCATCTCTGCCCTGCCAGAGCACCCACAGTCACTCCTGCCCCGAGGCTGCAGAGGGTTTGCAGAGCTCACAGCTCACAGCTCTGCTCTCACTCAGGGCAGCCCCAGGGGTTTTGCCTCTGGGTTTGTCCTGCCCAGACCCCAGCAGCTCCTGTGCCTCAGCCCAAGGGCTGGGAGGAGGGGAAGCCTTGCAGAGGATGCTCCTGCACAGCTCTAAAGCATCTGCTGTTCCCAATAAAGGTCATTTCCCAGGGAAAGCACCAAGAAGCAGCTCAGCACCCTGCTGTGCCCTCCCTTCCCACCCCACACCTCCAGCCCCATGACGCAGAGCCACCCCCTTACCCCAGAGCCCCCCATGGTGTCGTCAGGAGCTGTGCTGCTGTCTGTGTGGGGTGAGGGGGGCCGGCAGCTCTGCCCCCCGTCCTGCTCCTCCTCGGGGTTGATGCCGCAGCCAAAGACGAAGGAGGCCAGTGAGTGGTAGTGGGTGAGGAGCACCAGGGCCTGCACCAGCTCTGCCAGCGACCAACTGTCCTGCCCTGTCTTCAGCAGAGCCTGCAGAGCACACAGGGTTGGAAAGGACCCTCCCAAGTCCCCCACAGCACCCCAGAGCCAGGGCAGAGAGCCAGGAGGGTCTTTGGGATGTGTCCCCCCACCATCAACCATCCACTGCCAGTGGGACAGTCCCTGGACACAGGGGAACAAACCATCCCCTCCCCATCCACTGAGAGCTGCACAGCCCCTGCCCTCCCGCTCAGAGACCAGAAAGGGTTAAACTGGGGGGTGGAGGGAGGCCCCTGGGGTGAAGGCCCCCCCCAAAACCAGCCCTGGAGCATCAGCTCTCACCTCGATGTGCTCCTTGGTGATGAGCCAGGGCCGGTGAGCCAGCAGCTTGTTGATCTCGTTGAGGTTCCTGAGTTTTTGGGGGGCACAGTGCAGCCCCTGCAGCCAGGCTGGGTTCCCCCCCACCTGCAGGAACTCACCCATGTGCAAACCCACCAGGTAGGAGCACTGGTGCCGGGCTGCTGCCTGCAGAGGGGAGCCAGGTAAGTTAGCCCCCAGCACTGCCCAAGGGACCCCCCCCCACAACCCCACTACAAGCCCTTGGAGAAGCCAAGGCAGGGAGTCACCCCCCTGATATCACTCCTGGAGGGTTCTCCCTGAGCATGAGAGTCCAAAGAGGGGTCTCTTCCCTTCCAGCCCCCATCACTGCTGACCTTGGAAGAGAGCTGCTGGGGTACCCTGGCTGGGCACCACTGAACCAACCCCAAAGGGGCTCCTCAAGCTTTTGGGACCCCTCAAAGAGCCTCCCCCCACCCCATGGGACCCCCATGCTCACCATGATGGCGATGTAGTGACGCTTGTGGTAGGGCAGGGGCCCATCCATCCTCAGCAGGAGGTACTGGGTCTTCCAGAAGCTGCTGAGGTACTGGGGGTGCAGCCCCATCACCATGGTGATGTTGTCCACCCTCCCCGCCGACACAAAGGCCTCGAGGAGCTGGCGCCCGCTGCTCTCCCCTCCCTCCTGCAGGATCTGTGGGGACCAGGGGACAGGGGTAGGCAAAGGCTGCGTGCTCCAGCACCCCCAACAGCCCCCCTAAACCTACAGGGAGACCCCCTTGCCCCAGCCATGGAGCAGCAGCACCCACCCCACTGTGTCAGACACTCACCCCCTGCTTCCTCCTCGCCGCCCGGTACGGACACCGTGTCGGCTCCCCGCTGCCGGGGGGGCTCAGGGGGCGCCGGGGGGGCTCCATGGCAGACCCCACACAGCCCAACCGGCTCAGCCCCAGGGCCAGCTTGTTTATTTTGGGTGCTGGAGTGCCCCAGGGAGGGGAGGAGATGGGGCTCAGTCCCTCCACCCCCAGCACCGTGACGAAACCACGTTATCTGTGCCCAAGGAGGAACCATCTGGGACACGGACGGTGGGGGCTGAGATACGGCTGCTGCAGCGTGGGGAGCAACTGGGATGGCAGGGCAGGGGCTGGGGAGCAACTGGGATGGCAGGGCAGGGGCTGGGAGAGCAACGGGGATGGCAGGGCAGGGGCTGGGGAGCAATGGGGATGGCAGGGCAGGGGCTGGGGAGCAATGGGGATGGCAGGGCAGGGGCTGGGAGAGCAACGGGGATGGCAGGGCAGGGGCTGGGGAGCAACTGGGATGGCAGGGCAGGGGATGGGGAAAGCAACTGGGATGGCAGGGCAGGGGCTGGGGAGCAATGGGGATGGCAGGGCAGGGGTTGGGGAGCAATGGGGATGGCAGGGCAGGAGCTGGGGAGCAATGGGGATGGCAGGGCAGGGGCTGGGGAGCAACTGGGATGGCAGGGCAGGGGATGGGGAAAGCAACTGGGATGGCAGGGCAGGGGATGGGGAAAGCAACTGGGATGGCAGGGCAGGGGCTGGGGAGCAACAGGTATAGCAGGGCACAGGGTTGGGGGAGCAATGGGGATGGCAGGGCAGGGGTTGGGGGGAGTAAAAGGGATGGCAGGGCAGGGGTTTAGGGGAGCAATGGGGATGGCAGGACACGGGATTTAGAAGGAGCAACAGGCATGGCAGGGCAGGGAGTTGGGGGCTGAGGGGTGCAGGGTGAGCAGGGAAACTGAGGCACGGACAGAGACTTGGGGCAGGCAAACACCAGGGTGAACCACAACCGCTCCCCACAGCCTTCAAAACAACTCTCCCACACTGCCTCGGGGATACTCCCCGGGTTGGGTCACCCTTCTCCATCCCTGCCCATCCCAGCTGGGAATCCTCCCTCATCCCCCTGTCCCCCCTCTCCCCAGGGCAGGGGGCACGGAGGGATTCACCCACCCCAGGGCACCCACCCTGCTCTCACCTCTCCCAGCGGGATGAACGCACTGGGACCCTTCCCCAGCTCCTGGGCGACCTTGACCCTTGTGTCCTGAGAAGGAAAGAGCAGCAGCTTGAGCCCGGTGGCGGGACAAGGGACGGTGAGGAGCGGGTGGCACCGGAAGGAGTGAGTCAGGCGGGCACCGGGGAGCGCGGCCATCACCCCGCGTCCGGCCTGATGAAATCAGCCGCGGCTGTTGCTCAGCCCCGCGAGGTGTGACGGGCGGGCACCGGGCCAGGAACGGGCTGGGACTCCCACCCCGCAGCTCCCACCCCCGCAGCACAGGGGGTGGGTGCAGCCCAGCCCGGAGCCGGCCCCGTCCCGCTCCTGCAGCCGGGTTTGCAGCAGGGCAAGGGGAAAGGCTCCGGCTGCATCACGGCAGCGCCCGCGGGTGCAAATAACCTCCCCCAAACACCCACAGAGAGCTCAGAAGCTGGTTGGGGAGTGGGAGAAGATGGGGAAGGGTTCAAGTGCTCCCAGCCCTGGAAGGGAGGTGAGAGGGAAGAGGGGGATGGCACATGGATCCCCAAACAGAGTGGGGACACAGTGCCTGTGTGAAACCAGGGCTGCATCACACACAACACCCACAGCATCATCATCTCATCCCTCCCGTGCTCCTGGTACAGGTGCTGATGGCAGAGAAGGTGCTGAGGGACCCCAGCACCACCCTCCTCCTGCTCCCCACAGAAATCCCCTGAGTCCCTTCATAGCAGGAACTTGGGGGGCTCAGTCATCCCGGCTGGGGTTCTGGAGCTGTGCTGGGTGTGAGCCCAGGGCTCTGGTCAGGGGTCTCAGGGGCAGAGTCTCAGCCCCCTGCAATGCCCATGACCACCCTAGTCCATTCTCCCCCAGTGCTGGATGTGGCAAATCTCCTGTGGCCCATCCAGAGGCCACCAGAGACCAATGTCCTGCCCTGCTCCAAGATCAGGGAGGGATGCACAAGGCAGGGGGTGAGCAATGGGCACCCAGCCTGTGCTGCTGGGGCATGGAGGGAGCTGGGCATCACATTCCAGCAGCTGTGGGCAAGGGCAGAGACAGCCCAGCGAATGCCACAGGGCTCTGCCAGCCCCCAGGACCCAAAATGATGCAGAGAACAGCAAATAGAGCCCCCAGAGCCTCCCACAACCAATAGCACACTGGGACACACATCAAGGATGGGGAACTCAAAGGGCTGTGCCCAAATCTGCTCCTCCCCAGGCTCAGCATCCGTGGGTATCCCCAGGAGACAGGGATGGTGGCATCAGGAGGATGGCAGCCAGATACACACAACGAGGGATGCCAATGGTAGGATGGCACATCCCCCTCTCCAGCTGTGAAACAACAGGGACAGGAGAATCCCAGCGTGGTGGAGGCTGGAAGGGCCCTGCAGAGCTCATCCAGCCCCCAGCCCCTGCTAAAGCAGGTTCCCCTCACTCAGGGGGCACAGGAACGTGTCCAGCTGGGGTTGGAAACCTCCTGAGAAGGAGCCTCCACACCCTCCCTGGGCAGCCTGGGCCAGGGCTCCCTCACCTCAGCACCAAAGGACTTGCTCCTCCTGTTTCAGTGGCATTTCCCGTGTTCCAGCCTGTGCCTGTTCCCCCTTGTCCTGTCACTGGCCACCACACAACAAAGTGTCACCTCATCCTCCTGACACCCACCCTTTAGGTGCTGATCAGTGCTGCTGAGGTGCCCCTGAGCTCAGGCTTCTCTTCTCCAGGCTCAACAACCCCAGGGCCCGCAGCCTTTTCCCCTCAGCATCTTGGTGGCCCTGCACTGGCCTCTCTCCAGCAGTTCCCTGTCTCTCTTGAGCTAGGGAGCCCAGAACTGGGGAGAGGTTTCCCCTTGGTGCCCTGTGAAGGAACAAGCCCTGGGGCTGCCACTCAGCTTCCCCATGAAAGGTACTCCAGAGCTGGAGAGTGGCACAGCCCAGGTGCCTCCAAATTCCTGCCAAGGCACAGAGCCTGGCACTCTCTGCTGGCAGGGGGTGGGAAGGGGGTGGGATGGCATGAGGTGACCATGCAGCAGCTGTTGTGCAGACACACGCTCCCCACGTGCCAGGCAGTGGGGCACAGCATGGCACAGCATGGCACGGCATGGCACAGCACAGCGTGGCACAGCATGGCATGGCACAGCACGGCATGGCACGGCACACTGTGGGCTCCTGCCAGCACTGAGCTGCAGCCACCTCAGCAGAATGAGCCGTGCCCAAGCCGTTCCCCTGTGCTCTCACAGCCCCGAGCACACGGGATGCTCCTGCCCTGAGTCACCCTGGAAGGGATGGGGTGAGGGTGGGAGCAGGCTCGTGCCATGGCTGCCCTGGGTGCTGAGCTGGCTCTGCCATGACTCAGACTCAGGGGAGAAGGAGCTCGGTTGTTGTTGCCAAAAGGAGACGGTAACAAACAGAGACGGTGGCAAAGCAAATGCCCGCGGCCGCAGGCAGAGCTCCCGTGGCCCTGCCCACAGCCAGGAGCCCAGCCCCGCTGGGTGACAGCTCAGGGTGACCTTTGCAGGTGCCCCGTCACCATCGCCAGGCACAACCCGCTTGTGTTTTGCAGCATGAAGCAATCAATCCTCGGGAGCAGGGCTTAACCCTCCCCGCGCCGCCCGTCCCACCTCCCGCTACCGCTGACGGGGAAACTGAGGCACGGGGGCTGATCCGACCCGCAGCAGCCACACAAACCGCTGCCAGGCTCCCAGCGGCACAGGGGGAGGTGGAGGGGCCCGGTGGAGACACCGAGGGAAAGAGTTAAACCCCCCTGGGAGCAGCCAGCACCCCCCAGCGCTGCCAGCGCTCAGCCAGGTGTCGGAAAAATCATTCCCGATAAGCTGAGGTTAAACAAACACCCCGGCAACCGCCCTCCCCGGCGGGTTGGCCCCTTGGAAACGTCCTCCTGCCAAAAGAAAAAGCCAGGCATGAGCAGGAGGCTTGTCCGGGGGCCGGGGGCAGCGCCGGGCTCAGCCCCCACTGACGCGACAGCAGGAGCCGCCCCGCCACAAACCCGGCTGCCCCCACGCCAGGAGGGACACGGGATCCCCAAATCCCACCCTGCCTGCTCCCGACAAGCTTTCACGGAGCTGCCCCAAGCGGCCCGTCCTGCCAACCCCTCTGCACGCCGGGGCAAAGCCGGGCACCTTCCCGGCGGGTGCCAAGGTCTCTGCACAAGGAGGTTCAGGGGAGCTGCTGCGTGTCCGTGCCGTCCCCACCGCCACCAGCCTTCCCCAAAGCGCCACATTCAGGCCCCAGCTCCTGTCGGGACAGTTGCTGGAGGGATTCCCCTGCAGCGCTGCTCTCTCTGGGCTCTTTCCCACCCACTGTCACTGAGTTTTGCAACTTGCAGCCCTCCCTGAAGCTGCACCGCGGCTGTTCCGGGAGCAAAGGCCGGAGCTACAGAGCAACCCCCGGGGAAACTCGAGGGAAGGGGGATCCAGGAGCAAGAGGAGAACCTGCAACCGTGCAGGGATTTGTAATGGGAAAGTCAATCTCACAGATAAGAGGCAACTCCCAGCTTTTCAGGCAACTCAGCATGTTGGAGGCCTGAAGCCACAGGTGGGGCCGGTGGCCTGGGTGGGCTGGGACGTCCTGCAAAGCTCCACAGCCCCTCTCCAAGGCTCCAGTTTTCCACATTGGACCCAAATGCAAGAGTCCCACCACCCCAGCCTGTTCCCCCATCCCACCACTCCTATTTCTAGGCTCGCTGCAATTAAGCCAGAGGGTTATTTTGGGCGGGGGGAGCTGACACGTCCCTGCTGCCCCCGCACCGCAGCCGCCGAGGCGTGGGGATGCCCCCCAGGCTGGGGAGGGGACGGACACCGCGTCCTAGCGTGGGAGAAGACACCACCAGCCCCTCCCCGAGGGGTGAGGAGGGGGGCTGCACAATCCAGGACCGCGTCTCATCGCGGGGGACGCAAAGCGGGAGTTGCCCCGGGCGGGCCGACCCCCTTTAGCTCGCCCCTTACCTCGCCGCCCCGCCGGGCCCCGTAGCCCCGGTACTCGTCCAGCCCCGCGGGGCGGCACGGCGAGCCGGCCAGCAGCATGGCAGCGCGGGGGCTACGCGGCGGGCACGGGCATGGCCCCGGCACGCCCCGGGCGGGGCGGGGGTCCCCGGACACCCCCGGCCTCCAGCAGCCGCCCCGCTCGCACGGAGCCCGCGGCCCGCTCGGCTTTTCATAGCTCGGCGGTGGGTGGGCGGGACGAAGGGAAACCACGCCCACCCTCTCGGATCGACCAATAGCGGGGCGGAGGCGTGATCATTATGCACAGAGTCGGCCAATAGGGATGCGGACGCGCGGGGGATGCTGGGGGTGGTAGTTCGCGCCGGCTCCCGCCGCGCAGCCCCTGCCCGGGGTCCGGGGGATGAAACGCGACGGGGGAGGCGGTGAGGGGCCTGGGTTGCACCCAAACCTCCTCCGCTGCCATGGCTCCACCGCGAGCACTGAGCCTGGCTGTTGCTGCGGGTGGGCACGAGCCATCACCATGTCCCCCCAGCTCGGCACGGGACCACCTGCTGCAGAAGAGCTCAGCCCCCTGCCGGCTCCCAGCCCTTGGGGTAACAACTGACAAACACAATAAAAGAAGGTGAAAGAAGGTAAAAAAACAGCCACTCATCCACCCTCCCTCCACCCCCACCCCCCAGTGGTGGGCGGCCCCAGACAGCAGCGCCGATAACAATCTGGTCCTGCTTGACAGCCTGCACATGGCAAAGTCCAGCAAACAGCAGTTTGCTGCACAAACAGCTCAGGTTTTGCCTGGCAACAGCCTCCAGCAGCCCTGCTCCTGAGCCACTGCCAGTAAAGCTACCGCGGCAGCCCCGAGCCACAGCGCGCGTGGGGAGAGGGGATGGAGGGGGCTTCAAATGCTCCCTGGGTGGCTGCTCCATGCCCTTGGCCCCTCCACAGGGAACCTCAGTCTGCAAACACCCTGGGCTGCTTTTAGGGGTATTTTGCAAGTGTGGCTGTGGGATGGAGGCAGCTCTGGCCGCCTCAAGGGCTCTGCTGCTCTCTCTGCGTTTGTGTCATTTGAAAGGAGCTGTTTGGGGGTCTGAACCAAGGTCCAGGTAGTGCCTGCTCTGAGGGGAACTTGGCCCCATGCTCCCCTGGGGACAGAGATGTTTTTTCAGCCCCTGACACCCCAGTCCAGCTCCAGCACCCTCTCCTTTGACCCAGTCACACCCCACAAAGGGGCCCAGAGCTGCCTGACATGAGCCATGAGCCACCAAGATGCTGCCTGGTCCCAGGCCAGCGCCAGGGCTGCCCCTACCTGAGGCCAAAAGCTTTTCCTTCTCTCTGGCTGAACACATCAGCCTGGAAACAAAGCAGTGAAGCAGCAGAGAAGGCAACACAGTGTAAAGAAATCGGGGGGCAGGAGGCTGCCTCTGTTCTCCCCTTCCTGCCCCCTGGAAAGCTCTGGACAGGAGGATGAGATGAACCTGGGATCGCAGGGCTGTGGGTGTGTGTCAGGCTGAGCTCCAGCTGGAGAGGCTGCCAAATATTTCATATAAAAATATCCCATCAGAAGACAGCGTTGGACTGTGCCAGAGGGACATCTGGCCCGGGGCTGGCACAGCCCTGGCACGCAGAGCTGGGCCCTGCACCACGGAGCACCACGCGATGCCCCATCTGCCCAGCAGCCCCGGCTCAGCCCCGGGATGGCCCCGTGGTACCTGCAGCCTCAGCACTTTCCCTGGCCTGTTTGCAAAGCTCCTGCCTGCCCAGCAGCAGCCTCAGACTCTCAGCAGCATCTCCCCTGGCTGACAGCAGCCTGGCAAAAGGAATGGCGGAAGGCTGAGGGGGATCCTCATCGACACTAAAGGGTGGGTGTCAGGAGGATGAGGTGACACTTTGTTCTGTGATGGCCAGTGACAGGACAAGAGGTAACAAGCACAGGCTGGAACACAAAAAGTTCCCCTAGCACTGGAGTAGAGAGTCCTTTGGTGCTGAGGTGAGGGAGCCCTGGCCCAGGCTGCCCAGGGAGGGTGTGGAGGCTCCTTCTCAGGAGGTTTCCAACCCCACCTGGACACGTTCCTGTGCCCCCTGAGCCAGGGGAACCTGCTGTAGCAGGGATTGGGCTGGATGAGCTCTGCAGGGCCCCTCCAGTCCCCACCACTCTGGGATTCATGGGAAAAAGAGTGGCAAAGGAGAAGCAGAAATTTCCTCGAGAGAGGAACCCAAGAGCTGAACCCAGACACCCTGTTTTCCAGAAGCACCAATCATGGGAAACATGTGATGGCTCAGTAATTATTTAGGGATTGGCAGTGCCCCAGTTGCTGAGATGCTGACTGCACAAGTCTTGCTGGAGCTAAACAGGAAGGCGAGGCTGATTGCTTAACACCAGTCACCTCAAACAGCAAGGTTGGCTGGGGACAGCCCTGCCTTGTCCAGCCTTTTGGCACCTCCCCAGCCAGCCCAGAGCCTGAGGCCAAAGGCAAGCAGCAGAGACCACACAGGGAACGGTCTCTGGTCTCTCACAGAGTGTTTTTACGTGTTTCCTTTCCTCTGGTGCTCTGCTCCTTGTCTGAGAATCAAGGGTCTGTTTTGCCAGCATGGCAAAATCCCACATCTCCCCACTGACTGCCTCTGGTAGGGAAACCCACCAGCCCCCAGCCAGGGTGGGCTGGAAGAGGGAAGCCCAGAGCATCTGTGGGCTGGAGAAGGGAATTCCTCTGCAGCTGCATTGCTCAGAGAGGCAGAGTGAAGATAAACCCCAACATGGTCCTGGAGCTGCAAAAGGAGCTCTGTCAGGAGGATGGATGTGGCTTCAGCAGCATAAATGCATGGTTCATACTGGTTTGTACAGGTGAGTGATCCTCACGGCCTGGGAGCTCTGGGGAGAGCAGCAGGAGGGAGCTGTAACCCCCGTCTGCTGCAGGAGCAGGAGCCAAATAGTGTGGTTACAGCCAAAGCACCTTTGGACTCCTGGGCCTGGAGAGATTTCCTTTGGAAGGAGGCAAAGGGCAGCAGCCTTTTCTTCAGGAAAATCTCATGAAAGAGGGGAAAAAAAAGGAGCTGCCCTGGTTGTCTGGGCCTGGCTTAACTCTCTTAGCAAACACCTGCCCTCAGGAGGCAACACTGAAGGTTTCCCATCCCTACAACCCCACGTGCTTTCTGTGGGGCTCCAGGTGCCTCTGAAACACCCTCCTCTCTCTCCACTGGCTCTGTGAGGAGCCTCCTTGGCCACCTCATTTCATCCTGCAGCCCTTCCTTCCCTCTGCTCCAGAACAAGGTTCAGCTCTCCTGGCTCAGCCACAAGACACAACACACTCACGCTTTAGAGGATCTGAAGATCCTTTAGCTCTCTGGGGGTTGGGTTTTTTTTAAAGCCAGTTTTAAAGTCTGTTGCCCTCAGGGCGTGTTGCCTGAGCTGCTGCTGCCTGAGCCCTGCCCAGAAAGCCCCAGCAATTAGAGAGGAGAGGAAAGGAGCAAGTTGGTGGTTAATTACCGGCTGGTTGAGTCGGTTTCCTTCTGCTGCAGGTACAGGCTGTTAGGCTGCAAAGGAGTAGTTTCAGGTCCTTGCCAGGGGGCCTACAAGTTAGGAGATATTTATTCAAGTAATTACTTAAAGAAATCACTTCATATCCTCTTGGTTAGTAGGTCCCATGAAATGCTTTGCAAGAGGTTTTTACTGTGCCCTGAAAACCCAACGAGTTCCCACTCCCCAGGTCAGTGCTCCACAAACTCCGAGCTTCTGTATGCTCAGGAGAGACTTCTGCAAGCAGCAGGCAAGGGGCAGCCAAACATCAGCTCTCCTGAAACTAGTGCAAGGTAAAACACTGGCCAAAAAAACGGCCAAGTCTCTTTTTTTGCCCTTGATTTCATTAATGGCAGGTGACTGAGATCAGGAAGCAAAGTTCAGTTACTGTCAGAACCTGCGTCTGCCTAAAGCTTTGAAATACAGCAACGACAACCCAAACTTAACCCCAACAAATCCTGCAGCCATGCAAAGTGCTTTGTGGATAAAGAACAGCATGGGCAAGCAGATAAAGGCAGCAGGCAGGCAGTGCTTAGCCAGGGTCTGGCTGGGGCATGCAGAGATTGCAAAGCTGGCAGCAGCTCGGCAGGGCAGGGGCAGCCCCTCGGAGAGGTGGCACAAGAGGTGCAGGGTGAGATCCTGAGCCAGTTCCAGCTCTGGGGAGGAGCCCAGCCTTGGGTGGGTGTGAGGAAGATGGAGCCAGGCTGTGCTCAGGGATGGCCAATGACAGGACAAGGGGCAACAGGCACAAGCTGGAACAGAAGAGGTTCCAAAGAAACACCAGGGAGAATTTCTTCCCTTTTGAGGTGAGGGAGCACTGGCAGGGGCTGCCCAGATGGGCTGTGGAGGCTCCTTCTCTGGAGACATTCAAACCCAGCTGGATGAGTCCCTGTGTGCTTTATTCTAGTTGGTCCTGATCTGGCAGGGGGTTGCACTGGATGAGCTTTCAAGGTCCCTTCCAGCCCTTGAGATCCTGTGGATGTGCCAGGATGGGGGAAGTTTGTGCTGTGCCTTGGGCAGAAGGTGCCCAGCTCACCTCACTCGGCCTTTCACCTGGCAGCCTGAAAGCTTGGGATTCAGGTACCTTCATCTGAAAAGAAGCCTGAGGAGGGGGCATGTGGAGCTACTGGAAGCTGTGCTCAGCTGGGGAAGGGTCTTGGTCAGACAATGTGAAGGATGCACTGAACAAACCCAGCTGCTGCCTGGGCCCAGAGTACAGCCCCAGGGCTCGGTCTGCAAGAGCTCAGGGGAGGATGTGGCTCCTTCCTGGGCAGGGCTCTTGGCTTGGCCAGGGCTGAAATCCACCAGTCACAGGCTCCAGAAGCCAAAGAGACTAGAAGAACAGCACCTGTGAGAAAGATGGGACAGAAACTCTTCTTCCCCCCTGCATTTAACTGCCAAGCTGGGGATTTGTCACAAGTGCTGACTCCCAGCAAAATGCTGTTTTCTGTGTGCAACTCCAGGCTGGGGGGGAAACATACTCCAGAACGATGAATTTTGAGCTGGAAAAGCTGTTTGTGGTGTTCCCACAGAGCTGCCTGTGCTGCAGGCAGCTGGAGCTGGAAAATGAGCTTTAACAAAAAAAACCCTCCCACCCCACCCCCAGAGTTGTTTTTCCTCCAGATAAAGGGAGAGAATTCAGAGACACCAATGTTTACTCACCTCCTTTGCACCTGGGGCTTAAAAGAACAACCCACCCCTTCTCCTCTTGGCTTTCTGTTTCCTGCCAGGATGGTATTTTTGCTGGGCTCTGTCTTCATTCATGCGTTTGGGAGGGAAGAAAACAGAGGGAAGCTGTGGTGGGATGGAGCTGGATGGGTGCTGGGGGTAACCAGGTAACCAGGATCCTAGCAACAGGCTCGAAGGGGAGGATTTACAGTGAGAAACAAAAGTGGGAGCCAAGCAAAGAACAGAAACCACCGACTCCTTCCCATCCACACCAGACCCCAAAGCATCAGTTGTGCTGCTTCAGCCAGACAGGCCAGAAATCTGTCCCAGCCTTTAGTTGCCTTCCCCCTCCCTTCCTCTTTAAGGCAAACAGAAAGTCTCAGAGACAGGGGAGGCTTTTCAAAACCACTTTTACAGTTGTCAAGAGTTGGGTTGGTTGTTTTTTTGTACAAATCAGAGTGTCCCATGTAAAATCTCCATTATTACAAACATACAAAGGAACGATGTGGTCACTACCAATCTCAGCTACTCCACGGCGTGATCCTTTACCACAGCTAAAAAAAACCCACCCCAAACAACCCTTAATGGTACATCCAGGGCTTGCTGTGTCTTGAGGGATATGAAAAAGCAAACACCCTCCCTCCCCCCCATCCCCGTTTAAAAAAGAAACAGCCCTGCCAAATGCACCTCATTCTCTAGAAAGGTGTGAAGTATAAAACCAGGTGAGTGTTTTCCTGCTGGCAAACCCTGCCAAACTCTAACAAGGTTTTTTTTTTTCACATCAGAAGTCTCTTAAAAACCAGAAGAGAGTGGAAATGCCCCAGGGCAGAGTGGGCTGGTGCTGCAGAGTGGGCTGGTGCTGCTGCACGCTGCTCCTTCCATGCCAGAAGTCACCATCCTCCCCAAAAAAAAAGTGCCTTTATAGTAACACAAAACAAAACACCAAGATGAAGAATAATCCCAACCTCTAGCTAAAAATCTTAACAACCCCCCTGGCAGAGCAGCTGGCCCTGCCTCACAAAGGACAAGCTCTCCTCTACCACACTAAGGTCCCATCCCCTCCTGCTCTGCCCTGAGGGCTCCAAACCCTGAGATGTTTCTCCCCCCTCCCTGAGCAGGGCTGGTTGTGGGGCTGCTGGGGGTGTCCTGCCAGCCCACAGGTGGGCTCTGCTGGCCCTTAAGTGCTTTTATTCCCCTGTCTTTGCTGCAAGAGGCAGAGCTCAGGGAGCCCAGCCCAGCCCAGGCAGCCCTGCTGCAGTGGCTGTGGGCCCTGGGCTGTCTGGGAGAAGCAAGTCCCTGTTCCAGGGAACTTTTGTAGCCCTTTTGTTCTGCTGTTTTTTTAATCAGCAGTGAGAAATGTCCCTGGAGAGCCCCAAGAAATACTCCCTGGCTTGTGTTGCTGCCTGAGTAAGCGCTTTCCTGGAGCCAACCTGGCCCCAAGCTGTGCATCTGGAAGGGAGAGATGGGGCAGGGAAAGGGGGAGAAGAGGGTGAGCTTGATCTAGGGACCAAGGGGATATCCAAGCCTGGAACTCTTCTTGTGTAAAGAAATGGAGCAAGAGAAGCTTGACCACAGCCAAGCTGCAGAAGTCATCAAAGCCCCAAAGGTCACCAAGTAACCAGGGCACCAGGGAGGGGGATATGGGGTGGGTTTGGGTCTGTATCATTCCACTCTGGCTCCCAACTCAAAAGCTACCACAACAAAACAAGGAAACACAAACCCAGGCACGGTTCAGTTTGCCAAGTGGACATAGAAAAGAAGAAACAAAGCCCCAAACCAAACCAACAACAACAAAAACACCTCCCAAGATAAATACATAGCCCCCATTTGGGAAGCATCTTCAAAAATGCTGGACCAACCCTTCTCAGCAGTGGCACAACCTTCCAGGAAAATCTGTTGGGCTGGTGATTTCTCAGCTTCCTTTTGAAGAGGGAAGAGTTGAAGACAAACCAAGTTCCCACCGCCCACGGCTCTTGTCTTATACCAACTGGCCACGGCTGCTGCCTCACAGCAGAGGAGCTGGCAAGCAAGCAAGGAGGCCTGGCTGCTCACAGGAAGGGCTGGCAGTGGTAGGAACTGCTTAAGAAAAAGACTTCTTCCAGGAGATGGTACTCCAGGGGAGGGTTTGGGCTGGCTGGGACCTCTCCCCGTGGGTCAGCGTGAGGCAGAGGTGGGAAGCAGACACGCTCCAGGCAGCGCACGGTGGGACAGGGACAACGGCTGGGAACAGCTCCCGGGCTGGGGGGTGGGTTTTAAGGGGAGGTTATTGCTCCCGACTTCTCAGGCTTTTTGCCCTTGGATAGGGCAGCTGCTTGCTTCAGGAGTTCTCTGTTCTTGGCCTGGAAACACAGGGAAAAGGGGTATTTAATGGCACGGATCATCACTCGCTCTTGGGATTGCCTGGACAGGACCTGCTGGGATCCCGCACGCGGACGGAAAAGGAGGCAGATGGTGCTGACAAGCTTAAGCCTGGCATCTCATCTCTAACCACCTAGAAGGGGCTCTTCCCATCCCTGTCTGCTCCCATCCCTCTGCTGTCACTGAGCAGAGGGCTGAAAGTCAACAGCTCCCACCGGGGAAGGCGACAGACGCTGTTCAAGCTGCCCAGGACAGGGCTGAGGGCAGCGGGGATGGCTTTGCCCCCTTCCCCTCTCAGCAGCCACCACACTGCAGCAGTGGGAGCAGCACCAGAACAGGCCTGGGGTGCCTTGAGCCCCCTCCTGACTCTGGAGAGCAGCTTCTCGTGCCTCACACTCTCATTTAAATCAAACAAGGCAGAATGGAGCAGCTCATAGTTCTCCAGCTTTGCTTCAAACTCAGTTTCCTCAGGCACCAGGGAGGCTTCACCAGGACTCAGCTCTCCACTGACCCTCCCCCCCAGCTCAGAGCTTTCCCCACCCATCACAGCACCAACATAGTTTGCACCTAATTAAAAGTCCTGGCAAGGTATGAACAAAGCTCTCTAAGCCCCTTGTACCCAACCTCTGAGCTCACTCTCCTGTAGCCTCCAAAGGAAACCACGCCATAGGTGTAGGGTGAGACCTGTGTGAAGCCAGGTACAGCTTTCCTGCATTCATTTCCAGTGAAGAAATGAACATGCAGATGTTTATTGGAGGAATTAAACCCTCTGCTCCAGGGCTGCACAGGGTAAAGCAGCCTGGGAGAACACAGACACTCCTGCTTCCCCTGAGGGAAAAGTCAAAGCCAGAATAATGAAAACCAAGAGCACATTCAAATAGTGACTCATACAAAACATTTCAAGGCACCTACAATACACTGAGAGGATTTGAGCTTTTATTTTGGAATCAGTGATGAAAGTTTCCAGAGCCTCAAAGTCAATACCAGCTGAAATAAAGCATTCAGACACCAGAGAGGAGGAGTTGGTTGGGAAAGTCCCAGCCCGAGCTTGGTACAGAAGAGCACAGCCATGCAAACCCCTCTCCCACCAGGGCAGATCCCCTCTCCAACCTGCTCAGGGCTCTGCTTCCGCTTTCTTCTCACAAAGGAGGCAGTTTAAGGCTGCAGGAAGGTGCCTGACAGCTCTGGAGGCAGATGTGCTCCTGGAGCAGCTGCAGGGCCGTGAGAAACCTCTGCCAGGAGTGGGGTCAGCTCCCACTTGCCCAAAACCTCATGGCCAAGGCCACCAAAAAACACTGGTTTGTGCTAATGGAAAATTGTCCAATTCAGAAATGGGGTAAGAACAGCAAGTCAGGCCACCCAAAGCTACAGAGAAACAGCCCCAGGCTGACCCAGGCAGAGCAGCATCAACAGAGCAGAACAGAGACAGAAGCTCTGGCTGTCAAAAATCCCTCAAACACAACCCACCAGTGCCTCCCAGCCCACAAGGAGCAGGACACTGACACTCCAGCCTCCAGGCAGCCTCAGGAGTGGGCATTGTGTCAGGGGTTTCAAAGGCACCAGCAGCCCTTGCCTCCCAAACCTGTGTTCCACTCCAATAATGAACTGGGGTGTGTGTGCTGGAGGAGGAGGGGCTGTTTTCTCTGGGGCAATATAAGCCTTTTGTCAGACCCCCTCCCATTTCTCATCACTAGGGCTTTAGATCATTGTATACCCCAGAGTAATGAAAGGGTGCAAAGTTCACTTCTGTGCCTGATTCCTTCCCTGTAACCAGCTCCCCTTTGACCCCATCCCCTCACTGGCTCAGAGTGTATTCATGCTGATAGTCTGCCCAGTGTTTCCATGGCCGTGACAAGAATCCTGCTCTCCCTGTTCCCTCCAGCTCAGGGACTTCTTTATTTGGACTGCAGAGACACAGCACTAGAGGAACTGCCAATTGTTTCTTGAGCTTTGTTCTCTCAGGTCACATAAATCACAGGAGGAGCTACATGGTGCAGGGAGCTGACAAAAGCTCCTCAGTCTGGAGAAACAGGTTCAAACCCCATTTTGGCAATAGGTAAAATGAGTTTGATGGTTCCCATCTAGTCCATCAGGGACATAACACAGCACTGCATAACACAGCAAGTCTGAGCCTGAGTAGAAAGCAGCAAGGAAGATGTAAATAGGGATGATGATGCACTGCAGCCTGGCACAGAGATGGGAAGGATTGGCCTGGCAGAGCAGGACAGGGCTGAGAGGCTTGAGCAGAACTGCGTGTGCATAAGGTCACGGGGTGTTGTGATCAGGAGTGTCCTCAGTCACTCCTGGGTACAGCACAGCTCAGCAAATTAAAATGAAAATGCTGTCACCTGTAACTGCTCCATGACCTCCTTGTGTGTCTTCTCCATCTGGTTCATCTTTGCCCTCATCTGCGACTCCTGGTACTGCAGGTCGGCTTTCAGCTCTGTGATCTGCAGATAAACCAGGAAGGAGTAAGTGAGCTGGAAGAAGAAATTAATGCCTTCACCCCAGATGCAGCCTGCCACAGAAAAGGCCTCTGCAGAAGTTGTGTGAGGCTGAATGAGTTCAACAACCTGCTGGGCTGGGGGAGCACAAGGAGACCAGAAGTCTATCACTGAGAAGCAGAAGCAGCCAGGACTGTCATTGTGCAAGGAGCTCTGTGGGTTTTGTCAGTCTTACCCTCACATGGAGGTCTCAGACAGCAGTCAGAAAATGACCTTTTATGAAATGAGATCTCCTGGGTGGGTCCAGAAAGCCTCTTTAACTTTGGAAAGGAGGAAGGCTGGAAACAGCCAGAAACTCTCTTGTTCACTGTGAGGTAAAAAGGAAGCCAGACTCTGTTGGAGTGTGATGGGTATGAACATGTCAGCATGCTGTGTGGGGAAGCAAGCCAAGGACAGTACCTTCTTCTCCTTTTCCAAAATCATCTGATCTTTCTGGTGCAGCATCTTTTTTAAAGTAGCCACCTCCTCCTTCAGCTGGGCAATGATAACAAAGTGGTCAGTGCCAGGAGAGTCCAAGGCGAGGTCTGGAGAAAAACTGCAGCAAAGAACACGGAAAGACTCTCAGTACAACCCCCTGTGTCCACTGAGGCAGGGGAACTCCCACAGACAGCACTCCAAGGACAATGGGAACCATGTCATGTCCTCCAGATGCTCCTGGAATGCAGGTGTTCCCTGTATCCCTGTCATGGATGCCTCATGGAATTCAAGGAACCCATGGTATGACAGGCACCAGGCATGGAGTTGTGTCACTGTGCAGCGAGCTGGGGTGACCATCACCCAGTGGCTGCAGCAAGGGAGCCTTTATCAAACCAAGGAGTTGAGGACAGCAATGGGAGAGCTCACAAAACCTTATGCAAATCTCTTTGCTCACAGGCAGTCCTTGGATGTACAGCAAAGCTTTTCACTAAATGTCAACAAACACTCTGGCAAGGAGGGAATGTGAGAGACAAAGAGCCTCCAAGTTAAACAAACAAAGCAAAGGGAGACATCTAAACTAAAGTCAGCTCTGTCCTCAGCAGGGAAAAGGGGTAAAAAAACAGGCTGGACCATTTTGACCCCACCATGACAGAGCAGTTCAGGAAGAAGCTTCATCACCAGAGCAGGAAAGACTCCAGGAAGACCAAGAAAAAATAGCTTATCACACCCCACTTGTACATCCCCAGGTGCTCTTAAACCCAAGCAACCAGCTGAAAAGCTGAGCAGGCCATGGATGACCCTGCTGCACTGGTCTTTCACCCATCTCCCCAGCAGACACTCAGCCACTTGGGCAGAGTCTTGCCCTACAGCACTATTTCAGATGGTGAGATAGGATGAGTTGCAGCCACAGGCCCAGGGAGCTCACCTGATCTTCACTTGCCTTTTGCTCGTTACCACCCCACATGGGAAGGCTGTTTTTTATCTCTTGGTGCTAAAAGGGCAGCACACTCCCAGCCACACAGGGATGAAATGGCCATATAAAAATTTAATGGTAATAAGACAACAAAGCTTCACCTAGGAGATTGCTTCATGTCTGGCTGTTATCAGACAGCACTGCTGCTATAAAGATAAACAGCCAGGGTTACCTGAAGCTTGACTGGTTTTTAAGCCTTTAGAGTAAGTCAATATTATGTCCTAATGCCTGCATTCAGTTCTAAAGCTGGGAGCTGCAGCAGAGTGGGGGAGGCACAGTCTGAACCTGAACTGCTGCCTTGCTTTTGCTGGCAGAGATGCCACCCCTCTGCTTCCATTCCCCCTGTGCAAGCTGAGGCAGAGCACACCCACACAGGAGCTGCTCCAGGGGCTGCAAAGGACCCCTTTTCTAGTGAAAAGCACATTTGGCATTGACTGGTTAGCAAGGATGTGCAGAAGGAAAGGCTCTTTCCTCCACTGTGCTGAAGATCTACAGAGGGAAACTAAGCAGAAGCAGCTTCACAGATGTGCAAGTCCCAGGGTAGCCCTGAGGCACTGGGAGGGAAAGCTTGGCAGAGTCAGCACTGCAGCAGACAGTGGAAGAGTCCTGCGTGGTTAAAACACACTGACAGCACAACCCACGAGGGAGGATGTGGGCAGCAAACTAAACATGAGCAGCAACATGTCCTCATGGGCAAGAAGCCAGTGGCATCCTGGGGGGCATCAAGAGGAATGTAGGCAGTAGGTCAGGGGATGTTCTCCTCCCCCTCTGCTCTGCCCTGCTGAGGCCTCATCTGGAGTCCTGTGTCCAGTTCTGGGCTCCCCAGCTCAAAAGGGACAGGGAACTGCTGGAGAGAGGCCAGTGCAGGGCCACCAAGATGCTGAGGGGATGGAACATGTGTGTGAGGAGGAAAGGCTGCAGCCCTGGGGCTGTTCAGCCTGGGGAAGAGAAGCCTGAGCTCAGGGGCACCTCAGCAGCACTGATCAGCACCTAAAGGGTGGGTGTCAGGAGGATGGGGCCAGGCTTTGTTCTGTGGTGCCCAGCGAGTGACAAGGGGTCATGGACATGAGCTGGAACACAGAAGTTACATGGAAACATAAGGTGCTGAGGTGAGGGAGCCCTGGCCCAGGCTGCCCAGGGAGGGTGTGGAGGCTCCTTCTCAATACGTTTCTAAACCCACCTCCACACGTTCCTGTGCCCCCTGAGCCAGGGGAACCTGCTTTAGCAGGGGTTGGGCTGGAGGAGCTGTGCAGGGCCCTTCCAACCCCCACCACTCTGGGATCCTGTGCAGCTGGATCCAACACACACCCCAGTGCAGAATAGCTCCATTTTTAAACTGCTCCCAAGTACAGTTTCCCCAAGTAGAGGCTCTGCAAGATGATGGTGGGTGCTCCAGCACCTTCTGTGTGCATGTTCCTAACAGTACCTTTAATTTCCCACTCAGTGCAAATACAGTGGGGAGGAGAGAAAGAAAGGAGGAGGAAAAAAAAAGAGCAGCCTCCAGAGTGGAAAAAAGGCTTCCTCACTGCTTCCCTCTGGCTAAAAACACACTCCTGCTTACACTGTTCCTCTGCCCAGGCAAGCTTCCCTCCTGCCATACCCTGGGGTGATAAAGAGTGTTTGCATTTCCCTGAGCGGCTCGACAATTCCCTCCTTGGCAGCTCCGGGTGCAGAGCTGGCTGTGGAGCTGGGGAGGTGGCAGCCAGCCCTGCCACCCAGCGGGGAAAAGGGACAGAGGGGTCACCAGCCATGTGCAGAGTGGCTACCTAACTCCAGGGCTTCCAGGGGGTCCTCCTGCCCTGGGGCTCTGCAAGGACCAGTGGGTAAGGGTGGGCTCAGCCTGCCCAGGCACCCCCTCCCATCAAGTACATGAGCACAGGCAGGTATTTTCCTGTCATTTGGTGCAAAATGCACTCTCAAAGGTGTCAAGGTGCTAATTACAGAAGCAGCAGCTTTCTTTTCCTCTTCTTTTAAAAGACTGACAAGTTAGTAATGAAAGGTTTCCCTGTCTTTAACCCTGTCTTAAAGAAGCAGCCTCAGCCACCAGAATTAGAAGGAAAACTGTCAGATCCAAGTCTCTCCCTTCCTTTAACAAACAGATTAAGAAAGAAAACACATCAACTGGGGAAAAAAAAGTGTCATTTCCTCTACAAATCAACTGCACACCCAGGATCCCAGCCCCTGGGAGAGGTCAGGGGGACACATTAGAACAGCCCAAAATGCCTCTAATTGAAGAAGTGAATTGATGAGCTCCTGGTGCTCTCAAATAAAGGCAGGAGGGGAAAATGGAGCTTTTCCAAAGACACCTGCCTGCCTCTATTGAGTGGAAAAGAAACCAAAATGACTGCCTTCAACTCCACACCTGTGCAAGGGCTGAAATTAGGCAAAACAAATGTCAGGCTTTAAGATTTTGCCATTCAAGTCAGGGCACTATGAAGAGGCACAGACCAGGCTGACCAAAACCAGCAGTCAAGTTTCACCTTTGACAAAAATATCCCCCTTCTGTGCATAAAAATCCATCCAAAGAGGAACCAGCATGTGAACTTCTACTGCCTCCAGCACCACCAAACCCAGGCACAGTTCAGCCCAAATCCTTGTGCTTGAAGCCTACAGCAGGATTTTTCTATGCAAATGAGAATCTTCTTAAGGAGATGAGCTTTGCTGCTCAGCATTCTCCAGTATCTCTGCCCTTCCCCATCCAGCTCAGGCAGTGACCAAAGCACTGCCTGTTGTGAGAAGCACAGTGTAGCACCTTGTCTGTAATCACAAGAGAAGGGACTGCAGCTTGTTCCTCTGCACAATCTGTGATGTAAAAACCCTCCTGGTAGTGTTTGCACAAGAGGCTGGGGACACCAAGGGGTGCCCAAATCAGGACCTGTGCAGTACCAGGGGCTGCAGGTGACAGCAGGGTGCTTACAAACCCAAAGAGCAGAGGTAGGACAGCAGGATGAGCAGGGCAAGGCCTGCTCCATGATGTGCTGAGAAAAGCTGCTCCATATGCAGTAAGGCTCCTCACAGAGCCTACCCAGAAGAAATCACCTGTGCTAGCCATTGAACAACTGCTCTGTCACCACATGGAGAGCAGCATCCACTGCAACACGTTACCAAACACACACAGAGGGAATTCAGTAACATGTGGTAAAGGAATTCCTATCCTATCCAAAAAAGGAGCAAAGATTCCAGATAAGCTGGACCCTGCTGGAGGTGTTGCCAAAGTCAACTAAGCTCAAGTAAGGCCATGTTTTGCTTTTGAAGGCTGCATCAGAAGTTTGGCTGTAGCCAAGTAGTTGCAGCTGCAAACAGCAGCACAAAGGTGCTGCTTGTGCAACGTTCCAGACTGTGCTGCTGCTGAGATGAGACAGGTATGTGCTGCAGCAGACCCCAACCCCACACTCAGGCTGTGACTCAGACTCCAGGCTGACTCTAGGGTGGACAATCCTCAAATAAACAGTGCAAGAGAGGTTGGTTCTGAGGGGGTTCACCCTCCCCAGCAACTCCAAAAACACATTTAATGAACCACCATTAGTGTAGTCAAGAAAAGCAACCCTGTGTCTATTTAAGGCAGCTGCAGCTTGCCTTTTCTGCAGCATGTTGATGGAGCTCTTCAGGAGCTGCTAAAATTACACACAGTTTGTTACTGGGATTCATCATAAAAAGTCTGAGGAAGTGCCACAGCCTTGGCAGGAGCCAGACTGACAGCACCTGACCTGAGAGCAAAACCAAGGTCTTGGATTCCTCCAATTCATTTTCCTGTTCTGCAAACCAACTGCTGAGCACCTGACTTTCTGCTTCTTGGCTGTTTTGAAGCTGGTGAAGGTATTACAATGAGTTGTTAGGTCTCAGCTCAGGCTTTAGCAAGCAGATAATCCCTGGTGCTGTCCTACAGCAGGTGAGCAGGAGCCTCTCTAGAGGGAAAGCTAATGGCCTGTACCAGTTCTACCAGGAACCTGCCTCTTCCCTCTGCCTTCACCAGTGCTGAAGGCAGGCAGAATTCTGACTGGTCCAAGCTCAAATGTGGCTCCCAGGCTACAGGTAACCCTCACATTAACTGCAAACACTGTCCAGATGAGGAACAGTCTTGTAAGGCCCCTCTGGGGGAACCACTGCCCTACAACATTATTTACACTCTACTTCCCATTGGAGACTCACAGATGAACAAACACTGAGAAGGTGTCAATAGTATCTAGAGCAGAGATGCACCCAGTGATCTCAGACACATTCAAGGCAGGTAGGGATTAATTAGTTACCAGGGGCTCTAACAGCCCCTTTGGCACTAATGAGCCTACACTCTGGTCCATGCTCCCAATTCCCTGCTATTTGGACAGAGATCCATGGAGACGGCTCATTTCCACATATGAGGCAGTTCCCAGGGAAGGGAGGGCAACAGGGGAGAAAACAAGAGGTGATCTCACTTCAAGATGTCAGTGCCTTGAGAAACAGGACACTGGTGGGCACCGAGACTCTGCTGGGAAGCAGCCCGCTGCGCCAACGCGGACAGGGCACTCTGGGTAGGGGGACAGAGCATCCTGGGAGAGGAAGGAACGCTGAGAAGCAGAGAGGAAAGGCAGGAATGAACATGTGCATGTACAAGACTGTAAAAAACCCAAAACTAATAAGCCATCTCTCCTCTCTCTCTGCTGGTGACTCCCATTCTGCTGCACACACAGCACAAAGTGGGGCAGCAGAACGAGGTCGGATGCTCTCAAGCAAAGGGTTTCATTGTTTGTCCCTCCCCCAGAAGGCAGGAGGGGAAGTGGGAGGTGGGGCTTGAGCTTCTGCTCTGAGGCTGTCACCCTGCAGATCAGAGCAGCCCCCAAAGCATAACACCTGCAGAGCTCAGCTGTGTGGCACAGACAAGGGCCCCCCTCTCCCTGTAACTGCAGAGAAGGGATAAAGCTGATCTGGCTGCAGTTTTCTAACTGCTGGGGAGCTCAGCCAACAGGCAGATTCTGCTCTAGCAGCTACAGGCATTGGGTATTACTCTCCTCTTCAAACCCACATCTAAATGCCAAATAACACTGCCCTGCCAGGTTCTGGGAAGCCACTAATGCAGCCCCTCAAGGTCCCAAAACCCAAGATCCCTGCTGGAGCCTAAGAGCTTCCTGCTCTTCACACAGAACTCTGTCTTGTATAAACTTAGCAAACAATAGCAGCCACCCCAACGTCCCCATGTAACAGGCTCACCTGTCCCCATTGGCAGATATGGCATCAAACTTGGCTTTCTTCTTTGGGATTTCATTCTGAAGAGAAGAGGTGGATAAGGTTTTCTGGCTGGAAGAAGGAAAAAAAAAAAGGAGGAAATTGTATGTCAGACCCTGAATGATTTGCAGTCTAAGAAGCAGAGAAATATTCCCACTCACTTTGAACCTATTAAAACATTTCCTAGTGTAAGAAAGGATGATAAAAAATTCATTCCTTGAAGAGTAGCTGGAGACTAAAAATAACCTGAAAACAATGCCTCAGCCAGATTAGTAGGTAGATGAGGGACTCAGGCTTCAAAGTCTACATTTCAGTCATTCCATTTTACAAATGCAACTTAGCTTTAATTGTGCACAAGTTCAGTAAGCTGAATCACCAAGAAGCACTGTCAGACTACAAGTCTACTCCAGCACAGTGGAGGTTGCAAATGACCACAGTTTGACATAACCTGATCCTCCTGAACACCACACAACTGCCAAAAGCCATCACCAAGGTAGTGAGACCCCAGTTTCTTTAGGAAGGGCACATTTTTTAGCCAGGCACCCTGTGTGCTCAACCCAGAGCCAAAAAATGCAGCTGTGGGTTACCTGTTGTAGTGGCTGCCACTGCTGAGCCTACTGTACTGTTCCTTCTCTTGCAGGCTTGCCCTGGAGGAGCTGCTCAGGTGTTTGCACTGCTCTTTGGTCTTCTGGAGGACTCGTTTATAGGACAGTGTGCATAACCAACAGAGCAGCTTTCCATCCACCTGGAAGGTGAGAAAGAAAGAGAGGGGAATAAGTTTCGATCCTGTTTCTTGCCCACAAGTGAAAGAGAGAGAAGACAAGAAGCACCTGCAGGTGTCAGATCACATATGAACAAGCACTGACTCAAAAGGGATCCCTTGAGTGCCTGGAAGGGGTAAGAAGTGCATCTGTTGTAGTACCAACCTCTGCCAAGCTTTGCTGACAGACCCTCTTACAGCACCCATTCAATCAGGAGAGGACAGCTCTAGTGAGATTCCTGTTGAGGCAATGCCAGGGAATGGTACATGCCAGGGGAGACCAAAGCAGCAAGAGTCTCTGCTTGAGGAAGATGAGGAGCAGGACAGGGATTATCAGTGCAGCATCTCAAACAAGCAGTAGGTGCTTCCAGCCTGCAGGCAGCAGGCCTTAGAAATACACACCTCCTGAGAAGCACTCAGGTGGTTTAAGCAAAAGGTGTGCAGAAGCCATGGAATGAGTCTCCCAGGGCACATATGACACTTCCAGCTTCTCAGGCTACAGCACAAACATCATTCCCCAGCCCTCTCACCGAGCAGGCACCTCACGTTCCACCCAGAGGCCCCTTCTCCTTTGCTAGCCCGTCACATTCAAGAGATCCATCTCACCAGATTTGGCAAAGGAGGAGAGGAGCTCAAAGATTAAACAGCTCCAAACACAACTCCCACAGCAACACTCAACTCCAGACAAACACCTTCTAACCAAGAGATCCTCCCTTCAGAAATGGTAGAGAGTACAGGAAGGGGATGGGGAGGTGATGGCTATGATCAGCCTGTTTCCCTTTTTGGCCTCCTTTTACAGAGCTACTGACCTTCTTTCTGTCATCCTTGCGGTCAAAGGCACACTGCTGCTTGCACTGCTCACAGGAGTGGGGAGGTCCATACTTCTTCTCAGAGTTTGTGCACCGTTGGCACTTGTTTCCAATAAATGCTGCTATGATGTTGCAGTACTGGCAAGGTTTTGGCTTTGAAGAGAGAAGGACAATTCCCTTCATGAAGACATCACTCTTTCCCTTTCCCTCCACCACTTCAAAACTTCTCTTTCCCCTTTCCAAGCTAATCACCAGGCTGACCCAGAAGATGTGGAGCCCTGGTCTCTAGGTAGGTGTGTTTAAGCCATAGCACTCAGATCATTTATCAAGTACTATGGAATCTTTAGGAAATCCATAGCACCAATCCAGAAACAATCACAATTGCTATTTCAGATTTCAGACAAGAAGGAAAGAAGGGTATAACCCCTGCTGCAATCTCAGTTTGGGTGAGCAGGCTCTTGCTTCTATTGGATATAGCTATTCTCTGGCCTCAAGTGATGTGAAACTGCTCTTTTCCGTACTAAAAGGTAAAAGTTCCATGCTTGAGGGACTCACATATGATGGATCAGTCATGTCATTACAACAGAACCAGCCTATAAACTGCTCTGGGATTTAGCAGGATTAAAGACAAGGAAGAAGAAAGGAGAAGAGGCTGCTGGAGGAGCCCTTCTCACTTACTGTGCCATAGAGCTTCACATTCTGAGCACACTTCTTGCATATTGTGTTGGTTTTGCTGTTGAAAAGAAAAGATGGATTGTTCCATTAACACTTCCCCAAAGAAAAGGAAACCTCTGAGGTTAGGATCTCCCCTTTGGCTCTGTCTCTAGTGGTGAGACAGTCTTCATCTTCACCAGGGACTCTGATATCAAAGCACATTTTCTATCCCCATCTGGTTGAGGATAATTTGCCAAAAAGGGGTATTGCTAGGAGGTATCTTTTAATTAAGGCATCCTCAGATGACACCATTTGTCCTTACAAACAGGGGAGTCTGATCATCAGCTAATTGGCAGCAGGAGTGATTCAGCACTTGTGACAGCCTGGGTTCTGCAGGAGCTCTGCCCTGGATGACGAGGTTAAGGCAGGTCAGGACAGAGGTGTATTTGTCCAACAAACACAGGAAATGTTTATTGCCACACAATGCCTGTCTCCAGCTCCTGGCCTAAGCAAGCCTTCCTCTGTAAGCTACATACCTTGCAAAAATGGGAAATGGCAAAAACACAGCCAATGGAAACATGTTTTGGCTATCAGAGATCAGATAAGAGGAAAACCTGTGGGAAGATGCACCCAGATCCTTCAGTGCAAGGGACATCTGAGCACTGGCCAAAAATAAAAACCAAGCAAAAGGTGCAAATTGAAGCACAGCAGCTTCCTCAGCTAATCTTTGGAGAAGCCAAAAGTCCCCCAGCTTTTCCACACCAACAATCTACAGGTTAAGGCTCAGTCATCAAAGGTGTGAATTCATTTCAGTTCCCCAGGTGCAGAATTGATGCAGTAGTTAAAGCCCTTGAAGCTGCTGCAGTCCCAGCCCTCCCCTCACCCTGCCCAGCCCACCACTAACCCATGGTCCTCAGCACCACACCTTTGGGATCCCTCCAGGGCTGGGCACTCCCCCAGCTCCCTGGGCAGCCTGGCACTGGGGCTGACACCCCTCTCAGGGAAACAGTTCTGCCTCAGCTCCAATCTCAACCTCCCCTGGTGAAACCTGAGGCCTTTGCCTCTTGCCCTGTCACTTGGGAGCAGAGACAGACCACCAGCTCCCTGTCAGGGAGTTGCAGAGAGTGCTCCTATCTCCTCTCAGAGCACCTGCTCTAAGGAATACACCAGCCTCCCCAGCTGAGCTGGCATTTACCTTTCCTGCTGGAATTCAGTCCTGCAGTAGGTGCATTTGACGATGGGATGTGCAATCCGACACTCCTGCGGTGACAGAAGCTCCCAGTGAGAAGCCACGACCCAGAATCCCAGATCACCCACTGCCCTCACACCCCTTCCACCCCCCTGCCAGGTTCCCAACACCTCCTCCCTGCCCAGTCACACTGCTCTCACACAGGCAGGGCACAGGGCAAGGCTCACAGGAACGGCATGTGTCACAGGTGAGCCACAAGTAAACTGAGATTCATAACGAAGGCTTATTTCTGCCCAGCACCCACAGGCAAGGGTCAGGGTGCTTGGCCTCACCTCCCTGGGCAGGGACACAGAGTCCTGTCACAGTTATTCACACCTCTGACCTCTATGAGCTTCCTGTGCCTGCGGTGCCTCTGGCCCTTCTCTCTCCTCTCACCCCATGCCTCAGAGGTTCCCCTTTACTGACCTGCTTCGTCCCGTCTGCCTTAGCAATCTCAGGCTACTCTATTTCCCACCCCTCACTCCCTATGTTATCCCTCATCTTGTTCTTCTCTACCTAACCAGGCTGCCCCCAAAAACTCAGCTCCTTCCTTCAGGATACCATAAGACTCCACCAAACATCCCCACACTCTCCCAAATACCCTGTGATTCCCCCAAATGCCCCAACCCTCTCCCCTTGCTAACAGCCTCACTCACAAACAGCCCCTTCAGTGCCCCCCCAGATCGTCCCTCATGAACAGCACCCACCTTCAATTCCTCTCCTATGGCCCAATGACTCTCTCTCCAATGCCCTCCAAATACCACCAGCACTTCCAAATAGCCTTCAATACCCCTGACAAAGAGCTCCTCCAAGTAACCCATCAGTATACCCCCCAACAGCCCCCAGCCCCTCAAAACCTATCAGGCCCCAGCCCACACTGCCTCCAACTGCACAACTTGTACCCTTAGGCCCCAAACAGCCACCCCCAGACCCTCCAAGTGCCCTCAGGACCTTCCCATAAACATCTGATCTCCCTCAATTACTCTCACTCTCTCTCAACCTCCCAGACTCCCTTAAAACTACCCCTTGTCAATCCTCCCTCATAAACACTGCTCCATCCAGCCCTTACACCCTCAGTCCCAACCTAACCAGCTCCCTCACACACAGTCCCCCCCCTTCCCCTCAGAACCCCCAACTTCTCCCTCACACACAGTCCCCCCTTCCCCTCAGAACCCCCAACTTCTCCCTCACACACAGCCCCCCCTTCCCCTCAGCACCCTCCAATGTCTCCCTCACACACAGCCCCCGCTCCCCCTCCCCTCAGAACCCCTCAACTTCTCCCTCACACACAGCCCCCGCTCCCGTTCCCCTCAGCTCTCCCCCCGCACCTTGCAGAGCTGCTGGCCCTGGCTCAGCGCCTCGAAGGGGAAGCGCTGGTGGCACTTGGTGCAAGCGTACAGCGCCGCCATCCCGCCGCCCCGCTGACAGGCGCAGCCCAAGGCCGGCGGCTCGCTCGAACACGCCCCCTCCGCGGCTCCTCCCTCTCTCATTGGCCAGCAGCCGCATCACTCGCTCATCTGAGGCTTCTCATTGGACCAAGCGCCCGTCACTCCGCGGAGGGGCGGGGGTGGGGGGGGCGGAGCGGTGCCGCCTCCTGGCCCCCCCCATCCGCAGGCGTTGGGGAAGAGGAACCGGTGACGTCACGCGCGCGGCGGTGACGTAACACGCCCCCCCCGCAGTGGGGGGGGGCAGACCCACAATGCCTTGCGTCAGGGACCCGGAAGTGGCGGCGGGGCCGGGGCTGAGGGCGCCGGGGCAGCGGCTGGAGCCCGTCAGCGCCGCTGCCCAGAGCTTCGTGATCTGAAGGGATTTACCGCTCCGAGGCCTTGCTGGGAGCTGCAGGGGCGGGCACGCGGCATTGCAGCGCTGCGGCGTGCGTCACACAGAGGATCACTGAGTGGGGGGCTGGAAGGGCCCTGCAGAACTGCTCCAGCCCCAGCCCCTGCTACAGCAGCTTCCCCTGGCTCAGGGGCACAGGAACGTGTCCAGCTGGGGTTGGAAACCTCCTGAGGAGCCTCCACACCCTCCCTGGGCAGCCTGGGCCGGGGCTCCCTCATCTCAGCACCAAAGGACTTGCTCCTCCTGTGCCAGTGGCATTTCCCATGTTCCAGCCTGTGCCTGTTCCCCCTTGTCCTGTCACTGGCCACCACACAACAAAGTGTCACCTCATCCTCCTGACACCCACCCTTTAGGTGCTGATCAGTGTTGCTGAGGTGCCCCTGAGCTCAGGCTTCTCTTCTCCAGGCTGAACAGCCCCAGGGCTGCAGCCTTTCCTCCTCACACACATGTTCCATCCCCTCAGCATCTTGGTGGCCCTGCACTGGCCTCTCTCCAGCAGTTCCCTGTCCCTCTGGAGCTGGGGAGCCCAGAACTGGACGAAATCTCACTAATGTTTACAAATCCATCAAGGGTGGGTGTGAGGAGGCTGGAGCCAGGCTGTGCTCAGGGATGGCCAATGATAGGACAAGGGGCAACAGGGACAAGCTGGAACAGAAGAGGTTCCAAAGAGACACAAGGAAGAATTTGTTCCCTGTTGAGGTGAGGGAGCACTGGCAGGGGCTGCCCAGATGGGCTGTGGAGGCTCCTTCTCTGGAGACATTCCAACCCAGATGGATGACTCCCTGTGTGCCCTGCTCTAGGTGGTGCTGCTCTGGCAGGGGGTTGCACTGGATGAGCTTTTGAGGTCCCTTCCAGCCCTTGAGATTCTGTGATGCTGGGGAAATGCTGGGCTGAACAAAGCTCACATTCCCTGTTACACACATATGCATCACATTTCACTTGGATTTAAAGAGCTATTTGACATGTGGCCTGGGTCTCCAGGGGGGGTCTTTGATGGTCCCTCCTGGTTGTTAAAGAGGTGTCCTGCAGATTTCTTGAGCCCTCTCCATGAACTCTCAGCTCTTTCTTCCATGTATGGTCTTTGCCTCAGCTCATCACTCTGTAGAGTTCTCAGGTTTCTTATCTTGGGTTTGCATCCCCTCAAGACATCCCAGACACAGTTATCATCTTACCTGGTACCCCTTGTGACAGCTGGGAGTGAACCCACAGGGCTGGCTTCTTTTCCACCTGTGTATACAACAAGTCTCAAAAGTGTTCAAGCACAACAAAACCATCACAACAGACCTGGCAGATCTGTCTAATCTTTCAGCCTTTGTTCAAGGCAATAGGGGAAGGAGGGTTAGGTCTGGAGGAAGGGAGGGAGCAGGAGGCTGTGGGGAGGAAGAGGTGTTCTTGAGAGTGAAGCTGAGGGGGAGCAGAGCCCCAAGGGCTGGAGACAGAGGCAGAGCAAGGGGCAGAGGGAAAATTGTGCCTGAAAGGTTAAGGGAAAGAGAATTGGAGGAAAAGGAAGGGAGAATGAGGTAGGAGGTAGTGTCTGCAGAGAAAGGAAAACCTTCATGTGAACTCGTTTCCCGCTTTGCTGTGACTCTCAGCTCCTGGCCTCTGCTCAGGCAGCTGCTCCTCTGCAAGCCCAGCACAGCCCACAGGGTGATTTACAGGGGTGGATCTGCTGCTGGCTCAGAGCAGGGTCACAGCACAGGCTGCAGCTGTGAGCACAGCCCAGCACAGGGCCAGCAGCTCCTCATCTGCCCTCCCCTTCACCTCGGGCAGGAGAGTGGACTCTGGAGTCATACAGTCACAGAATCATTTTGGTTATTAAAGCCCTTGAAGCTGCTGCAGTCCCAGCCCTGCCCTCACCCTGCCCAGCCCAGCACTGACCCACAGCCCTCAGCACCTCAGCTCCACGGCTTTGGGATCCCTCCAGGGCTGGGCACTCCCCCAGCTCCCTGGGCAGCCTGGCACAGGGGCTGACACCCCTCTCAGGGAAACAGTTCTGCCTCAGCTCCAGTCTCAACCTCCCCTGGGGCAACTGCAGCCCATTGCCTCTTATCCTGTCATTTGGGGGCAGAGCCTGACCCCCAGCTCCCTGCAGCCTCCTGTCAGGGAGTGTCAGAGAGTGCTGCTGTCTCCCCTCAGGCTCCTCTTCTCCAGGCTCAACACCCCCATTCCCTCAGCCCCTCCCCAGCCCCTTGTGCTCCAGCCCCTTCCCCAGCTCTGTGCCCGGCTCTGGCCACGCTGCAGCCCCTCAGTGTCCCTGTGGCAGTGAGTGAGGGGCCCAGCACTGAGCACAGCTCTGGAACTGCAGCCTCCCCAGGGCCCAGCACAGGGGACAATCCCTGCCCTGCTCCTGCTGCCACCCCACTGCTGAGCCCAGCCAGGATACCAGGAGTCACTGCAGCAACAAGAGCTCATCACACACACCGAGTAATTGCTCATTTTCTTTAATCAAGTAGTTGTTTTTGACAGTGTGACACGGAGCAGGTGCTGTGAATTACACATGTGCTGTCTGCCCAGACAAATGGGGGAATTAAAGGCTTTTGGAGTTAAAAGTCCACTCTCCAGATCCAAGATTGAGTGAGCAGAAGGCAAAAACTACTCCCTGATTATTAAACTCCTCCTTGTGTTAATCAACCCACAGCAGGGTGAGCTGGTCCCTCCTGTGTGTGTCCTGGCTGCCATTCCTCCTCTCTTACCCCCTTCCCTTTCTCAGACCTTTGGGGAAACCTCTTTCCCTACCTTTTCCTTTTCCCTTTTGCTTTAACACCAGATGACAGAGCATTGCCAGTCACTTGTGCGAGTGCTGAAACCCGAGATGCTCACTGCAGTGCTCTCAGTCTTTCCCAAGAAGGACCAGGGAGGGGAGGGGAGGAGGGGGGAGTATCTTGGGTGTTCAGTCAGGCTGCGTGGGTGTGCATATTCAACTGCAATTCTGCTGTGCTTGGCTACCTCGGGGACTTGGTTCTAATCACCGGGCAAATATGCTTTGTGGAGGAGAAATGCTTTAATTTCATGAAATCTGTGGCATTGTGCTGGCTGGGAGGTTGCGATTGGGAAATATCCGCTGGTGAAAGCAAGAGGCAGAGCTTTGGCACAGGCGGAGGATGGTTTGGAACAAACCCCTCCTCGCTACCCGGGGGCGGTGATGCTCCGGGGAGAGGGCGGTGGGGAAATGGGAGGAGGAGGAGGAGGAGGAGGGAGAGGCGAAGGCTTGGAGCTGCCCGGAGTCCTGGGGCTTCCACAGCACACACCTGCACAACGGAACCGGTCTGGTACAAGAAAGAAAAGCTCCTAAAAGTCGGGGGTGGGAGTGGGGATTGCAAATCTGTGGAGCTGAGGGAGGAAAAAAACCCACCCAACAAACCACGAACGCTGCAGAACGTGAACAACAAACCTGCCAGAGCAGCCACTGCTGCCAAGGGAAAAGCATTTGGCTGAGGGAGAGTGTTTGTAAAGCTGCTGCTGAAGGGAGGGTAATAGGAACCGTTCAGAAAGCCACTGCCTGGGTGATTTTCCAGGGCAGCCTCGCCAGCACTGAAGCAGTTGCTGGCTGTGGGAGATAGTTCAGATCAGGATGTAACCATTTGCACCCCCAAAAATCTCCAGTTATTGCATTAGAGAGAGATGGCCTCCACTTGGGTCACAGTCTTTGTCATCCTAAACCCTCAGGGCTCTGTAACACACGTCCTTTCCTTCCATGAACCACCCTCACCAGTCTCCAGAGACCCTGACTCCCAGCCCCCCCTTCCCCAGGGTGTCAGATCTTGTGATCAGCCCCAGGTCAGAGAATCCCAGAGTGGTGGGAGCTGGAAGGGCCCTGCAGAGCTCATCCAGCCCCAGCCCCTGCTACAGCAGGTTCCCCTGGCTCAGGGGGCACAGGAACGTGTCCAGGTGGGGTTGGAAACCTCCTGAGAAGGAGCCTCTTGTGTGCTTGTTCCCCCTTGTCCTGTCTCTGGCCACCACACAACAAAGTGTCACCTCATCCTCCTGACACCCACCCTTGTTGATGAGATCCTCTCTCAGCCTTCTCTTCTCCAGGCTGAAACAGCCCCAGGGCTCAGAGCCTTCTGGACTATTTGGGAAGCCCAGAAGTTGCCAAAACAAGTTTGCTTCAGCCCCTGTTCTTTGACACCGTCTGCGGTTCTGTGCACAGCCCCAACAGACAATATTTTCCCATTCTGGCTTTCTCCCTGTCTGCTGCTTTCTGAATAATCACCTTGTTTTGTGCAGAGCTGTGAGAGAGTTTCACAGCTCATTCAGCCAGTGCTGAAAGGCAGCCAGCTCCTGGGCTGCAGCATGTTTGGTGGCCACCTGGCATGGCTGTGCCAGGCTCTGTGCTTGGCACACAGCAGCCTCTCAGAGGAAAGTGCTGTCTCCAGGACAGCCAAGGGCAGGGTGAAACAACCCACCCCGCTAAAACCTCAGCAGCTCTCCCCCGTGGGATGATTTCACTTGGCAAACTCAGCCCACCCTGAACTGCTGGAGGTGTGGACAGATTGATCCCACAGATCTGGATGCTCTCACCCACAGAAAGGTCGTTTCGTTGGAAACAAAAACCCCTCCCGGGAGCTTCTTTGCAGCGATGTGCTGTGCCAGGGCTCTGCCAGAGGGGGTGGGAGGGAGCCCAGCATGGGGCTGGGCTTGCCCTAGGGTTGCCACCCCCCGTTCCGGGGCTTGAGACCCCTGTGGCAGCTCATCCCAGCCTGCTAAAGGTCCCGGAGTAATTCTGGTGTCATTGTGCTGAGGGGCTCCAAGCAGCCAACCCCAGCAGCCCTGGTCTGCAGCCTCCATCATTGCCATGCAGAGGGCACACAGCTCTGAGGGGTGTCAGCATCTCCATCTCCATCATAGACAAGGATGGGTTTGAGGGGAAGGTCATGCATGAGGATGCTCACGTGGGAGGAGATGAGTTTGATGGCCATGGATAAATTATTCAAGCAGGAGCAGCAGGCAGGAGAAAGGAGCTGGTTGGAGGCTCAGGAAAGCCTGTGAGGTGGCCAGCCCTCCAGCATGAAAGCCACCAGCAGCCTGGCCTGCCTCTGAAGGGGTCAGTGGGCAGGCAGACATGCCCCTTGTCCACTTTAAGCACCTGAGCACTAACTTCTTGGTTGGCAGACACCAAGGAGAGGTGGCTGAACAAGCAGGAGAGCCTGAAGGTAGCAGAGCACCATGAGAAAGGTCAAGCAGAGGAGCAGGACTGGAAGCTGGCCATGGAGGACTACCCCTGGTCCTGTGCCTTCAGCATGAACCTGACCTCCAGGAGACATCCTGAACTACTTCACCCTGCAGACCAAGAAGATGATGGGATTCCCAAGGGAGCATACAGGAGGTGGGTCCCCCAGTCTCTCTGCTTTCACTCTCCAGCCTCTGCTATTTCACCACTGAGGTATTGAGTTTAGGGAGTTTCCCACATGTCCAGCTTGCCAGCTGGGCAGGCAACGTGCCTCTCCCAAAGGAAACCTCAAAGCTGGCCTGAAGGTAGGCATTTGCTTTCAGGAAAAAAGCAGGATTCAGAGCACTTCTTCTTTGCTCAGCTCATCAAAACCCAGAGCAACTCCAAGGTTTGGGTGTTGTGGGAAATCTGGAGGTCACAGCTCACTCAGGCTGGGAGCCAGGAGCCAAGGCTGGCTCTGGAAACACCAAACCTCCCTCTGCAGGTTGGTCCCTTTCATATTTTCTGCTGTTTGTCTATAAATGGCTCTTTTGAAAGTTCCCAGCCATCCTTCCCTGCCCACACTCACAACTACTGTCCCTAATGCCACAAATGCAAACTTCCAAGCTCCTGCTAAATGCTTCCTAGGGGGTACAACCCCTCCCCCCCCAGCTCAGGCAGCCACCTGCGTGCTCAGCAGCAAATGCAGAGCATCACCTACCCAAAGGGAGCCTGAAAGTCACGCTTCCCTGAAAATCAAAGGCTGGTTTATTGACTGCAGTCAAGAGAATCAAAGATCTGGAGACCTGGACTCCCACAGAATAAACCCCATTATTCCTGCACAGTGCTGGTTTCTCTCCCAGGCGTGGATTGGAGGCAGCACCCTGCTGAGGATGATCAAAGACCACTTCAGAAATCAGTGCAGCAAATTGTGAAATAAGCAGGTGAACAAGGGAAAGAAAACACGGAAATATTGTGACCTGCCACCCTCAACTGGGAGCAATCACATTGCCTGGAAGGAAGTGCTGCTCCCTGGGTGCCTGACCCTGGCTGTTTGCTGGACAGATTTAGGGGTATAGTCATGGAGGGTGTCACTTCTCAAGTACCAGAAGCCCATTTTGGGGGCAAGTTCAGGCTGGGCACACAGAGAAACAAGCCAAGGCTGACTATCTCCCTCCCCAGCTGCCTGGCTTAAAGGTGAGTCTGCAGCACAGTTGTTTGTCTTGAAGTGGCAGAGGACACCCCAGTGTGACACAGGATCACTGCTACAGGCTTTATTGCCAGAGTGGTAACACACCTCTCCAGGGAGCTGGCAACACCCTCTGACCTCCCTGGCAACATCCTCTGACCTCCCAGCCAAGCTGCCCCTCTCTGCCCCACAACCACCCCCTGGGGCTCCACATCCTTCTGGAGCTGCCCAAGGGCCCTGGGGCCATGTCCCATCAAGCCAGGATGGGGAAGGAGGCTGCAGTGGCCACGCCACAGTTGTTGTCCTTCATGGCCATGAGGATGTAGCCATCATTGCCCCAGTATGTGGACCAGGAGTTCTTGATGAGCCAGTAGCTCTGGCCATGCAGGACCCCGTAGCCCACGGCCAGCACGGCGTGGTCCAGCGCCGACAGCTCATTCCCTGCGCAGGAGAAACGAGAACAGACCCCTCTCAGCTCCCTCCCTCGGGGCTGGGGGCTGTCCCTGAGGCAGGACTGACCCCTGGGCACGAGGTAAACCCCCCTGATGGCATTGCTGCCTGTCCCAGGGGCACTGGACTCACTGCAGTGGGGTTCCTCGTAGACTCCGTTGGCGTAGAAGGCGAAGGACTTGTGTGAGGCGTCGATGTTGACGGCCACGGGGCCGTGTTTGAGCAGCGCGGCCTTCAGCGCCCTGGCACTGCCCGGCGCCACGCGGCCATAGCCCGCCAGGGGGGCCACCAGCTCCGACTGGTTGCAGTGACAGTAGCCATTCTGAGGGGCAGGGGAAGGAGGCTGAGGTGACAACAGGCTCTTGGGGCAGGTGGGGAGGTCTGACCCCATCAGCTGAATCAACTGAAGTAGAGCCTCTGAAGGGCTGATGGATGAGCGGGTCTGGGGGGAAGGACTGGGAAGGGGGTGGCACTGCCTCAGCCCTCCCCAGGGGTGCTGCCAGCCTCACCTGCCCCAGGTAGGGCCCGTAGGACTCGGTGCTGGGGATGCCACCGTGCTTCATGATCCACTCATAGGCTCTCCACTCCTCGCCCCCGTCACACGCCTGGTTCCCAAAGCCCCAGGAGCAGTCGATGAGGACTTGCTGGGACAGGGGGGTCAGCACACCGGTCTGCAGGAGGGGACACGCTGCAGGGATGGAGCCAGGCACCCTCCTGGCACCTCAGCCATCCCTGTGGGGCACAGCCCTGCTCACACCTTGAGGAAGAGGGCACCCTCCATGGCACCTGTGGTGGCAAAGCTCCAGCAGGACCCGCACACAGCCTGGTCCTTCACGGGGGTCACAGCACCTGGGGACACGTGTAAAGGAGCAATGGGGGATGCTGGCTGTGCCCACACACCGCTGACCCCCAGCCTCACGCAGGCTCTGGGCTGGCACACTGCTGGCACCAGCTGCCTCCTCACCATAGAGCCGCCAGTCGAGGCTCTCGGGCAGGATGAGGCCGCTGTAGAGCCGGCTGGGGAAGGGCTGCCCGTGGTTGGGAGCCGCGCTCCGGCGCCGGCCCCGCAGGGCTGCCAGTTCCTGGGCTGTGCGGTCGGCCAGAGGGTTCAGAGCCAGCGTGTAGGAGAGGGCAGCACGGTTCCTGGAGTGCACAAACCTGCGGGGCACAGGGCTGGGAGGCTGGCACGGAGCTGGGGAAGGGGCTGGAGCTCAGGTCTGATGGGGAGGGGCTGAGGGAATGGGGGTGTTGAGCCTGGAGAAGAGGCTGAGGGCAGCCAGCAGCACTCTGACACTCCCTGACAGGAGGCTGCAGGGAGATGGGGAGAGGTCTCTGCTCCCAGGTGACAGAACAAGAGGAAAGAGGCTCAAGTTTCCCCAGGGGAGGTTGAGATTGGAGCTGAGGCAGAACTGTTTCCCTGAGAGGGGTGTCAGCCCCTGTGCCAGGCTGCCCAGGGAGCTGGGGGAGTGCCCAGCCCTGGAGGGATCCCAAAGCCCTGGAGCTGAGGTGCTGAGGGCTGTGGGTCAGTGCTGGGCTGGGCAGGGTGAGGGGAGGGCTGGGACTGCAGCAGCTTCAAGGGCTTTTCCAGACAGAATGATTCAATGGTTCTATGCTGCAGGAGGGGAGTGGGGGGATCACACTGGCCACATCCTCCCCAGCCCTCCCCCCCGCACCCCATACCGCATGTTATGGATGAAGATGTGCTTGCGGTGCTCGTGCTCCTCCTCACTGCTGTAGCTCTTCCCAAACTGTTCCTTGTAGCGATGGAAGAGGTGATGGTGGATCCTGTCTGTCTCTGGTGCCCTCCCCACAAACTCCTGCATGGGGTTGGCCAGGATGCGGTGCTCGGGGCTGCCCGCAGGCCACTGCTCACACCGTACCCCTGCCACGAGGCACAGAGGGCAGCTGATGCCTCCCACACAGGTGCAGGACATCACCCCCAAAAACCCTCAGGGCTGTCCATCCTGGATAGACACGTGTGTGCAGGGGAAGAGTCTTCACACACCCCAGAGCCACCTCCTGAGCACCCACCACGGAGCCCCCAGCACCAGGAGCTCTACCACACCCACATCAATTACATTTCTCCCCTACTTGTTTGTTTTTCCAGCCAAACCCATCCCCTTGAATTCCCAGGCTCCAAACCCAACAGCAAAGGTGCTGCCTTGGGGTGGCAGCAGCAGCAACAACAGCCAGGGGTCGGGCCAGGGGCTCACTCACCCTCCGGGAGCTGGAAGATGCTGCTGGGGAAGCGGTGGCTGAAGGAGGAATAGTCGATCTCGTACTTGTCATAGTGGGAGCCCAGGAGGCTGTTGAAGCCACGCACCTCGTAGTGCAGGGGCAGGGGCCCGCGGGCAGAGCTGCCCACCCGCAGCGTGTACACGTTCTTCTTGCGGCCCCAGTACGAGACGTTCTGCCAGACGGCGCAGGGCTGCCCGCGGAAACGCTCCCGCCGCATGGGCTGGGCGCAGGGCACGGCTCAGGGCTGCGCTGCACGCTGGGGGCAGCCCCCTCCCCATCACCCGTGGATGGAGGCAGCCCCCTCCCCATCACTCATGATTGGGTGCAGCTCCCTCCCCATCACCCATGGCCAGATGCAGCCCCCCACCATCATCTGTGGCTGGGTGCATCCCCCCTACCATCATCCATGGCCGGGTGCAGCCCCCTCCCCATCACCCATGGTTGAGGGCAGCCCCCCTACCATCACCCGTGGATGGAGGCAGCCCCCTCCCCATCACCCATAGCCAAGTGCAGCCCCCTCATCATCCACAGATGGAGACAGCCCCCTCCCCATCATCCATGGCCAGATGCAGCCTCCCATCACCTGTGGCTGGAGGCAGCCCCCTCCCCATCACCCATGGCCAGATGCATCCCCCCCCCCCAATCACTAGTGGCCCAATGCAGCCCCCCTCACCATCACCCATGGCCAGATGCAGCCCCCTCATCATCCACAGATGGAGACAGCCGCCTCCCCATCATCCATGGCCAGATGCAGCCTCCCATCACCTGTGGCTGGAGGCAGCCCCCTCCCCATCACCCATGGCCAGATGCAACCCCCCCCTATCACTAGTGGCCCAATGCAGTCCCCCTCACCATCACCCATGGCCAGATGCAGCCCCCTCCTCATCATCCACAGATGGAGACAGCCCCCTCCCCATCATCCATGGCCAGATGCAGCCTCCCATCACCTGTGGCTGGAGGCAGCCCCCTCCCCATCACCCATGGCTGGATATAGCCATCCCATCACTAGTGGCCCAATGCAGCTGCCTCCCATCACCCATGGCCAGATGCAGCCCCCTCACCATCACCCATGGCTGGAGGCAGCCCCCCATCACCTGTGGATGGATGCAGCCCCCTCCCCACCACCCATGGCTGGAGGCAGCCCTCCCATCACCTGTGGATGGATGCAGCCCCCTCCCCATCACCCATGGCTTGATGCAGCCTCCCCCATCTTCCATCACCCACAGCCACATCCAGGCTCACACTCACCCCTCACCAACCACAAGGCTGCTCTGCCCTCACAGGGAAGCAGCCATCACACACCCCGGACCCACAGGGGTCTGGAGTCCCCTCTCCTGCCCCAGGGCTCACCTTGAAGCTCTCCAGGCTGGGGAGGACGCTCTGGGGGGTGATGAGGTCGCTGTCGGTGCCGTTGATGCGGAAGCACTTGCGGATGTTGACCTCGGTCTCCGTGGTCTCGGGTGTCACCTTGAAGCTGGCACCAAAGGGCTCGATGGAGCCCAACTGGTAGGTGACCACTTGGCCTGGGGATGGGGATAGCACTGAAGTCAAGCCAAGCCCCCAGGTCCTGGCACAGTGACAGCTCCCAGGGCTTCCCTGGGGCAGGTAAAGGGATGGAAGCCTTTCTTCACCCACCACCATAGTACTCGATGCGGCTCTTGCCCCCGGTGAGGTTGTACCAGGCCTCAAAGGGCTCCCTGATCTCAGCATAGGGCAGGCTGATGACTCCTGTGGGCACAGAAGGGCTGAACTCAGGGGGCTGCAGGGGGGCCATGTCCCAAGGGACATCCCCCACCCTCCTGCCCAAAGCCTGCAGCCAGGAGGGGAGCATGGGGCAGGCAGAGAGCACTCCAGGGCCTCACAGCATCATCCCCTTCTCCCACTTGTGGCCAACACCCCAGCCCCTGGGTTTCACTGGGCAATTGGAGCCTCCTCAGCTCAGGCATATTGGGTGGGAGTTGGTGTGGGACTCCCTTGGGCAGCACAGTGGGCACCCCCTCCCCAAGCAGTACCTGTGACATGGTAGATGTCCCCAAACGTGGGTGGCTCCAGAGGGACTTTGCACTCTGCTCCTAGAAGGAAAAAACAAACCCAAACCCCTTTACCCTGCTGATGCTGCAGCTCTGTGCAGGGAGGGGCTGGTAGAGGTGCTGGGCCCTGGGAGGGCGGGCAGCCCCAGGGGAGCTCATGTTGGTGGCAGGGATGGGAGGGCTCCCACCTGCCTGGGCAAGGCAGAGACTAGAAATCCCCCAAACTGGGAATCTCTGCTCCTCTGCTAGCTCCCTGGCTGACCCAAAGCCCCCCTCATCTCCACTGCCCCTGGGGTGCAGCCAGCTGAGGGGCACCCCAAAGCCCCCAGACACACCCCAGGGCATGAGGGGCAACAATAAGCCCCTCTATATGCCACACACAGAACATGTCCTCAAGCATGGGGGCAGAGCAGCCCCCTCCTGGGGTGAAGACCCCCACAGTGCTCAGCCTAAGGGGTACAACAGCATCACCCTGCACTGGGGACATGGCATCTGTCCCCTCTCCGTCCCGAGCTTGCCCAGGGTGGGTGCTCACCCAGCAGCACTGCCGCTCCCAGCACCAGCAGCCCCCTCAGCCTCTCCATCCTGCACCCCAGCCCGGGCAGCTGCCCGGCGCCCAGGGGGATTAAAAGCCGCTGGTGGGTGGGCAGGGAGCTGCCGGCAGCCAACGGGCAAAGCCCATCCTTCCCGTGGCTAGTGCTAGCCCAGGGGGGAGGCGTGGCTTGCTGTTGCCCCCCTGTCCCCCCGCAGCTGCCTTTCCCACCCGCACCAGGGTGGGTGTTGATGCCGTGTGCTTGCGGGGCTTGGGGTGCGGGGAGCAAGGGAGGACACAGACCCCCATGACAAGGCCATGCCCTGGGGCTAGGGAGGTGCCCCATGGCTCAGGGGGGGTTGGTGATGAGTGCTGGGGGTGTCCCTGAGCTCCCACTCATTCAGCCCGTGTTGCAGTTTGCAGTGTGTTACCTGCGGGGCTGGGGGCACCTGCAGCAATCAGGGCCACTGAGACCCTGCCAGGCACCCCAGAGCCCCCTGCCCGGGGTGCTCCCAGCCCTCCGGGGACAGCAGCCAGGGTGTTCCCACCATAGGCAGCTCCGGGGAGACGCAAAGGGTGCCTTTTGCAGCCCTGCAGCCATCCAGCTGCACCGTCAGGGCGAGCCCAGGGCTTCAGGGCGATCAGGGGCTTCAGCTGGGGAGGTGGGGGAGAAGGGGGAAAGATGCAGCTGAAACGGTCAGAGCTGGGTGGAAAAACAACAGAGCCGGGAGGGGGAGAACAGCAGCAGCCCCGTGGCCTTCACCCCTCCCGCCTGCTGCACTCCCGGGGCCCCGGCACAAGGTGAGAGCGAGCACCCGCCGATCCCGAGCCCAAAACAAAGCTGATAAGGGCTGGGGGGAGGAGGGAGCTGATGGCACGTGGCCCCGGGGACGAGGCGAGATGGATTCGCCTGCACCCCTGGGTGCAGGGCTGGGGTGATGCATCCCGTGTGCAGGGCTGGGGTGATGCACCCCTGGGTGCAGGGCTGGGGTGATGCACCCCGTGTGCAGGGCTGGGGTGATGCATCCCGTGTGCAGGACTGGGGTGATGCATCCCGTGTGCAGGGCTGGGGTGATGCATCCAGTGTGCAGGGCTGGGGTGATGCACCCCGTGTGCAGGGCTGGGCTGATGCATCCCGGGTGCAGGGCTGGGGTGATGCACCCCTGGGTGCAGGGCTGGGGTGATGCATCCCATGTGCAGGGCTGGGGTGATGCACCCCTTGGTGCAGGGCTGGGGTGATGCATCCCATGTGCAGGGCTGGGGTGATGCACCCCTGGGTGCAGGGCTGGGGTGATGCATCCCGTGTGCAGGGCTGGGGTGATGCACCCCTGGGTGCAGGGCTGGGGTGATGCACCCCTTGGTGCAGGGCTGGGGTGATGCATCCCATGTGCAGGGCTGGGGTGATGCACCCCTGGGTGCAGGGCTGGGGTGATGCATCCCATGTGCAGGGCTGGGGTGATGCACCCCTGGGTGCAGGGCTGGGGTGATGCATCCCGTGTGCAGGGCTGGGGTGATGCACCCCTGGGTGCAGGGCTGGGGTGATGCATCCCATGTGCAGGACTGGGGTGATGCATCCAGTGTGCAGGACTGGGGTGATGCACCCCACACTGCAGCACCTTCCCCGGGTCTGCTGTGGCAGCAGATGGGTGCAGAGCTGCACCCTGCCTGAGGTGCACCCACCCCAGCAGATATGGGAGACCACCAGGCTCACAGCAGAGGGACCTTCCCACTCCATGTGCAGGATCCTTGTGCCCTCACCCTGCTGCTCTTCCCTGAGAGCTCAAACCCAACCTCAGAACACACACCTAAGCCATGGCCCCTGTGTCAAGTGCCTCTCCCTGGAGGGAGCAGCCCCTCGGAGCAGGGGGAGGGGATTTTGGCTCGTGGTGTTGGCAAACAGGGCTGGTGCCACCCCCACCCGCAGCCACAACAGGACCAGGGCAGTGGGGCAGAGGGTGGATGCCTCCCCCCAGCCCCTCCCCGACGCCCCGTGCCAGGAATTTCTTGTCTCAGCAGAAATCCCTGAGGTTGTTTGTGCTCCACCTCGAGAATCAGGGCTGGAAAAAGCCGCTCCCCTGGCCCTGGATGCAAGAAGTGGTTGGCTGTGCCCTTCCCTGGGGTTCCACAGGACAAACAAAACAAGGATGAGGACAAGGACCTGTGCAAGGGACAGATGTGTCACCCACTGTGGGCACTGGGGTCTGCCAAGGGGGCAGAGCTGGAGGGGGCAGCGAGTGAATCTCTCCTGGAGAAGCAAACTGGGGTCATTCCAGGGGCTTTATTGGGACCATCCCCCAGCTGGGTCCCCATTCTGCCCCTTGTCCAGCACCCCACGGCCCTGTCTCACCCTGTCCCCAATGTCCTGCTGCATGGTGGCTCATGCAGGGGCTTATCCAAGGCTCCCAAGATGCTGAGGGGATGGAACATCAGTGTGAGGAGGAAAGGCTGCAGCCCTGGGGCTGTTCAGCCTGGGGAAGAGAAGCCTGAGCTCAGGGGCACCTCAGCAACACTGATCAGCACCTAAAGGGTGGGTGTCAGGAGGATGAGGTGACACTTTGTTGTGTGGTGGCCAGTGACAGGAGAAGGGGGAACAGGCACAGGCTGGAACACAAAAAGTTCCCCTAGCACTGGAGTAGAGAGTCCTTTGGTGCTGAGGTGAGGGAGCCCTGGCCCAGGCTGCCCAGGGAGCGTGTGGAGGCTCCTTCTCAGGAGGTTTCCAACCCCAGCTGGACATGTTCCTGTGCCCCCTGAGCCAGGGGAACCTGCTGTAGCAGGGGCTGGGGCTGGATGAGCTCTGCAGGGCCCTTCCAGCCCCCCCTACTCTGGGATTAACCCAGGGAGGAGCACACTGAGCACCCCCGAGGGCTCTCCCTGCAGAGCCTGGAGACTCAGGCCAGCGTGGGGTAGGTGGCTTCAGTGGCCACACCACAGTTGTTGTCCTTCATGGCCATGAGGATGTAGCCATCATTGCCCCAGTATGTGGACCAGGAGTTCTTGATGAGCCAGTATGTCTCTCCCTGCAGGACCCCGTAGCCCACGGCCAGCACAGCGTGGTCCAGCGTCCCAGGCTCGTTATCTGCAGGGAACAACAACACAGAGGTGGTTTTGTCCCTGTCCTGAGAGCATCCCCACTCCCTGGGCACACAGGTGCCCCCATACCCTGTGTGCTACCCACTCACCACACTTGGGCTCGTAGTAGATGCCATTGGAGTAGAAGGAGAAGGACTTGTGGGAGGCATCAATGCTGACAGCCACGGGGCCGTGCTTGTAGATGGCAGCTTTGAGGGCTGTGATGTTGCCTGAGGTGACATTGACGTAGCCTGTGATCTTGGCCAGCATCTCAGACTGGTTGTAGTGGCACAAGCCGTTCTGCAGCACCCAGGGAGGGGACACACTGTCACCAGGAGACCCCAGATCCCTTCCCTGCGACTCAGCCCACCCTGGCTGCCCCCGTGCAGCTCTGCTCTGATGCAGGGAGTGATCTGGGACTCAGGCTGTGGCAGCATCCTGGCTCAGAGCCCTCTGTCCTCACCGTGCTGGGGATGGTTTCTGGTTGCTGCAGGGACACAGTGCTGCCTGCACACAGCACAGGGAGCTGACGTGGTGCCCCAGGCCCTGAGGGGGCTGTTGCCTGAATGTTGCAGCCACCTCCCTGTCGCTGGGCAGCTCTGCTCCATCCCCAGGGCATGGAGGGACCCCTGGCACCACCCATGGGTGGAGGAGCTTTGTTCTCTGTTTTGCAAGAGGAGAAACTGAGGCATACAGTGATGAAACTGCTTGGCTGAGCCCTGTCTGGGCTCTGAGCCTCAGGGAAGTTGGAGCCTTCCAAGGTGGCATCCCCATCTCCAGGACCCATTAGCATCCCCTGCCCCATCTGATCACCCCCAGCATGGCTCTAAAGCTCCAGAGTTACATCCTGAGACCAGGGAGCCCCTCACCTGCCCCTTGTAGGGCCCGTAGGACTCGGTGCTGGCGATGCCACCGTGTTTCTTGATCCACTCGTAGGCTCTCCACTCCTCACCCCCGTCACAGGCGTAGTTCCCAAAGCCCCAGGAGCAGTCAATGAGGACTTGCTGGGACAGGGGGGTCAGCACACCAGTCTGCAGGAGGGGACACGCTGCAGGGATGGAGCCAGGCACCCTCCTGGCACCTCAGCCATCCCTGTGGGGCACAGCCCTGCTCACACCTTGAGGAAGAGGGCACCCTCCATGGCACCTGTGGTGGCAAAGCTCCAGCAGGACCCGCACACAGCCTGGTCCTTCACGGGGGTCACAGCACCTGGGGACACGTGTAAAGGAGCAATGGGGGACGCTGGCTGTGCCCACACACCGCTGACCCCCAGCCTCACGCAGGCTCTGGGCTGGCACACTGCTGGCACCAGCTGCCTCCTCACCATAGAGCCGCCAGTCGAGGCTCTCGGGCAGGATGAGGCCGCTGTAGAGCCGGCTGGGGAAGGGCTGCCCGTGGTTGGGAGCCGTGCTCCGGCGCCGGCCCCGCAGGGCTGCCAGTTCCTGGGCTGTGCGGTCGGCCAGAGGGTTCAGAGCCAGCGTGTAGGAGAGGGCAGCACGGTTCCTGGAGTGCACAAACCTGCGGGGCACAGGGCTGGGGAGGCTGGCACGGAGCTGGGGAAGGGGCTGGAGCACAAGGGTGCTGGGGAGGCACTGAGGGAATGGGAGTGTTGAGCCTGGAGAAGAGGCTGAGTGGACACAGCAGCACTCTCTGACACTCCCTGACAGGAGGCTGCAGGGAGATGGGGGTCAGGCTCTGCTCCCAAGTGACAGGACAAGAGGAAAGGGGCTCAAGTTTCCCCAGGGGAGGTTGAGGTTGGAGCTGAGGCAGAACTGTTTCCCTGAGAGGGGTGTCAGCCCCTGTGCCAGGCTGCCCAGGGAGCTGGGGGAGTGCCCAGCCCTGGAGGGATCCCAAAGCCATGGAGCTGAGGTGCTGAGGGCTGTGGGTCAGTGCTGGGCTGGGCAGGGTGAGGGCAGGGCTGGGACTGCAGCAGCTTCAGGGGCTTTTCCAGACAGAATGATTCAATGGTTCTATGCTGCAGGAGGGGAGTGGGGGGATCACACTGGCCACATCCTCCCCAGCCCTCCCCCCCGCACCCCATACCGCATGTTATGGATGAAGATGTGCTTGCGGTGCTCGTGCTCCTCCTCACTGCTGTAGCTCTTCCCAAACTGTTCCTTGTAGCGATGGAAGAGGTGATGGTGGATCCTGTCTGTCTCTGGTGCCCTCCCCACAAACTCCTGCATGGGGTTGGCCAGGATGCGGTGCTCGGGGCTGCCCGCAGGCCACTGCTCACACCGTACCCCTGCCACGAGGCACAGAGGGCAGCTGATGCCTCCCACACAGGTTCAGGACATCACCCCCAAAAACCCTCAGGGCTGTCCATCCTGGATAGACACGTGTGTGCAGGGGAAGAGTCTTCACACACCCCAGAGCCACCTCCTGAGCACCCACCACGGAGCCCCCAGCACCAGGAGCTCACCCACACCCACATCAATTACATTTCTCCCCTACTTGTTTGTTTTTCCAGCCAAACCCATCCCCTTGAACTCCCAGGCTCCAAACCCAACAGCAAAGGTGCTGCCTTGGGGTGGCAGCAGCAGCAACAACAGCCAGGGGTCGGGCCAGGGGCTCACTCACCCTCCGGGAGCTGGAAGATGCTGCTGGGGAAGCGGTGGCTGAAGGAGGAATAGTCGATCTCGTACTTGTCATAGTGGGAGCCCAGGAGGCTGTTGAAGCCACGCACCTCGTAGTGCAGGGGCAGGGGCCCGCGGGCAGAGCTGCCCACCCGCAGCGTGTACACGTTCTTCTTGCGGCCCCAGTACGAGACGTTCTGCCAGACGGCGCAGGGCTGCCCGCGGAAACGCTCCCGCCGCACGGGCTGGGCGCAGGGCACGGCTCAGGGCTGCGCTGCACGCTGGGGGCAGCCCCCTCCCCATCACCCGTGGATGGAGGCAGCCCCCTCCCCATCACTCATGATTGGGTGCAGCTCCCTCCCCATCACCCATGGCCAGATGCAGCCCCCCACCATCATCTGTGGCTGGGTGCATCCCCCCTACCATCATCCATGGCCGGGTGCAGCCCCCTCCCCATCACCCATGGTTGAGGGCAGCCCCCCTACCATCACCCGTGGATGGAGGCAGCCCCCTCCCCATCACCCATAGCCAAGTGCAGCCCCCTCATCATCCACAGATGGAGACAGCCCCCTCCCCATCATCCATGGCCAGATGCAGCCTCCCATCACCTGTGGCTGGAGGCAGCCCCCTCCCCATCACCCATGGCCAGATGCATCCCCCCCCCCCAATCACTAGTGGCCCAATGCAGCCCCCCTCACCATCACCCATGGCCAGATGCAGCCCCCTCATCATCCACAGATGGAGACAGCCCCCTCCCCATCATCCATGGCCAGATGCAGCCTCCCATTACCTGTGGCTGGAGGCAGCCCCCTCCCCATCACCCATGGCCAGATGCAACCCCCCCCTATCACTAGTGGCCCAATGCAGTCCCCCTCACCATCACCCATGGCCAGATGCAGCCCCCTCCTCATCATCCACAGATGGAGACAGCCCCCTCCCCATCATCCATGGCCAGATGCAGCCTCCCATCACCTGTGGCTGGAGGCAGCCCCCTCCCCATCACCCATGGCTGGATATAGCCATCCCATCACTAGTGGCCCAATGCAGCTGCCTCCCATCACCCATGGCCAGATGCAGCCCCCTCACCATCACCCATGGCTGGAGGCAGCCCCCCATCACCTGTGGATGGATGCAGCCCCCTCCCCATCACCCATGGCTTGATGCAGCCTCCCCCATCTTCCATCACCCACAGCCACATCCAGGCTCACACTCACCCCTCACCAACCACAAGGCTGCTCTGCCCTCACAGGGAAGCAGCCATCACACACCCCGGACCCACAGGGGTCTGGAGTCCCCTCTCCTGCCCCAGGGCTCACCTTGAAGCTCTCCAGGTTGGGGAGGACGCTCTGGGGGGTGATGAGGTCGCTGTCGGTGCCGTTGATGCGGAAGCACTTGCGGATGTTGACCTCGGTCTCCGTGGTCTCGGGTGTCACCTTGAAGCTGGCACCAAAGGGCTCGATGGAGCCCAACTGGTAGGTGACCACTTGGCCTGGGGATGGGGATAGTACTGAAGTCAAGCCAAGCCCCCAGGTCCTGGCACAGTGACAGCTCCCAGGGCTTCCCTGGGGCAGGTAAAGGGATGGAAGCCTTTCTTCACCCACCACCATAGTACTCGATGCGGCTCTTGCCCCCGGTGAGGTTGTACCAGGCCTCAAAGGGCTCCCTGATCTCAGCATAGGGCAGGCTGATGACTCCTGTGGGCACAGAAGGGCTGAACTCAGGGGGCTGCAGGGGGGCCATGTCCCAAGGGACATCCCCCACCCTCCTGCCCAAAGCCTGCAGCCAGGAGGGGAGCATGGGGCAGGCAGAGAGCACTCCAGGGCCTCACAGCATCATCCCCTTCTCCCACTTGTGGCCAACACCCCAGCCCCTGGGTTTCACTGGGCAATTGGAGCCTCCTCAGCTCAGGCATATTGGGTGGGAGTTGGTGTGGGACTCCCTTGGGCAGCACAGTGGGCACCCCCTCCCCAAGCAGTACCTGTGACATGGTAGATGTCCCCAAACGTGGGTGGCTCCAGAGGGACTTTGCACTCTGCTCCTAGAAGGAAAAAACAAACCCAAACCCCCTTACCCTGCTGATGCTGCAGCTCTGTGCAGGGAGGGGCTGGTAGAGGTGCTGGGCCCTGGGAGGGGGGGCAGCCCCAGGGGAGCTCATGTTGGTGGCAGGGATGGGAGGGCTCCCACCTGCCTGGGCAAGGCAGAGACTAGAAATCCCCCAAACTGGGAATCTCTGCTCCTCTGCTAGCTCCCTGGCTGACCCAAAGCCCCCCTCATCTCCACTGCCCCTGGGGTGCAGCCAGCTGAGGGGCACCCCAAAGCCCCCAGACACACCCCAGGGCATGAGGGGCAACAATAAGCCCCTCTATATGCCACACACAGAACATGTCCTCAAGCATGGGGGCAGAGCAGCCCCCTCCTGGGGTGAAGACCCCCACAGTGCTCAGCCTAAGGGGTACAACAGCATCACCCTGCACTGGGGACATGGCATCTGTCCCCTCTCCGTCCCGAGCTTGCCCAGGGTGGGTGCTCACCCAGCAGCACTGCCGCTCCCAGCACCAGCAGCCCCCTCAGCCTCTCCATCCTGCACCCCAGCCCGGGCAGCTGCCCGGCGCCCAGGGGGATTAAAAGCCGCTGGTGGGTGGGCAGGGAGCTGCCGGCAGCCAACGGGCAAAGCCCATCCTTCCCGTGGCTAGTGCTAGCCCAGGGGGGAGGCGTGGCTTGCTGTTGCCCCCCTGTCCCCCCGCAGCTGCCTTTCCCACCCGCACCAGGGTGGGTGTTGATGCCGTGTGCTTGCGGGGCTTGGGGTGCGGGGAGCAAGGGAGGACACAGACCCCCATGACAAGGCCATGCCCTGGGGCTAGGGAGGTGCCCCATGGCTCAGGGGGGGTTGCTGATGAGTGCTGGGGGTGTCCCTGAGCTCCCACTCATTCAGCCCGTGTTGCAGTTTGCAGTGTGTTACCTGCGGGGCTGGGGGCACCTGCAGCAATCAGGGCCACTGAGACCCTGCCAGGCACCCCAGAGCCCCCTGCCCGGGGTGCTCCCAGCCCTCCGGGGACAGCAGCCAGGGTGTTCCCACCATAGGCAGCTCCGGGGAGACGCAAAGGGTGCCTTTTGCACCCCTGCAGCCATCCAGCTGCACCGTCAGGGCGAGCCCAGGGCTTCAGGGCGATCAGGGGCTTCAGCTGGGGAGGTGGGGGAGAAGGGGGAAAGATGCAGCTGAAACGGTCAGAGCTGGGTGGAAAAACAACAGAGCCGGGAGGGGGAGAACAGCAGCAGCCCCGTGGCCTTCACCCCTCCCGCCTGCTGCACTCCCGGGGCCCCGGCACAAGGTGAGAGCGAGCACCCGCCGATCCCGAGCCCAAAACAAAGCTGATAAGGGCTGGGGGGAGGAGGGAGCTGATGGCACGTGGCCCCGGGGACGAGGCGAGATGGATTCGCCTGCACCCCTGGGTGCAGGGCTGGGGTGATGCATCCCGTGTGCAGGGCTGGGGTGATGCACCCCTGGGTGCAGGGCTGGGGTGATGCACCCCTGGGTGCAGGGCTGGGGTGATGCATCCCGTGTGCAGGGCTGGGGTGATGCACCCCTGGGTGCAGGGCTGGGGTGATGCATCCCGTGTGCAGGGCTGGGGTGATGCACCCCTGGGTGCAGGGCTGGGGTGATGCATCCCGTGTGCAGGGCTGGGGTGATGCACCCCTGGGTGCAGGGCTGGGGTGATGCATCCCTGGGTGCAGGGCTGGGCTGATGCATCCCGGGTGCAGGGCTGGGGTGATGCACCCCTGGGTGCAGGGCTGGGGTGATGCATCCCGTGTGCAGGACTGGGGTGATGCATCCCATGTGCAGGGCTGGGGTGATGCACCCCTGGGTGCAGGGCTGGGGTGATGCATCCCATGTGCAGGGCTGGGGTGATGCACCCCTGGGTGCAGGGCTGGGCTGATGCATCCCGTGTGCAGGGCTGGGCTGATGCACCCCTGGGTGCAGGGCTGGGGTGATGCATCCCGTGTGCAGGGCTGGGGTGATGCACCCCTGGGTGCAGGACTGGGGTGATGCATCCAGTGTGCAGGACTGGGGTGATGCACCCCACACTGCAGCACCTTCCCCGGGTCTGCTGTGGCAGCAGATGGGTGCAGAGCTGCACCCTGCCTGAGGTGCACCCACCCCAGCAGATATGGGAGACCACCAGGCTCACAGCAGAGGGACCTTCCCACTCCATGTGCAGGATCCTTGTGCCCTCACCCTGCTGCTCTTCCCTGAGAGCTCAAACCCAGCCTCAGAACACACACCTAAGCCATGGCCCCTGTGTCAAGTGCCTCTCCCTGGAGGGAGCAGCCCCTCGGAGCAGGGGGAGGGGATTTTGGCTCGTGGTGTTGGCAAACAGGGCTGGTGCCACCCCCACCCGCAGCCACAACAGGACCAGGGCAGTGGGGCAGAGGGTGGATGCCTCCCCCCAGCCCCTCCCCGACGCCCCGTGCCAGGAATTTCTTGTCTCAGCAGAAATCCCTGAGGTTGTTTGTGCTCCACCTCGAGAATCAGGGCTGGAAAAAGCCGCTCCCCTGGCCCTGGATGCAAGAAGTGGTTGGCTGTGCCCTTCCCTGGGGTTCCACAGGACAAACAAAACAAGGATGAGGACAAGGACCTGTGCAAGGGACAGATGTGTCACCCACTGTGGGCACTGGGATCTGCCAAGGGGGCAGAGCTGGAGGGGGCAGCGAGTGAATCTCTCCTGGAGAAGCAAACTGGGGTCATTCCAGGGGCTTTATTGGGACCATCCCCCAGCTGGGTCCCCATTCTGCCCCTTGTCCAGCACCCCACGGCCCTGTCTCACCCTGTCCCCAATGTCCTGCTGCATGGTGGCTCATGCAGGGGCTTATCCAAGGCTCCCAAGATGCTGAGGGGATGGAACATCAGTGTGAGGAGGAAAGGCTGCAGCCCTGGGGCTGTTCAGCCTGGGGAAGAGAAGCCTGAGCTCAGGGGCACCTCAGCAACACTGATCAGCACCTAAAGGGTGGGTGTCAGGAGGATGAGGTGACACTTTGTTGTGTGGTGGCCAGTGACAGGAGAAGGGGGAACAGGCACAGGCTGGAACACAAAAAGTTCCCCTAGCACTGGAGTAGAGAGTCCTTTGGTGCTGAGGTGAGGGAGCTCTGGCCCAGGCTGCCCAGGGAGCGTGTGGAGGCTCCTTCTCAGGAGGTTTCCAACCCCAGCTGGACATGTTCCTGTGCCCCCTGAGCCAGGGGAACCTGCTGTAGCAGGGGCTGGGGCTGGATGAACTCTGCAGGGCCCTTCCAGCCCCCCCTACTCTGGGATTAACCCAGGGAGGAGCACACTGAGCACCCCCGAGGGCTCTCCCTGCAGAGCCTGGAGACTCAGGCCAGCGTGGGGTAGGTGGCTTCAGTGGCCACACCACAGTTGTTGTCCTTCATGGCCATGAGGATGTAGCCATCATTGCCCCAGTATGTGGACCAGGAGTTCTTGATGAGCCAGTATGTCTCTCCCTGCAGGACCCCGTAGCCCACGGCCAGCACAGCATGGTCCAGCGTCCCAGGCTCGTTATCTGCAGGGAACAACAACACAGAGGTGGTTTTGTCCCTGTCCTGAGAGCATCCCCACTCCCTGGGCACACAGGTGCCCCCATACCCTGTGTGCTACCCACTCACCACACTTGGGCTCATAGTAGATGCCATTGGAGTAGAAGGAGAAGGACTTGTGGGAGGCATCGATGCTGACAGCCACGGGGCCGTGCTTGTAGATGGCAGCTTTGAGGGCTGTGATGTTGCCTGAGGTGACATTGACGTAGCCTGTGATCTTGGCCAGCATCTCAGACTGGTTGTAGTGGCACAAGCCGTTCTGCAGCACCCAGGGAGGGGACACACTGTCACCAGGAGACCCCAGATCCCTTCCCTGCGACTCAGCCCACCCTGGCTGCCCCCGTGCAGCTCTGCTCTGATGCAGGGAGTGGTCTGGGACTCAGGCTGTGGCAGCATCCTGGCTCGGAGCCCTCTGTCCTCACCGTGCTGGGGATGGTTTCTGGTTGCTGCAGGGACACAGTGCTGCCTGCACACAGCACAGGGAGCTGACGTGGTGCCCCAGGCCCTGAGGGGGCTGTTGACTGAATGTTGCAGCCACGTCCCTGTCACTGGGCAGCTCTGCTCCATCCCCAGGGCATGGAGGGACCCCTGGCACCACCCATGGGTGGAGGAGCTTTGTTCTCTGTTTTGCAAGAGGAGAAACTGAGGCATACAGTGATGAAACTGCTTGGCTGAGCCCTGTATGGGCTCTGAGCCTCAGGGAAGTTGGAGCCTTCCAAGGTGGCATCCCCATCTCCAGGACCCATTAGCATCCCCTGCCCCATCTGATCACCCCCAGCATGGCTCTAAAGCTCCAGAGTTACATCCTGAGACCAGGGAGCCCTTCACCTGCCCCTTGTAGGGCCCGTAGGACTCAGTGCTGGCGATGCCACCGTGTTTCTTGATCCACTCATAGGCTCTCCACTCCTCACCCCCGTCACAGGCGTAGTTCCCAAAGCCCCAGGAGCAGTCGATGAGGACTTGCTGGGACAGGGGGGTCAGCACACCAGTCTGCAGGAGGGGACACGCTGCAGGGATGGAGCCAGGCACCCTCCTGGCACCTCAGCCATCCCTGTGGGGCACAGCCCTGCTCACACCTTGAGGAAGAGGGCACCCTCCATGGCACCTGTGGTGGCAAAGCTCCAGCAGGACCCGCACACAGCCTGGTCCTTCACGGGGGTCACAGCACCTGGGGACAGCAGCATGGGGGGTGAGAGGCTGCGAGGGCACCCGAGGGTGGGGGCAAGTGGAAGGGAAACTGAGGCAGGAGTCAAGGACTCACTGTGATCCCAGAGGCTTGGTGCTAACTGGGGAGGGGGAGAGAGGGGAAGGATGCCCCAGTAAACCTGTGGAACTCCTGCTCTTGTGCTGTGGGGCAAGCTCTGGGGGTGTCTGATGAGGACATGGGGGAAGCCAGATGTGGCTTCAGATGTCACATCTGTCCTGGGGCACTAGACTGAATGAGGGCCAGATGAGCCCCGCTTCAATCTCCCGGCTGCCAGGCAGTGGGGGAGTGAGACACGGCCACAGAGAGACACAGCCCCCAGGGGAAACCCCACGGGTGACACTGAGGGGGCAGCTGGGTCACACTTTGCACTGGCCCACCCAGGACCCCACGCTCACCATACATGCGCCAGTCGAGGCTCTCGGGCAGGATGAGGCCGCTGTAGAGCTGGCTGGGGAAGGGCTGCCCGTGGTTGGGAGCCGCGCTCCGGCGCCGGCCCCGCAGGGCTGCCAGTTCCTGGGCTGTGCGGTCGGCCAGAGGGTTCAGAGCCAGCGTGTAGGAGAGGGCAGCACGGTTCCTGGAGTGCACAAACCTGCGGGGCACAGGGCTGGGGAGGCTGGCACAGAGCTGGGGAAGGGGCTGGAGCACAAGGGTGCTGGGGAGGCACTGAGGGAATGGGAGTGTTGAGCCTGGAGAAGAGGCTGAGTGGACACAGCAGCACTCTCTGACACTCCCTGACAGGAGGCTGCAGGGAGATGGGGGTCAGGCTCTGCTCCCAAGTGACAGGACAAGAGGAAAGGGGCTCAAGTTTCCCCAGGGGAGGTTGAGGTTGGAGCTGAGGCAGAACTGTTTCCCTGAGAGGGGTGTCAGCCCCTGTGCCAGGCTGCCCAGGGAGCTGGGGGAGTGCCCAGCCCTGGAGGGATCCCAAAGCTGTGGAGCTGAGGTGCTGAGGGCCAGGGGTTAGTGGTGGGCTGGGCAGGGTGAGGGGAGGGCTGGGACTGCAGCAGCTTCAAGGGCTTTAACAACCAAAATGATTCTGTGATTTTATGCTGTGAGAGAGGAGCAGGGGGACCACACTGTTATGGATGAAGATGTCCTTGCAATGCTCATGCTCCTCACTGCTGGAGCTCTTCCCAAACTGCTCCTCCTGGGGATGGGGAGCACCCCATAGAATCACAGAATCACAGCATGGTGGGGGTTGGAAGGGACCTTTAGAGCTCATCCAGTCCAACCCCCTGCAGAATTAGGTCCACCTAGATCAGGTCACACAGAACGTGTCCAGATGGGTCTTGAAGACCTCCGAGGAAGGAGCCTCCACACCCTCCCTGGGCAGCCTGGGCCAGGGCTCCCTCACCTCCCAGTGAAACAGGTTTCTCTTATGTTTAAATGGAACTATTTGTGTTCCAGCTTCATCCCATCACCCCTTGTCCTGTTGCTAGATACCATCTAAAAAAAGAGATGTCCCAACCTCCTGACACCCACCCATGGGGACAGGTTTTGCTTCTCCTCCCCCAGCACCAGCCTGTACCTCATGTTGTGCACAAAGATGCTCTGCCTGTGCTCCAGCTCCCGCAAGGAGCCGTATCGCCTCCCCATCCGCCGTTGGTAATGGTGGAAGACCTCATGGGCCCAGGGCTGGTGCCGTCCCACCAGGTCCTCCATGGGGTTCACCAGCACCCTGTGCTCCACCTCACTCCCCGGCAGCCCCCCACACTTCTTTGTCTCTGGGGAGCAAAGAGGAGATGCCATCAGCCCAAACCCCACAGGCAGGACTCTGGGAGGGGAGCCCCAACCCAGCTCACCATTGACGGGGAGGTCGAAGATGGAGGGGGGGAAGCTGTTGTCGAAGTCAGTGTAGGTGATCTCGTACTTGTCGTAGTGGGAGCCCAGGAGGCTGTTGTAGCCTCGCATCTCGTAGTGTACAGGGGCCACCCCACAGCTGGAGTTGGTCACCCAGAGGGTGTAAACGTTCTTCTTCTGTGCCCAGTGGGTGACATTCTGCCAGACGGCACAGTACCGGCCCTGGTAGTACTCCTCCCGCACGAACTGGGGGGACATGGTGTCAGGGAGGGGGGCTCTGGGTGGAGAACACCCCCCCTCCCATGCACCTTTCTCCCCATACAGCTCCCTTGCAGAAGCCCATTGTGCCCTGTGCACGTTCAGCAGCTTGTATGAGCCCACACCAGGCTCTTGGGTCAGACCCAGGGGCCACAGGGCCACTGTCAGAGAATCCCAGAGTGGGGGGGCTGGAAGGGCCCTGCAGAGCTGCTCCAGCCCAAGCCCCTGCTACAGCAGGTTCACCTCGCTCAGGGGGCACAGGAACGTGTCCAGCTGGGGTTGGAAACCTCCTGAGAAGGAGCCTCCACACCCTCCCTGGGCAGCCTGGGCCAGGGCTCCCTCACCTCAGCATCAAAGGACTTGCTCCTCCTGTTCCACACACTTGTTGTGTTCCAGTCTATGCCTGTTACCCCTTGTCCTGGCACTGGCCACCACACAACAAAGCCTGGCCCCATCCTCCTGCCACCCACCCTTTAGGTCCTTATAAGTGTTAATAAGAACTCCTCTCAGCCTTCTCTTCTCCAGGCTGAGCAGCCCCAGGTCCCACAGCCTTTAGCCCCTAGCCATGTGTGGGGCAGAAAGTGGGGCAAGAATCCAGGGTGCAACACAAGACAGACCCCCCCCCCCTCCCCAGTCCACCTCAGCAGTGCCTGAGGGACACCCCACAGTGCTCTATGTGCACCCATGGAGGAGGAAACCCAACTGCACCCCACCTCCAGAAGGATTTCCCTGTGTGTTTCCAAGCTCTCTCCCCACAGGCAGCGTCCAGCTGGGTGCCAGCCCTGGAGCTGAGCCCCAGCCCCGTGGGAGCGCAGCTGCCGTGCAGGGACTTGCCCAGACCATCCCCACACGCTGCTGCTCGTGTGGGCTGCGGCACGTCCCAACACGGCTGCCAGGCTGGGAAAGGAGCCGGGACTCCGGCCCCGAGCCAGGTGGGGAAATGACCCTCCCTGTGCCCCGGGGTGTAGGGACATGTCCCTGCCTGTGCCAGCACCCTGAGCCCCTGGGATGGGGAGGAGCATCTCCAGCTGCCCAACACCCCTCCCCAGAGCCTGAAGATGCTCAGGGCAGTGGCTCAGTTCCAGCTTCCAGAGTGTCTCACCTTGAAGCCCTCGAGGTTGGGGAAGACGCTCTGAGCCTTGACCACGTCCTCCTTGGAGCCTGGCAGCTGGAAGCATTTCCTGGTGTTCACCTCCTTCTCGGTGGTCTCTGGTGTGATCTTGTACCGCATCCCATATGGCTTCACTGCTGCCAGCTGGTAGGTGATCACCTGCCCTGTGCCAGTGGGAAGGGGAAACTGAGGCATGGGGGTCCTACCCACAGCCTCCCTTTGCACAGGGATGGGGCTGGTGTGGGATGGGCACAGCTGGTGCCCACCAACTTACCCCCATAATACTGGATCCGGCTTTTGTTCCCTGTCAGGTTGTACCAGGCTTCAAAGGGCTCCTCAATCTCGGCGTAGGGCAGGTTAATGACACCTGCAAGGCCCCCAGTGCAGGACACAAGTCAATTCTGAGGCCTCAGCACCCCAACATCCCTCTCCAAGCTCCCCCCAGAAGGTGCAGACCCACAGCTGACCGAGCTGCTGTGCCCACAGGTCACAGAGAGGCACCCAGCTGCGGGAAGCTGCCCCAGTTTGGCACTGGGGCAACCTGGTCCTCCCCAGTGCTGAGCATCCTCTGCTCCCCCCCAGCAAAGGGGGCTGCAGGGTCCCTTACCTCGGGTGTGGTAGATGGAGCCAAAGCGGGGGGGTGAGCGGGAGAGCCCATAGTCCTGTGCTGAAGGCAGAGAGAGACAGGGGTGAGTGGGAGGCTGTGTCCCTCCCCCAGCTCAGCACTCAGGGCAAGAGGCTGCCCCAGCCAGTGCTCCCCCTCCCTGCAGCCCCTCCTGCATGGGGCAGGGAGGGGTGTCCAAAAGCAGCTCCAAGAGCCCACTAGTGACATGTGAAAAGGCCACTGATACACTGACACCCTCCCAGGGCCAGATCCAGCGTTGGCACCACACCACGACCTGCTGCCTGGCTGCTGGGTGATGTCCTCACGGGACAATAACACCCCAAGGGCTGGTGGCCATGACTTTCCAAGGGGGGGATGCAGCCAAGCTGTCACTCACCAATCAGGGCACAGTTAAGGGGTGCCAGGGAGCTGGCTGGTCCTGCCTGGCATCTCCCAGTGACCTCCCCAACCTCCCTCCAGGCTCCCAGCTTGTGCAACCCCACGCCAACACACCCGCCGCTGGGAACGGGCCTTTCTCCTCTGTCAGCATCTTCCTCCTCCTTGGGAGCAACCTGACAGTGCCCATCTTGTGCCCAGCCCAGCCCCAAGCAGCTGGGACCAGACCTGGCTGTGCTTGTGCACCCAAAAGCCGGGGCAGGCACAGACCAGCAGCCTCTGCTGCCCACACTCCAGCCTGTCCCATGGCACCCCGGGTCTGGACAGTGCCCAGGGCTGGAGGACAGTGATGGATCCAGCAGCTCCACGCTGCTGCTCAGCTTCACAACACACTCAAAACCAGGGCTGGTCCCTCCTGCTCCTTCCTGCCTGGTTTCCCCACGTGCTCTTTGCAGGCAGCAAGCCCAGGAAGCAGCTGGAGCTTGTGTGTGGGTTAAAGCCCATCTGGCTCGATTTAGCCTTATTTTCACCCCCTCAACCCCACCAAACCCCCAAGGAACACCCCTGACCCCGCCTCTTTACCACCTCACTCCAACCCTCTCTTGGGGGAACTGCAAATTTGAGCACCCAAAAAGGAAGAAACCACTTCCCCATCCCCTGCCCGTCTGCCCCGGCGGTGTGGGCAAAGCCTGGTTGCCCCCAGGTGCCACGGGGTGCCAGACTCACCTCGGACGGCGGTGCAGAGCACAGAGGCCGTGAGCCAGCGGAGAACATCCATCCTCACCGCCCCGCCTCGCCCCGCACCCGCTTTCCTCACCTTTAAGCCGCAGCCGGCGGTGGCGAAACCCGTGGGAGCCAATGCAGAAGCGAAGGGCCCTCCCCGAAGGAGGGAAGGAACCGGCATCATGTGGTGCCCGGCGGGGTGTGGGGGGGCCGGGCAGCTCGGGATGCTCGGCGGGGAGAACGTGTCTCGGCAGCGGCCCCGCGGGGGAGTCCGGAGCTGAGCGGGACGGGAGGTGCGGGACGAGCCCCCGAGCAGCGTGCTGAGGGGATGCACATGGGATGTATCCGTGGGGAACACCGACCCCCCACCGCCAAAGCTGTCAGGGCTCTGAACCCTTCCTTAGGCAGGGAGTGCAAGGGGAGAGCTCCCCTGGGGCTGAAGAGCTCTTTGCCAGGCAGCCCAGATGCCGGGGTGATGGGCAGGAGGCAGTGCCCATAGCGGAGGGTCAAGGCTGTGAGCAGCTCAGCGTTAACAAGCCAGGCTCTGAGACTGGGAGCAGTGGGATGCTTTTGCTGTGCAGCCTAGAGGAAGGCTGAGCCAAGCAAGGGGCACAGGGAACTGTGAGCACCTCACAGGCAGCCCTGAGAGGATGGGCTGAACCCTCCTGGGGTTTGGGGGGGACTGGAAATGATGTGTGTCACCCCTCACTCAGTGCTCAGCCTCTGAGTGCAAAGAGGGAAACTGAGGCATGGGCTGGCAGCTGGACCTTTGGTGACAAACAGGAGCACTGGTGGAGGAAACACCTGTGGGGAGAGGGGCTGCCATGGGCTCCCCCATCCCTGGGGGTCACAGCCTGGCATAGGACATACCCATGGGGGGGAAGCTTTGCCAAGAGGGCCCCAGCAAGGTCTGAACCCTGCCCATCCCTTCTCCCCACCTCCCCAGCAAATCCCAGAGAGCCCCTAAAGCCAGGATTAAAAGGGAGCTGTGATCCCAGGTGGATGACAAGGCAAGTGTGGCATGAGCCCGAGGGCATGGCCCCCATCCTGCATGGGGGGACTCAGGACCTCTGCCAGCCCTGGCTCCCCCCATGAGAACAGGAAACACTGCGGCCAAACTCACCGGCAGACAGGAAAGAGGTCAGTGTGTGAGGGCTAACCACGGGGCGGGGAGGAGGAGGAGGAGGAAGAGGAGGAGTAGGAGGAGGAAGGCTCTGTAGACATGGGGAAAGATGCCCATCCACCACTATGCAATCCAGCCTGGCTGTGTGGGGATGTGAGATGCAGATGGCTTGAGTCAGGGGGCATCCCACAGCCCCCTGCCCACCCTGTAAACCCTCCCTTCCTTGTGAGCCCTGGTGATAGAAATATCACCAGCCCCTCACTGTCATCATCTGCTGCTGTGGGAGGGGGGCTGGGGGTCATGCAGGATCGGGCCCAGGGGGAGTTGAGGAGAGTATTTCCAGCCCAGGAGGTTTTTCCTTGGAGAAACATCTGCCCCACACCACCCATCAGCATGGGAGTCACTCAGCCAAGGGACCTCCACCAAGCTCCCCTTGATCTGGTGGTCAGGGTGCCAAAAGCTTCAGGTGCTCTCTGCAAGGTGGGTGCCCCATCACCCTGGACTGGGAGCCCAAGCAGGGTGCTGAGGGACTCAGCCCCTCTCCCAGAGCCCACCAAAGTTTGTGGGTTGATGTGTCTGATGCCAACTTTTGCGTTTGTCCCACCAGCAACTTTCTCTGGACAAGGTCTAAGAACAGGTCTGGGATGTGGTGGGCTATTGATGGCCACAGCAGCTGCACCCCATCCTGGGGAGATATGTGGGAGCCCCTCCTGAACGTGGTCCCGAGTACTTGCCATCCATAGAGGAAGGGGATGGGGGCTGCTCTCCTCCCCCAACACCACTGCCATGCCCTGAGAGCCCTTGTCCCAGCAGAGCCCCGTGCCAGGCTGCCATCACACAGTCCCCTTATTCCTGCCTCTCCAGGGTCACAACCCTCTTGTTTGCGACATGCTGTCCCCGTGCTGTCCCCTGCCTGGGACGCTGGTTTGGGGAGGGGGGCAGGGGGGCGATGCTGGGCTCGGGATGGGGCTCACACAGCCGGGTATCCCCACGCACCCTCCCCCCACGCGTAAATCCCGGCAGGCAGAGCCCGGGGAGCCTCGTCAGTGTCCCCTTGTGCTTCTGGGGGGCCAGGACCCCTCGATGCCCGCCTGTCAGCCCCGATGCCACCTCCGCGGGCAAGCAGTGGCCCCTGGGCGAGCGATGCCGGAGGGGGAGCGTGCGGCCGGCCCGGCTGGGCTGAGCGGTACAATGAACCATCGCTGGGAGCGCGGGGGGGAAGGGGGGGCGAGGGGAGGGGAAGCTCTTGCTCGGCTGCGAGAGCCGCCGAAGAGACAGGGGAAACACACGCGCGGCTGCTCCCGCTCTCCCCGCGGCTCTGCCAGCCCTCCTCCGCACCCCGACCCCCGGCAACGGGCGGGTTGGGGGGCTGCGGTGGCACCCCGCGCCGGGAGCAGCGTGCCAGAGGGGTCCATGCGAGCCGGAGCAGGAGGGCGGACGGTAGGAGGGATGCCCGGGGCTGCGTGAGGTGCGGGGTGGTGGGGAGCTCTGTCCTCACGCAATGGATAAGAGGGGGTGGGCTCTCAGACCCCTTGCTGAGTGCTGCGGGGATGCTGAGAGCTGCCCATTCCATGCGTGGGGTGGCTCTGGGGTACGGGGCCTGCCGGGGGGGGTTGCTGCAGGGGGGCTGCCCCTTGGCTCTGCCCTCTCCACTCCTCTGTGGCATCGCCAGCCTCTGCGGTGAGCCTGCGAGGTGGGCAAGGAAACCTCCATCCTCCCAGTCCTGGGGGGCTGCAGAGCAGCTGGGGAGGGGGGAGGAGGGGTCCATCACGCCCGTGGCCGTGGCGTGGGGAGGGCCAGGGGCAGCCGCCAGCTCCAGCTCATCCTCCCGGCACTAAGCGGCGGAGAGGCTGCGGGGGCGAGCGGTGCCTTCGCCTCCCCGGGCCGGGCGCTGGGGAGGGGGCAGCTCCCGGCAGCGCAGGATGTGGTCAGGGGGCATCTGCTCCCCCCCGGCCCCGCAGGTGCCCACGGCGTGCCAGCCCTGCCAGTGCTGACCTGGGAGGGGGGGATGCCGGAGGCTCTGAGCTCTCCGCAGCCGGGGCTGGGGGCAACGGGGGGGGCTCAGGCCGTTAGCCGGAGCGGGTGTTCCCCCCAGCTCCCTGCAGCTCTGCCTCGTCCCCGCTCCTTGGTGTGTCCCAAGGAGAGACAGGAACTGGCCGCTTCCTGCCCTGCACAATTCCCTCCCCGCCCCGCTCCTCCCGGGACATTGTATTTGGAGCCCTGGCCGGCTCCCTCCCTCCGCCCCTGCAGCCCCTCGGATCCGGGAATTGCTCCTCTTCCAGCGGAAATCCTGCTTTCCCAGCCAGCGATGGGCTGGGAGGCCGGGGGGGGCTCCCCCTCCCCTCCCTCTGCCCCCAGCATCTTCTCCCCGGGCAGGGACCAAAGAGACACCCCCTGCCATGGGCCCAGGCGCTGGTGGGTGGTTTTGGGGAGACAAATCACTTTTAGGAGAGTTTGGCTGTGCCCAGCCAGCACACAGCTGGATTTGGGAGTGAGCAGCCCCCTTTTGAACCCTGTCCTGCTCACAGGCAGGCAGGGGCAGGGGTGTCCCTGTGGGCATTGGCTCTGCAGAGTGCCCAGGCACAGCACCATGTCACCCCCACATTGCCAATGGGCACAGGCAGCTTCCAGCATCCTCCATGCCCCAACTAAGGTGGGACCCCCGCCAGGAAACCCACATTTAGGGGATGCCCTGGTGCCCATCACCCCATATGTGTGTTCCCAGCAGAGCATCACAGCCCATCCTGATGCCTTTGCTGTGTCCTCAAGTCCCGCAGGGGGATGAAGCCAAATGTTTGGGCTGTGGGTCCCTCCTCACAGCCCCTGTCCTGCTCCCACCAGGGCTAGGGGCTGCTGGGAGCTGGAGGGACCTCACCAGGCACTGGAGGAACTGGGAGAACTGGAGCAGGAGCAGGGCTTTATCCCCAGGCCCCAGCTCTAGGTTGCAGGAAGGGAGCAGGGATATGCCACCCTCTGCCACTGCGCTGGGCTGAGGAGCAGGATGTGACCTCTTGTCCTTGGCGCAGGTCTGTGGGGGTCCTGGGCACAGGATGGGGACATGGCTCGGTGTCATTACCCCTACTGAGCCACCTGAAACAAAGCACTTTCCCCCCCTGTGCTGCAACTGCTTTGTGCCTCAGTTTCCCTCTGCACCCAGGGAGGTCCAGAGCTGTGGGGTGATGGTGGAACCTGGCCAGGCTGTGGGCTGAGCTGTGCAGTCTCAGTTCCTCTTTCCCTGGGGGGCTGCAGCAGGGGTTGAGAGCCAGCAGGGTGAGGGCCACACACAAGGGACAGGCTGGGGGGACAAGGCATGGTGGGGACGCAGGGTACCCATGGGGCTCCAGCCACTGCTCAGCCCCACAGTGGTCCCCATCCGACCCCCCACTGCCACTGACCCCAAGGCCTGGGATCCTGCCAGCCCTGAGGTTCCCTTTGGTGACCACAGCACCATCCTCTTCCTCCCTCTCCTCCCCCACGCTGTGCTCCTGCTGCTTCCTCCTCCCATTGTGTAGGTTCCTCCAGCAGCTGCCCCTCTGCTCACCCACTCCCCTATGACCCCCTCTCAGCCTGCCAAATGGCTTGTCCCCATGGCACTGGGTGCAGGACACTTCTTCCTGCAGCCCCCATCTCTCCATGGAGCTGCATCCTTGATCCCTCCATCCCCATTATTCCCCAGGTGGGAACGGTGGCAGGGGGTGGGGGATGATCCCCACAGCGTGTCCCAGCACTGGGGGGGTGACATGTGGGGTGCCACTGATGTGACATCACCCTCCAGCTGGGAGCTGGGATGGGGCTGAGCTGCCCCACATCCCGGGGGCAGTGGGGAGCAGATGGCCAGGGCCTGTGGCTGCAGCGTGCCCAGCCATGCCCGGCGCGGTGGGGGCAGCGGCGCTGGTGATGAGTTGGCCGGGTCTCAGCGTGGGGTGGGAGCTGGCAGCTCGGCTGGCACCGGCACTGGCCGAGCCACGGTGGGAAGGGCTCAGTTGCCATCTGCTCCCAGGCTCCAGGCAGCTCCTTTTTGGGACAGCCGGGGCCCGACGCCAACGCGCAGCCGTGGGACACGGCGGTGGCTGCGTCCCCTCCCCGAGGACGACGTGAAGGGACAGGTTTTGTGCCACCCTGTCTGTCTGGGAGGTGGCAGGGACCGGCTCAGGGGGTTTGTGGGTGCCCAGAGAAAGGGAAGTGTGGGTGCAAGGCTGCTGGGGGGTGTCTGGGCATGGCACGAGCTGTCGCTGAACCCCACGGTGCTGCCGGGCTTGTTGTTGCCTCTCACCAGCCCCATCCCCAGAGCACAGAAATGCAGCACAGCTGGCACTGGGGTGGGTGATTCCCATCCAGAGGGGATGGGGGTTGTGAGAGCTGGGGGGGTGTCAGCTGAAATAGCCACTTACTATCAGCAAAAATAACCCCCCAACCAGCCAAGCCCTCTGGGATTTGGCAACAGCTGCACTTGCCACACTGCTGGTGTCGAAAGCAAAGGTGGAAGGGGGAGAGCTGGGTCCTTTCCACCCTCTGCCCAGAGAGAGGAAAGTGAATTAACGGCCTTGATGGGGGAAACCCGCCTTGAAACTTCTCATCCGCCCCCAAACCTCGTCTCCTCCTGCTTTCCTGTGTGAGGGACGGGATGTGGCTGCCGGGCTCAGCCCAGCCTTGTGGCACCTTCGCTCTGCTCACAGGCAAGCTCTGCAGAGCCCTCGCTGGAAAGCTCTCCCCAGACTGGGCAGACTGGTGCCCAGCACCCAGGGGAAGTGATGGCTGGGAACAGACATGTCTCCTTGCAGCCACAGTCCCATTTCCCCCTCCTCTGCCACGACATCTTTGCTGCTGAGCGCAGCCCTGTCCAGAAGAGCGAGGCCCTGACCACAGCAATGCCCTTCCTGCCCCCAGCCACCAGTTCTGGGGACAGGGACAGGGATGCTCCCAGGGCTCCTTTCCCTGGCTCTCTGCAGCCTCAGGGCAGCACAGGACATGTCTGCCCTTGGAGACAGGTGACTGGGTTAGTCAAGGGCACAATGGGAGAAAAACCCACTCAAGGATGTGGTTTCAGCCTGTGCAGGGCTGTTGCAGCTCGTTCAGTGGTGGTTTGGCCCATGCAGGGGTGTTGCAGCCCATGGAGAGGTGCTGCAACCTATGCAGGGGTGCTGCAGCCCATGAAGAGGTGTTGCAGCCCATTGAGAGATGTTGCAGCCCATGCAGGGGTGCTGCAGCCCATGAAGAGGTGCTGCAGCTCATTGAGAGATGTTGCAGCCCATTGAGGGGTGTTGCAGCCCATGGAGAGCTGCTGCAGCCCATGCAGGGGTGTTGCAGCCCATGGAGAGCTGCTGCAGCCCATGCAGGGGTGTTGCAGCCCATGCAGGGATGTTGCAGCCCATGGAGAGGTGTTGCAGCCCATTGAGGGGTGTTGCAGCCCATGCAAGGATGCTGCAGCCCATGCAGGGGTGTTGCAGCCCATGGAGAGGTGCTGCAACCTATGCAGGGGTGCTGCAGCCCATGGAGAGGTGCTGCAACCTATGCAGGGGTGTTGCAGCCCATGCAGGGATGTTGCAGCCCATGGAGAGGTGTTGCAGCCCATGCAGGGGTGTTGCAGCCCATGCAAGGATGCTGCAGCCCATGCAGGGGTGTTGCAGCCCATGGATGAGTGCTGCAGATCTTGCCCTCCTCCTGATGCCCTCCCCGGTGCCCACAGGTACCTCTTCTCCTCCCCGAGGTGACATGGAGCAGCTGAAGTGACCCGCGGAGCCGTCGCAGTGAGTGGGGTCAGCACGGCCGGGAGCACCCATGGGTGCCGGGGTCCGCGGGGTCTCCCGGGCAGCGCAGCCCCGCCGGCAGCCGCTGGCCCTGCCCGTCGGGTCCCGCTGCCGGGGGGGCACCCAGAGCCCGCTCGTGCCGGGGCGGGGGTCGCGGGGCTGACGGTGCCTGTGTCCCGCAGGCCGTGCCCGGGATGGGCTGTGTGCACTGCAAAGAGAAAGGAGCCGGCAAAGGGCAGGCGGGGGGAGAGGCGGGTCCCGCCCCGCCCCCCGCCTCGCAGTACGACCCCGACCCCACGCAGCCGGGCACCGTCTTCACCCGCATCCCCGACTTCAACAACTTCCCCGGCCCGGGGGGCTCCTCGGCCCCGTCCTTTGCAGGGTCGGGGGGCTTCGCCTCCAACACGCTGCAGATGCGGAGCGGGGGCATCACAGGTCAGTGGGGATGGGGGGTGGGGAATGAGGGGGTCCAGCTTGTGGCCCTGCAGTGCCAGGGTGGGGAGGGGACCGGGGTCTCACCACAGACCCCTCTGTGTGCTGCAGGAGGGGGGGTGACGCTCTTCATCGCCCTCTATGACTACGAGGCCAGGACAGAGGATGACCTGACCTTCCAGAAAGGGGAGAAATTCCACATCATCAACAACACGTGAGCCCCTCCCCCAGCCCCCCCCCGCTACCCCCAGCACCCCAATGCCACCATGGGGAGCTGCCTCTGAGCCAGAGGACACAAGCTCTGCCTTGGCTCCATTGCAAGAGAGCCGGGGCCATGTGTGTCATGAGCTGGGCAGTCTCAGCAGGGATGGGTGTCCTCCGTGGCAGAGGAGAGCAGGGTCTGGGGGTGCTGTGTGCAGGGAGAGGGGGCACAGGGCAGCCAGGTCTGTGTGTCTGTTCCTCCTTCTCACTCTCTATTCCTCTCTGCCCAGGGAGGGTGACTGGTGGGAGGCCAGGTCACTGAGCTCAGGTACCACAGGCTACATCCCCAGCAACTACGTGGCTCCTGTGGACTCAATCCAGGCAGAAGAGTGAGTGTGGGGGGGTTGGGGGTGGAGGCAGCCCCCAGCCCCATCTGCTTTGGCCTGAGCCCTGGAAGTGCCATGGCACAGGGTTCTGTGGGTGCCCCTCACCCCTGAGGCTGGTGCTGTGGCAGGTGGTACTTCGGGAAGATCGGGCGCAAGGACGCGGAGCGGCAGCTCCTGTGCCACGGCAACTGCAGGGGCACCTTCCTCATCCGGGAGAGCGAGACCACCAAAGGTACAGGCACAGGGACACGGGGGGCTGCACCCCACGGCCCTCCCCAGCCCACCCTCACCTCTGCCCACCCACCCACACAGGTGCCTATTCCCTCTCCATCCGGGACTGGGACGAGGCCAAGGGGGACCACGTGAAGCACTATAAGATTCGGAAGCTGGACAATGGGGGTTACTACATCACCACCCGTGCCCAGTTTGACACCATCCAGCAGCTGGTCCAGCACTATATAGGTAGGGTGGGATGGGGGGCACTGAAGGGGGGGGTGATAGGGAAGGGGAGGGAAAGCCCAGGAGACCATTTGATGAGGCAGACATCTGGGATAACTGGGTTTAACTGGAGGAGGAGGGGGCTGTGCTGGTGGTGGCATTAGAGGGACCCTCTTCCATGTCCTCGGTGCAGGGAGCACTCAGCCTCTCCAGAGAAGGTAAATAGCCCCTGGGTCTGGGTGGGCACCAGCCCCTGGGTACAGCTGGGGGGACAACAAGGGGTCCCAAAGGGGTGCGGGGTCATCTCTGGGGAGGGAGGTGGAGGGGGGTGCACCCCTGTTTCCTTGTGTTGATAAATGTGTGCACCCCATTTATATGTTGGGGGGGTGCCTGGACCCCAGGGGGGGCCCAGGTGGTGCCAGTGGGTCGGTGCCCAGGCTGACACCCACCCCCCACCTCCCCGTGGCGGAGCACAGAGCGGGCAGCCGGGCTGTGCTGCCGCCTGGCAGTGCCCTGCCCCAAGGGAACCCCCAGGCTGGCCGACCTCTCGGTCAAAACCAAAGACGTGTGGGAGATCCCTCGCGAGTCCCTGCAGCTCCTCAAGAAGTTGGGCAACGGGCAGTTCGGGGAAGTGTGGATGGGTAGGGCCCAGCGGGAAAGCCGGGGCGAGCGAGGAGGGGATGGTGGGGGCACCCCCAGGCCTGGCACACCTTCTCCCCCCAAAGCTCCTGCCTGCTGGCACAGGCTGAGCCACACCAATTTGCCATCGTGGGGAAATATCCCCGTGCTTTGGGGTCACAGTGGTATACCCCAGGATGCCTCATGGCATCCCAACAGCCCCCTCCCCTCCTTCTGGTCAGACAGGACCACAAACACAAGACAAAACCAGGCCGGGGGGGATCCCCTCTTCATCATCCTCTTCCTCCACCGCCCCGTGCTCCTTCCGCTAGGTGTGCATGCTGCATTCATCCCATCGCATCCCCTCCTCCTCCTCCCCTTCCCCGCCCCCCTCACCCCCTCCCCGCAGAGTACAACGACGGGTTGTGCCACCTGCTGACCCGCGTGTGCCCTGCACTGAGGCCCCAGCCCCTGGGCTTAGCTAAGGATGCCTGGGAGATAGCGCGGGAATCCATCCACCTCGACAGCAAACTCGGCATGGGATGTTTCGGAGACGTGTGGATGGGTAAGGCTGGCACAGCTGGCCTGGGGTCAACGTGGGGGGCAGCAGCAGCCCCAGGCCTGCCCTGGCAGGCAGCATCACGGGATGCCAAGCGGTACCCAGTGCTCTGGGCGGGGGGGTTGGCACCCTGGGACCAGCTCCCCTGCAGAGGGATGGGGAGTGGGGTGAGGTTGGTGTTTAGGAGGTGAGCTGGTGGATGCCATGTCCCTGTGCCATAGGGTGAGGGGATCTCCTTGTCTTGAGTGGGGTATGGTGGTGTCATGCCCCTTCCTTGCCCTGCCCCAATTTCCTGGCTCCTTCATCCATCCATCCACCCACTCACCCACCCATCCATCCATCCATCCATCCATCCATCCACGCACACAGCCCCTGCTCTCCCGGCCCTGTCAGGGCTGGCTGTGCCCTGGGCTGGCACTGATGCTGTGTCCCTGGCACAGGCACGTGGAATGGCACCACAAAGGTGGCAGTGAAGACGCTGAAGCCGGGCACCATGTCCCCAGAGGCCTTCCTGGAGGAGGCTCAGATCATGAAGCGGCTGCGGCACGACAAGCTGGTGCAGCTCTATGCCGTGGTGTCGGAGGAGCCCATCTACATCGTCACTGAGTTCATGAGTCAGGGTGAGGAGGACACACACACTGCCCAAGGGGCACCCCCTCTGCAGCTTTTCCTTCCTATAACTCTTCTGCAAAGTCTCACCCTGGCTGGGCATGGCTGGGGTGGGCAGGGAGTTGGTTGCAGAGCTGGGGGCTTGCAGGGGATGGGGATACACTTGGGTGGGCATAGATGGGTTAACGAAGGTGGGGAAGGGGCTGGAGCACAAGGGTGCTGGGGAGGGGCTGAGGGAATGGGGGTGTTGAGCCTGGAGAGGAAGAGGCTGAGGGCAGAGAGGAACACTCTCTGACACTCCCTGACAGGAGGCTGCAGGGAGCTGGGGGTCAGGCTCTGCTCCCAAGTGACAGAACAAGAGGAAAGAGACTCAAGATACCCCAGGGGAGGTTGAGATTGGAGCTGAGGCAGAACTGTTTCCCTGAGAGGGGTGTCAGCCCCTGTGCCAGGCTGCCCAGGGAGCTGTGGGAGTGCCCAGCCCTGGAGGGATCCCAAAGCCCTGGAGCTGAGGTGCTGAGGGCCAGGGGTTAGTGCTGGGCTGGGCAGGGTGAGGGCAGGGCTGGGACTGCAGCAGCTTCAAGGGCTATTTCAGCCTAAATGATTCTGTGATTGTCTGATTGTCGGGGCTCTGGCACACCCTCTGCTGCAGGCAGCTTGCTGGATTTCCTAAAGGACGGGGACGGCCGGTACCTGAAGCTGCCCCAGCTGGTGGACATGGCTGCCCAGGTACAGGGGGGTTGGCACAGCATTGGGGGGAGATCCCCACAGGGTTACATCCAGGGGGTCCTCACTGCCTCTGCCCCCTAGATCGCAGCGGGCATGGCCTACATCGAGCGCATGAACTACATCCACCGTGACCTGCGCGCCGCCAACATCCTGGTGGGAGACAACCTGGTGTGTAAGATCGCTGACTTCGGCCTCGCCCGCCTCATCGAGGACAACGAGTACACAGCACGCCAGGGTGAGCCCTGCAGGGCCACCACGGCTCTGGGCACCACCAGCATAGCTGCAGCCCACCCTGGGGGTGCCCCCACTGCTGGAGGTCCCAAGGATGGGTGTCCTGTGGGGTGGGAATCCCAGGAGATGGATACCCAAGGGATGAAGGGTACCCCAAGTGATGGATGTCCCAGGGGGTGGGTACCCCAGGGAATTGGTATCTTGCCTGATCCCAAATGATGGATAGCCTGGGTGACTGAGGGGGACCCCAGGTGATGGGTATCTTGGGTGATAAGTAGCCCAGGTAATGGGTGTCCCAAGTAATGGGTGTCCTAGGTGATGGGTATTCCAGTTGATGGGCATCCCATATGATGGGTATCCTGGATGATGAGTGTCCTGGGTGATGAGTGTCACAGGTGATGGGCATCTCAGGGGATGAGTACCCCAGGGACATGGTGTCCTGGGTGATGGGTACCCTAGATGGGTACCTTGGGTGTTCCAGGGGATGCATACCTCAGTGCTGGGTGCCTCAGGTGTGGGGTACCCTGAGGTGCCCTGGCTGTGACTCACCTGCATCCCTTTGCAGGCGCCAAGTTCCCCATCAAGTGGACAGCCCCAGAGGCTGCTCTGTTTGGCAAGTTCACCATCAAATCAGATGTCTGGTCCTTTGGCATCCTCCTGACTGAGCTGGTGACCAAGGGCCGGGTGCCCTACCCAGGTATGGCCCCCCCCCGGAGCAGTGAGCACCCCTATGATGGGCTGAGGCTTGCCCCATGTCTCAGTTTCCCCCCTGGCTCATGCTGTGGGGGTGCTGGTCACTGAATATGTGTGTGTGAGGGAGTGTCCTTGTCTCACAGGGATGAATAATCGGGAGGTGCTGGAGCAGGTGGAGCGTGGCTACCGCATGCCGTGCCCAGGCAACTGTCCCCCCTCCCTGCATGAGGTGATGGTGCAGTGCTGGAAGCGGGAGCCCGAGGAGAGACCCACCTTTGAGTACCTCCAGTCCTTCCTCGAGGACTATTTCACAGCCACCGAGCCCCAGTACCAACCAGGGGACAACCAGTGACCTCCTCTCCCTCCCCCAGCACCCCCCAGCTGGGCTCTGCCGTGGCTTTGGGGTGAATCTCCCCCTTTTTACAGGGGGAGTGTCTTGCTTTCTTTGGTGGTTTCCCCCCAAAAATGCCTCTCTGGGGAGGACAGGGGGTTTTGCACAAGGATTTTGGACTCAGAGGGGGGCAAAGTTGTGTCTCCCAAGCCCCTCTTCACCCCTCCAGTCTCTCTCTCATTGCCTTCACACCCAGCTTTGAATCTGAGAAGTGCTTTGGCTGGGGGAAAGGAGGATGAGGTACCCCCTTCCCCCCCACTCCAGACACCCCACAGCAGCAGAGGCCTTGGAGTGGGGAGGCTCCTCATACCACCCCAATCTCCTCTCCCTAACTCTGTGCACTTGGGGGGTTCAGCCCCCCAAACCTGGGGAAGACCACCTCAACCCCTCTCCCCTTTTATAGCATCTTTAATTTATAAGATTTTATGTCCCCTACCCCAGTGGCCACCTCTCCCCAGGGCTCCCTGTATGGGAGGGGTGATCCCCTTGCCCCTCACCCCCCATTTTTATCTCCTCTCTTTATAGTAGATTGAAATCCTGAAAGCCATAAAACCTCTGTACTGGAGTGGGAGGAGACAAGGGGTCCTGGGAGTGCCCAGGCTGAAGGGCTCAGCTCTTGCCTGGGGGCTGTTTCCTACAGCCCTGTGTGGGGCAGGAGGGGGTACGGAATGGGGTCACCCCACGATGCTTTGTGGGGGATCCCCCAGCTGCAGCTTGGCTCAAACCTCTGAAGGAAACATTAACTGAGGGGGTAGGACTTGGGGCACAATGTGAATGTGATGGCACTGGGCAACCCTCAACCCCTGGGGCACCCCCTTTCCTGGGGTGAGGGGGCTGCCTGTAGGCTCAGGCTTGGCCTCATCCCTGTTCCCCATGGCCAGGACCCCCCTGCAGCTATGGGGCAGGGCTGGGGTTGGGCAGTGCCCATCCTGGGGGGTGAGGGAAGGGAAGGGATTTGTTGTTTTATTTTTAAATCCAGTCTGTAAATAGAAATAAAACCTTTCTAACAAGTGGGGGGGAGCCTGGATCCTTCTGCCCCCCACTCAGGGAGAAAGGTTGTCCTGGCTAGGGACAGGCACTGGGCAGAGAGGGGTGGGGGGTGACTAGAGCTGAGGTCAACAACCCTGGATTGCAAGATTTGGGGTGGGGGCACCCAGGATGAGCCAAGCCAGGCCTGAGGGATGTATCCTCACCCCCTCCAGCCCCAGGGCACAGAGCTGTGGGGTGTGGGGGGTATTTCCAGGGGCAGAGCAGAGAAGCCTCTTCCCCTGCTCCCCCCCCCTCAGGCCTCGTGGGGCTGCAGCACCAGCTCCCCTCACCAATAAAACCCTGGGAAATGGGGTTGGGTTTGGGGGACAGAGAGTGGGGCCTAAGACTGAGGGGATCTGCATGAAGGGGCTGAAGGGACCCAGCACCATCCATCTGCCCTTCTCCCCAGGGCAGGGAGTGAAGGGGTTAAAGGGTTTTGCCCTGGAGTGACCGTGGTCTGGGCAGGAGAAGCCACATCGATTGCATGTTAATGCTGAGCTGCAGGAGGGAAGGAGGCAGCGAGGGCTGCTGGGGGCCACGGGCACCCCCCCACACCCCGTTCCCGGGGCCACGCTCCGCACAGCCCCCCCAGCCCCAGGCAGGATCCGGCCCCGGTGCCTCCAGGCAGGAGCGATGGGGAGGTGTGGAGAGGGGCTGGCAACCCCCCCAGAGGTGCTGCAAGGCTCGTTGTTACTGCAGAGCTTGGCTTAGGGGCTCGAAGGGAAGCGGGCTGCGGGTGCTGGGGGGGGAGAAGCTCAGCACCCGGCCCTGGGGGGGCTCTGGCCCCTTCCCCTCCCGCCTGGCCGGTCCCTGCAGTGTCGCAGGCAGCGCCGCAGACGAGCCCCGGCTGCAGCATCTTCTGGAGAGGAGCCGAAAGCGGCTCAGCATCCCCTGCCCTCATCCTGCCCGCAGCCGAGGGCCAAATCCAGCATGAAGCTGCGGCGGCAGGTCCCACCCCCCAGCCCCCACCCGCGATGCTCCCCAGGACCCCCCCTTCCTCCTGCCCCAATCCCCACCGTGCGCAGCCCCCGCGGCCCCGCTGCTGCTCTGCCCACTCCTGCCATCCCGAGCGTGGCAGAGGGATGGCAGAGGGATGTGGGAGAGGGGGACGTGGCCGTGAAGGGAGGGGGTCGGTCTGGAACTCTGTGCCCAGCCGGTGCCAAGCGTGCGGTGGGCGCAGCTGTGAGGCTGGTACAGACGGGCTGGTGCTGCAAACCCCGGCACGGGGGACCCACCGCCCTCCCCGGGGGGGTCTCCTCCTCACCCGGGTGCTGTGTCTCTCCCGTGAGCACGGAGGAGCCCCAGCCCCTTCAGCCCAAGCTCCCCAGGCACTGAAAGAGCTCCTGGGTCAGAGATTGGAGCTGCATCCCCGCGGCAGCAATGGCCAGACAACAGTGGAGGGTGGCCAAGAATGTGGGCTTAGGCTTGACCAGGCTCAGGACTGCTGGTCCAGGCCTGCAGGGACTTTGTCCCCAAAGGGGAAACTGAGGCACGGAGGGGTTTCTGTGCAGGCACGCAGAGCTCAGCGGTGGTCACTGGCAGGGGACACCTTGTTCTGTGGAAAAAAAGCCACTGGTGTGTGTGAAGAGCTGAGCACCAGCCACAACAGCGTCTGTGCCAGCAAGCAGGATTTGGGAACAGAGGTTTCCTGGGCAAAGGAGGGGAGGGGTTGGGGACAGGCGGGTCCCAGCACATACATGCACAGAGCGGGAGGAGGCACAGCAGGAACCTTCCTGTGCCCGGGACACGAGGCTGCTCACAAACGGCTGCGTTGGGGAGAAATCTGGGATGGTTTTGCTGCTGCTCCAGAGCAGCACAGGGCTGGAATTCAGGGGTGGATGGAGCACTTCTGCTGCACTCACTCATCTGACCGGCCCCAGTTCTCTGCAGGATCCCCACAAACCCAGTCGGAGTCTCTGAACCACACTCTCCACAAAGGCATCTCCTGCTTCCCAGCAGGGCATCAGACGCCTTTCACTGTCCCACTCATCCCCCTGTACCTGTGCACCTCAAACCTCTCCCAAGCACCCCGCTGCACCTCCAAACCCCCTGCTCCCACCCCGGGATGCTGGTGGCTTTTGGGGTGCCAGTTGCCACCACCACTCCAGCCGAGCCAACCCGAGCTTTCAGGGCACAAACCCAGGCGGGTCACCTCATCCTGGCAAGGGCGATGGCGAGCGGGGCTTTCACCCTCCGGGGTTTGGGGAAGGGGGTTGGAGGGTTGTTGGGCTCCCGGGACAGGCACCCGCAGGGCGCGGGGATGCGGGCTCAGAGCCGTGGCCAGCGGTGGCCCCGTCTCGGTAAAGCAGCCACTAGATGGTAGCGTAAGCCCACGCCACCGCTGCTGACACAGCATTTGGCTGCGAGAAGGGACAGAGTGACCCAGGTGGCCCTGGGGACCCGCCTCCGCCACCCACCTACCCAGGTGAGAAACCGAGGGAGCGGCGGGGCTGAGCCCCCGCGGAGTTGTGACACGGGTGGCATGAGCGCGGCGCCCCCACTCCAGTGCCCCCTGCCCCAGCTCTGAGCCACCCGTGGCTCTCTGAACGAGGTGGGGGTCTTCCCCTCATCCCCTCCCTCCCAAACCCTCTCCTCATCTCCACCCCAAACCCAAACCACCCCGTGCAACTGAGCTGGGGGCAAACACGAGGGCACAAACCTGACCTGAGCAGGGACAAACCCAGGCCTGGGGGGAAGTGGGGACACTCACAAGGTGCCCAGCTCAGCGTGGGGGTGCTGGGCACCTGTGGGAGCCTGGCAGGGCTGGGGTGCCCCTATGCAGGGACCTTGCTTTGTTCCTTGTCCCCACTCACTGCCCTGCCCAGGGCTCTGTGCCAGACTGAGATATATATTTTATGATAACTATAGAGATGCACTTCAAACCTGACAAAGGACTTTGACAGTTTTAAGCATCTCTTTGATTAATACACGACCTTTTAATGCTTTGGATTAAATTAATAAATCTTTTACATTCTAACCCGTTCTGCTTGCAAGGGAATGTTTTTCTGCACTACCTCCTTCCCCTCCTGCCTGGGCAAGACCAGCTGCCTCAGCCCTCTGTCCTGCTGCCCCATACAGCAGCACACAACAGCCCTGCAACGCTCACCGGCTGCAAAGCCCGGCGTGAGGTGAGAAAGGAAAGAGGGAGGGATGGAGGGAGGATCCTCCTCAGTGTGGGGTTGGTTGGGATTTTTTCTCTCTTTTTTGAACCATCCCTAAAAATAGCAAGAAAATTCAAAGCTGACATTCAGGGTGAGGGGACGAGGAAGCCTGCAAAGTTGCTCACTCAGCCGCCAGCAATTGCAGCGATCCTGTCTGCGTGTGCAGATTCCTCTGCTGACCGGGCTGCAGCTCAGGCCTCCTCTCAGCACCGCTTCCAGGAGTGACATAGAGCTGTCCCTGTCCTTATCTGGGCTGTGCAGGATCCAGCCAGGCCCATTGATCCCTCTGGGGGTGAATGAAGCTCTTTTTAGGTGTTGTATGTCCACGCCGGATGACAACTCCCAGCTTGACCCCAGTTCATCCCAGTCCAGTGAATGGGGGTACTCGGCACAGATCCTGAGCACAGATCTCATCCTTGCTGCCTGTTGATTCAGGGAGAGGCATCCAAGCCCAACCTCTCCCAAGGAGGCTGAGGGCTGCTGTGCAGCCAGGTGCCGTGTCTCTCCCTGCACCCATGTGTTATTTCATCGATGACTCACGTGTTATTAGCAGCCAAGCAATATTCCCAATTCCCTGGAGTTAACCCTTCACTCATCACTCACAAAAACACAATGTCATAACAAACATCACTGGTATTATCTACTTTAATTATATTGTATCTACTCAGCACCAGGAACATTAACATTGGCTGAGACTTGGAGGGAAGATGCTTGGGGAGATGCTCAATGGAGTCATAGGGAGGGAGGGAGGTTACAGGGTGCTCAGGGAGCTGGGGGGAGCAACTTCCCATTCTGCCACCACCATCCCAAAGAGCCTTGGTCATCACATGCCCTCCTAGCATCCCCCTGAGATCTAGTTGCGAGGGGGTGCAGCGCCAAAGAAGGTGTTACCAAAGAGCAGGGAAGTTTCCAGGCCCCAGACAGTGCTTTAAAAAAATCATTAAAAGCTGTGAAAAAACCACATCCAGGCTGTGTGGATCCCCCTCCCTAATCCTGGACCGGGGGTGTGGGGGGGCGCAGTGCGGGTGCAACCCAGGAGAGGGCAGCAATGCCCCACGCATCCCATTGAGACCCCCGGGGGGGGCACCCGGGGGGGGGTGCCAAACCACCTTCGGTGGTTTGGCACCCCCCCCCGGGATGCCCCCCCCCCTCCTTAAAGTATCCCCCTCCCCAAAATGAAGGCGCACCTCTGCGCCCCTCCCTGCGCGCTTGGCAGCAGCGGGGAGGAGAAAGAGAGACGGGGGGGGAGGAGGAAAGGAAGGAGGGGAAAAAAAAAGAGGAGGCAAAAAAAAAGAGAGAGAAAAAGGAGGGGGGTGAGGAGCGGAACGGGGGGGGAAAGGGAAGGACTACAAGGCCCGGCATGCCCCGGCGGTGCTGCACGGCTCCCCGGGGTGCCGGATGCTGGCCGTGCCGCTGACAGCGGAGCGAAACGGAGCCGCGGTCCCCGCCGAGCACGGAGAGGAGAGGAGAGAGGGGCAGGGCGCGCCTCGCCGCCGGCTCCGCTCCCCCCCTTTTATCCCAGCCCCCACAAAGCCGGGAGCGGCAGAAGGCAAGAGAGAGGGAGGAGGTGGAGGAGGAGGAGGAGGAGGAGGAGGAGGAGGGAGGAGGAGGAGGAGGAGGAGGAGGAAGGGGGGAGGCAGCGGCAAGCCAGGGCTCTGCTGCGCTGTGTCTTTCTTTGCTTTCCGCAGGCGGCGAGCGGCGGAGGCGCAGAGGGGAGGTCGGTTCCCCTCCGCCTCCCGCTCCGCTGCCTTTTGTGTGTGTGAGAGGCGAAGGGGGGGGGAGAGAAAAAACAGAGGAGGAAAAAAATAAGAGAGAGAGAGAGAGAGAGAGAAAAAAAGCTAAGCGGTAGAGGGGAGAGAAAAGCCCGGAAAAAAATACCGAGGGGTGGAGGGGGGGAGAGGGAAGGAGGAAAGCGGAGAGAGGAAAGAGCAAGGGGACGGAGGAGGGGGCGGGCTGGCAGGAGCGGAGTTGCCTGGGGAGAATGTGAGCAGGAGGCGCTGGAAATGCTCTCGTTGAAGGTGGCGAGCGGTGCCGAGGGCTCCGGGACTCCCGCGGCCGGTCAGGAGGCAGCCCCGCCGGACGGCAGGAGCCTCCCCGGGCGGGCGGGCTCCGAGGGGCTCGGAGCGCAGGAGCCGGCGGGTGAGTACTGGGGACCCCCTGCCTTTGTGTGGGGATGGGAGGGGGGTGGGTGGTGGGGGGAGGACACACACGGGACATCCCCTTCGGGCAGAGCTGGGGGGGGGGAGGAGGAGGAGGCGGCGTGTTACCCCCCCCGCCCCGCCGTCCCCTCCGCTGAAGTTGCGCGGCGAGTTGGTGCCAAATTGCAGGAGTTTAATGGCACTTGGGGCGGGGAGGGGCCCGGGGCGAGCCCCCGACGGGGCGGGGGGAGGGGGACTGCGATCTCCACGCGAGTTTGGCCGCCTTCCCCCCCTGGTCGGTTCTTCTTCTCCCCCCCCCGCCGCCTTTTATCCCACCCCCCCTCAGCTGAGTGACAGCTGTCAGAGCCGGTTCCCTCCGCTAGAAGGCAGGCCGCGCCGGAGCCCAGCCTGGCAACCGGGGCTTCCCGGGGGGGCGAGAGGGCCCCCCCGGGGCAGAGCATCCCCCTACCTCGCCTTCTAGGGCAGAGCATCCCAACCCCCGTTTCCCGGGCAGCCTTAGCCCCGGGGAGCGGCGGGCTGGCCCGCGGGAGGCAGCCCCGGGGGGTGTGAGGGGTGTTGTGGGGGGTGTAGGTGTTGGGGAGGGGAGGGGTGGTCTCACCCCATCCCCGCCGGCGAAGTTCCGTGGTGCGCAGGGCTCGGCGCGCGGTTGTCACTTCGGTTGCCTGTCAGCCCCCCTCTGATTTGTTTTTATCGATCAGCTGATTTAAATCCCCCCCCCCACCTCCCTCCCCTCTGCCACCCGTCGCGGCCCCTCGGTGCTCGCACCGCGACGGGAATCACGAGGGACCGGTGGCTTTGGCAAGGGCTTGAAGTCACCCCGCGGCGTCACCCCCGGGAACGTGTTCGGTGTCCCCAAGGCCGGGGCAGGTGGGAGGCACCTGGTTCCCCGCTTGTTTTCGTACCGGGAAAGGACACGGCCCCGACCGCTTCCCGGTGGCTTCGTACATCCAAACCCTCCGGCCCGTGGGCTAGCAGAGCGAGCGTGGCACAGCCACGGGCTGAGCTCATTGTGTGCCGCCGCCGCCAGCCCCGGTGCGCGGTGGAGTCGCTCCAGATTTATCCTGGCGTGACAGAGAGCAGAAGCGAAGCCCCGGGGCGACGGGCGCGGATCCTGCCCGCTCGCTTTCCGCCCAAGCACCGCCGGGCGCTGGGGGCTCGTTCCGTGGTCCAAACCTGCCCCCTCCACCCCCAGGCTTTCCACGCCACCACCACCCCCCCCTCCCTGCTTCCTTCTTCCTCACCACCCCCCCAGGTGTCCCCTTACACTGCCTTCTCCTGCTGGGCTGAGGAATTTGCAGGGGAGGGTTAGTGCTGGTGGTGCTGGTGGTGGTGGGGAGGGGGAGAAGAGGAGGGCGGAGGGGCGGGGGGGGGGCTGGAGAAGGGATGGCGCGGCGCCAAATTCCGCTCTGCCATGTCTCTGTAACCTGAATAGGCCAAACTCCATCCCCGGTGCGAGTCCCCCGGGGCTTTGCCGCGCTCCGATGCAGTCAGGCGGGAGGTGGCTTTCGCCCGGGCTGCTGATGGGCCTGATCCCCCCCTCCTCTTCCTCCCTCCCTTCATCCTCCACCTTCCCCCCAACCCCATCAGCCTCAGCCGGGCTCCCTCCGTCTGGCCGGAGCCGCCGCGCGCCCGGCGGGAACCGAGTGGGCAGGAGGAGCTGGAGATGGCTGAGGTTGTGGTGCTGGTGGCGAGGAGGGAAGAGGAAGGGGGAGGGGGAGAGAAGTGAAGGGTTGGCACCGTGGCAGGGACGGGGTAGCCAAGGACACGCCGGGAGCGGGGCGGCCGGTGGAGGAGAAGCGATGGAAGCCCGTGGAAGGTTACGGGAAGCCTGGGGGGGCCGGCGCTGCCCTGGCCTCCTTAGAGGAGGCAGCAAAGACCCGGGGCAGGCTATTTCTGCTGAGATCCCGAGGAAAGCTCTGGGAGAATTGTGGGCTTCTATAAATAGTGTGTGTCAGCCGAGTGGAAACAGGGCCTTGAAATGCTCCTGCTATTCTCCCGAGTGCTTGGAACCAGCTCTTGGTAAACAGGGCAGCGGTGGGGAGGGCTGTTTCCTTCTTCCGGGCTCGTTAACGGGAGCGTGCTGGACGGGGGAGCAGGAGGGACTGGGACAGGGGGGGCATTTTTGCTTGGCCATAGGGTAGGGATCCCCCCCGGGGCTGGCCGGCTGGCTGCTGGGCTGTGGCCAGGCTGCCCGGATGCGGGATGGCCCCGAATGCATCGCAGATGTGTGTGTGTGTGTGTCTGTGTGTGTGTGTGTCCCCTCCCTGGCCCCGCCGCCCACCCAGCTTTGGCTCTGGGATGTGCTGTGCAGCTCTCAGGGAGCTGGAGATGCCGAGGACAGAGCTGAGAGCTTGGCTGACTGGGAGGTGCTCAGCAGGACTCTTCCTCTCACAGGCAGGGGGGTCTGTGGGGTCGCAGGTGGGTTCCCCCACTGCCCACCTCGTGTCCATCCAGGCAGGAGTTGTTGCTGCTCTGCCCTGGGGCACATGCTGAGCGGTGCCTTGGCTGGTGCCTATGCTGGAGGGCAGCTATTTGGTACAGTGGGACCTTTCCCAGGTGCACCTGGGCACCCAGGGTGCTGAGCACCCCATCCCTCAGGGACTTTGCATGTGTAGGGGACGTGCTGACACGTGCTTGGGGTGTTTACTTGGCTCTGGGATGCAGCCCCATGATGCCACCACCTCAGCTTCACACAAGGACCTGGCATCGTGCGTGGCTTCAGCTTCCCTCGTCCCAGCACCCCTATATTTACCCTGTGCTGCAAACAGCAGCTCCAAAGCTGCCTTAGTAGCAGTTTTCCTTTCAAAATAACCCCGAGGGGAGGCGAACGAGGCGTCGCTCAGGTGCCTGCCGGGAGTTTTTAAGGCGACGTACGACAGGCTGCGCCGTCAGAGGGACCCGGCGCTCTCGTGGTGGGGTTTGGCGTTGGGAGTGAAGCAGCTGGGGCTCCACAGGGTACCAGGGAGCTCACCCCAGCCCCTGGGCCAGCTGACCCTGGTGAGCAATGCTGAGGCTCTGGGTGCTGGCGCAGCGGAGCTGCTGCTCTGCGTGGGTGGGAAGGGGCGAGTGCCAGGCCGGGGCTTTTTTGTGTGTGTCTGTGTTTGGGGTTTTTTTCTCTCCATCTTTTTCTTTCCTCTAGTTTTCCCTCCTTTCTTTCCTTTTTTTCCCCCCCCTTCTTTTTTCCCCTCTTTCTTCCTTCCTTCCTTCCTTTCTTTCTTTCCCTCCCTCTCTGTGGGTTGAGCGTTGGGGCGACAGACAGGGAAAGTCTGAGCAATGGTCTCCGCGCTGGTGCTGTCTTCAATCACCGCCTCCCAGAATCCCTCGCTCTGGGCCTTCTAGGCACAAGAGCTTACAGCGAAAATCGGCAGCTGCAGCTGCGAGTGAAAGCACAAGAGCCCGGCTGGGTCTTTGGCATCGGCAGGAGAGCAAAAAGCTGGGGGAGGCGAGGAGGGAAAGGCGGCGGCGGCAGCGGGAGGGAGGTGGTGGGGGGAGAGAGAAATGTGCCCTGTGGTTTTTTTCCAGGCTTTGCCACCGAGGGTTGTGTTTCAGAGCATCGGTTCCCGGGCGCGGGGAGAGGCGGGAGGGAGGGGGTGCGGAGCGATGCCTCCGGGGAGCTCATTAAAATCCAGCGGCTCCCCCCTTAGTTTTTTTTTTGCTGGCCGAGGGAGGTTGGAGATGGAGGGAAAGGAAGGAGGGAGGGAAGGAGGGAGGGAGGGACGTGCTAGGAAGGAACATGCCTGCAAAGCGGCTGCCCGGTGGGGACAGTTCCTGGCCCAGGCAGGAACGCGGCCCCGGGGGCTCTCACCTGTCGGGGCACGTCGGGCGAGCGTTCGCCAGCGGGGCCGGGACCAGGACGGGCGCTGCCGTGCCAGGGATGTGCTGGGCACCACGGCCAAGTGCCCACCGGGATGGCGAGTGGGGCTGGGACGTGTGATGAGCTGCCTCGGTGCAGGGGGCTGAGGCAGATGGGCTGTGGAGGATGGGCTCGGTGTGGATGTGGTGTTGGGCACAGGTTGGTGTGATGGGATGGGGCTGGTGTGCGGAGCCAAGGGGTGATGGGAGGTCTGGGTGAGTGCTGGCTATTGTGGCCAAAACATTTCCTTCCCCTCCTTGGGGGACAGGGATAGACAGTGATGGGCACTCCTTGACCCCATGCCATAGCCCACCCCACGTAGGCATGCCTGTGGGCGAGTGCTGATGCAGCCTGGCCTGGTGTGATACAGGGAGACAGGGGGGAACGATGAAATGTGGTATTGACCCTCTCAGAGGGAAAGCAAAGCAGTTCTGGCATCCACCACTTCCAACCTTTGCCCTTCCCACTGCTAAACAAGCTCCAGGCAGAGAGGGCAGCTTCCCATCCCATCCCATCCCATCCCATCCCATCCCATCCCATCCCATCCCATCCCATCCCAGTGCCGCCACCGCCCCCGGGGCCCCGAGCCCCACGCTTGTGTTTCGCCTCTTGCTGACTTCAGCGCATGGGCTTGGGCTCGGCGCCTGTACATTCCTCCCAAAACCTGGGCCTAAAATATCTGGAGGAGGACGGAGCGCCTGGGGCGAGGGAGATGAGCTCTTCAGCTGCGGGAGAGAGGGAGGCTGCCGGGCTGGAGGCGACGGGGCCGCCCTGATCCCCACTGGCCTCCCGGGAATTTGCTGGGAATAAACCTCACCCGGAGAAGTCGATGGCTTGGGCTGGGCTGGATGAGCCTGAGGAGAAGCAGGGGCAGGAGGAGAGCGTGACAACCCCGTGCGTCGCCGGGTGAGCGGCATGAGGTGGCAGGAGGAGGATGGCAGGGAGGGAGCAACGTGGGAGCGGGCGATACAGGAGCAGGGCGGTGGGGAAAGGGGGTGGCAGGTGACAGGGGAACGGGGTGGCAGGGGAGCAAGCTGGGGCTGGGTGGCTGAGGAGGGACAATAAATGCTGAGAGGGAGGTGCTAGGCAAGAGCTGTGTGAGAACCAGTTTGCGAGGTCCAGATTGGCAGCAGATCCTGAACCAGGAGGAGCTGAGCATCCATACGGCCCCTGCCGAGATCAGACGAGACGACAGCGACTCGGTTTGGGGGAAGAAATTGGAGGCGGGGGAAGCTTTTTTGCTGAAATGAAATTTGAACCCCAAAGTGGGAGGGAAGTGGAGGTGGGGGGCACGGCTCTCTCCACATGGTTATTACTGCTGTTTTCCACCCAGCTGAAAGGAGAATGTAGCTTAATATGGACCCGCGGGGAGGAGAAGCGATCGGGAGCGGGGATTTGGCAGGAGGGAGCTGGGAAACAGCGAGAGAGACGTAGAGGTGAGAGTGGCCAGTGCTTTGCCCAGGGAGGTGTTTGCAGCCCGGCAGGAGAGGACTGAGCCGGGCTGGAACAAGGAGCTATTGTTCTTGGCGAGCGGGGGGCCGGCCCGCGGCCCCCCCAGACCCGCAGAGCCGGCAGAGCTGGCGCAGATGTGGGGAAGGGTTTGTTTTTTGGGACCGGTTTTCCTGGCGGATTGTCGGCTGGGGAGTGGGAAGAGCTGACGGACGGCCGGGAGCTGCACCAAAGGGACGGGGTGAAGTGCTGGGGGAGGTGAAGGGGTGACCGTGCTGGGGCCTGGCAGGCGGCTGCGGGGGCAAGAAGGCAGGTGAGCCTGGGGGGAGCTGGGGGAGTTTTGGATCAGGAGTGTGGGGGTGGTGGAGTGGGGGTTTGGTGTGGGGATGGGGCAAAGCTTGGTGTCCTTTGGCTGGTAGCGCGGTGGCTCCTCCGTGACGCGTACGTGGGGCTGGGGAGGGTGAAGCAGAGGGGCTTCTCCCCTTGCCAGCCCCGTCACCCCGTGATCTGGGTCCTGCTGCAATTCCCCCTCGGCTGTCGGCATCTCTCTGGTGGTCCCTGGCCTGTCACCGCTCTCGTGTATCCCCTCGGTCCCTCTCCCCAGCACCCGCCAGCGCCGCCCTCGGCACAGCACTACTGCCATGGGCATCTGCCCCCATGGAGGTGTTGGCAGCAGCAGCTTCCCCATCCCCATCCCGCTGCTGGCATCAGCCACCGCGTTGCTGCAGCCGCCGGCTGTTCCCGGGGCCACGCCAGTGCTTGGGGACACCCCAGGGTACTGGCAAGTGGGAGTAGGGGGACCAGGGAGGCACGTAGGGGATGGAGGAAGAGGAGGAGGAGGAGGAAGGAGAGCTGTGCAGCCCTATGGGGTCTGGGGGCCATGGCTGAGGAGGGGGCAGTGAGGCAGGGGCCTTTGCATGGCTCGGGGTGAAGCTGAGCTTGTGCCAGCAGTGTCTGGGCTGCCTGTGCCGTGGCTGGGGGCCAGCCTTGGCCCTCTCTAGCCCAGCTGGAAAAGACAGACACCCCCCCAACCCCCCCCCCACCTCAGTGCAGTCCTGGCATTTGGTCCCCATTTGCTCCCCCCACCCCCACCCCCAGCCAGTTCCCGCCTCGCTGATGCTTCCAACGCAGCGATGCCCTAAAGGCAGCAGCAGCAGCACCTTAGCAGGAGCACACTAAATATTTGAACATGCATGGGTGGCTTGGGGTTTGATGCTGCTTTTGCCCTTCCCCAGCCCCTTTCTCTGCATCTGCCTCTCTGCATCTCCCACATTTAGGAGGTACCCCCAGGGGCTTCTCCTCTCCTCCAGGCCGGGGCTGTAACATTTACTCGGCGGCTCTGGATGGGAATCGTTAGGGCTGCTCCATCCCAGGCAGTGCCACCCCGGCTGTGTGGCACTGGGTCATGTGTCATCCATGTGTGTGTCGTGTGTGTCCCCCCCTGCAGCCCACACGCTGCCAGCCCTGGCCACACGTGGTGGTACCACGACATCGGCACCATGCCCACCTCCCCATCCTTCATCCCAGAGCCCTCCCCTCCTCTTCCTCCTCCCCGCCTCAGCACCATGCAGCCGGGCTGGGCGCCCGTCGGGGCGGGGGGAACAGTTCCCCTCCCCTCCCCGGCATTCCTTGGGAGTGAAACACAAGAGCTGGCAGGGCACTCCTGCTTTCTCTGGCCTGCACTCCTCCGGTGCCTGAACAAAGCCCTCCTGCCTCTCCCGGGAGCCCAGGGTTTGAAACAGGAGAGGTGGCTGGCGTTGCGTGGCAAGGCGAAATGTCCTCCACCAGCCTTGTCGGGGTTTCTAGGGTGGGTGAGGGACAGGGATGGGCACAGTCCCTGTGGTGCCCACAAAGAGCAGCTCCAGATGGGAGTACCCTGGCCATGGGGGCTGTGCCTGCCCTGTGGCATCCTCCCCAGCCTGAGCTTTGCGTCCCCACCATCTCACTGCCATCATATTGCTATGGAAACTGAGCCCTGGAGAGGACCAGTTTAACCCCAGTTTGCTCCCAGTTTGGCCCTAGCTTGCTCTCAGTTTGGCCCCAGCTCTCCTGCATGATCCATCCCTAGCAATGCAAGTCGGTGTATCTGGGACCAGCTTCACCCCTTCGTCCCACCATCCGGGATGGTGCATCCCAGAGGGAGCATGTGCTCCTGCCCCAGGTCGCCTTCCCAAAGTCGGACACCCCCGATCCTTGCAGAACAAAGCCCCCCCCTGCCCTCCTCCCCACCGCCCCCGGTGAAACAGGCCCCCGTCGGAGCGCAGTCCCCGACAGCGAAGGTTATTTTAATGGATGCATTACTTTAAACGAACCCTCCGCCATCTGTTCCACCCCCTAATTACGCATGCAAAAAAAGCCCATCTCACAGCCAGCGCAGGAGAAAGTAAAGATATAAGTGATTTAAATGCATGTATCCGCAGCTCCGCCGGCAGCTGGGCTGGGCTGCGCTCCTCGCCTGCCTCCCCGCCCGCCTGGCGAGCTGGGCAAGTTGCAGGCGAGAAGGCAGAAGGGTTGGCTCTCCCCGGGTCCCGCAGCTGCCGACACGGCTGGGAAGGTTGACGGTGCTGCCGGCCAGGGGGGGCGGGGATAGGGGGTTGCAGGCAGGGCTCGGAGTTTGGTGGCCGCATCCGGCCCCCGCTCCGTTGCCTCTCCCTCCCCGCCGCCCCCCTGAAGGTTAGCTCTGCCCGCCGGCTGCCAGCCTCGACGTGGCGGCGGCTGAGCCTTCAAAGCGCGGGGACATGCCACCGTCCCCGGGCTGCCGCGGTGCATGGCGGGGCTCTGGGGGGGTGGAGATGGGGGGAGTACCCCCCCGGCTTGGCCGGGCTCCTCGTCCTGGTTGGTGATGGCTCACGGGGGGCAGGAGGTCGCGACAGTGCCGGCGCTGGGTGTGCGCAGCCCCCCCCCCCCGGGTGACTCTTGTCCCCTGGGAGAGGGAGGTGGGGGGAAGGGGGCTCTGCCCCCAGGCTCTGCTCAGGGGTGCGGGGCTGTTTTCCAAGCAGCAGCTGTGTTTCTATAATCCATCCCAAAACGTGTCCTGAGTGTCCCTGGGCGATGTTCCACTGGGGGAATCAGTCCCTCAGGGCTGTGGAGGGTCAGAGCAGGGTGGGGAGGGTCTGAATAAGCTCTCCCGGGGAGACTGAGCCCATCAGTGTTTGAAAAAGCCCGGTTTTAAGTCATTTTCCTGGTTTGGGGCGAGCAGGGGGGGGCGTGTGACAATGCGCCGGGTCCACGGTCCAGGGGACTGCGTCCGGCTGCCCCAGCGTGACTCAGTTTCCCCCATCCCCGGCGCGAACCCTCTCCCTGTGCCACCACCCATGAGGACCACAATCATCGTGGCTTTGGGTGACCCCGCGGTGACAACTCGGGACCGCGACCACCATCGCAGGGGCCAGCGCCTGACGCCGGAGCTGCCGGCGGTCCTGGGTGCTGGTGTTCTCCTCCCCTCCCTCCCCTTTCCCTCTCCCTCCGTCTCCCTCTCTCCGTGCCTGACTGCAGCAGATGCGCCAGCTCTGCAGGAAGAGGGAATTAAGTTGGGCTGGAGGAATTTTAAAGATTGCTGCAGGCCTGAGGGTCTTAGATCCCCCCGCGGAGATGGGCAGTCATGCAGAATTAATCCTATCGGCAGCCTGGCTCGCCTTCAGCCGGTGCAGAGCTCCAGGAGAGCGCGAGGGAGCGCGGGGGGCGATGCTGGGGGCGGCTCAGCGAGCCCCGGCGCCTCTCGGCGTCGATGGGAAATTAATAATGAGAAATTAAAAGCCCCAACTCAGCCTTCTCCTTCCCCCCCCCTCCCCACCTCCGACTTCCCCCCCCCGCCCCAGCCCGGAGGTGGGACTCGTAGGGGGAGGAAGGAGGCGGGAGGGTTCTGCAAAGCTTAAGGAAAACCTGTTTGCTGTAGAAAACGGAGCCCGGTGGTGTGCGAAAAAGCCGGGGCCGCATCCGGCTCTTGGTGAGCGGTGCTGTTGTATGGCCGGGGCTCGGCCTTGTGTCGCGGGAGGGGGCCGGCAGGGTCTCGTGTGGGGGGCGCCCCTCGGCTGCCATCACCCAGAGCCCTCTGCAGTGGGCAGAGGCGGTGGCAGGGGGTGCTGCGTCGGCACGGGGGGACACGGGGACGCACCCGACGTCCCCACGTGCCGCACCAGCCGCACGCCACGTCCGAGGGGACGTCGGGATGGCATCTGGGCACCCCGCGGCTCTGCCAGCCCCCACGGGCAGCCTCGTCCCCATTGTCCCGACCCCCCTCCATCCGCCCGGGCCGCCGGAGCTGCGGTGCCACCGTGCCGGCGGGGCTCGGCGGCTGCGTGACGCTGGGCAGGGCGGCCCGCGAGGGCTCTGCAGCTGCTGCCGAGCCCTCTGCTCCTCCGGTTTATAAATAATGCAGCACCGAGGCGTGTTGGCAGCGGCGCGCACACACCCGCAGCCCCGGCGCGGCGGCGGGCGCTGTCACCCCGGCTGAGTGACACCGAGCCACGCCAGCCCGCTGGGGACGAGGACAAACCTCCGTGTGTGTGTCCCTTCCCCCGCCTACCCCCCGCCACTCCTTGTCTCCCTAAACGCCGTCCCCCAGCCCCACATGCCCCGGGGAGGTGGGGAGGGGGGGTGGGGAAAGTAGTGGCGGTGGCGGGTGCCCACGGTGACCCCACGCGTGGGGACGTCCTCGTGGCGGTGGCGCCGGCGCGCAGCTTGCACGGTTGCCATGGCAATGCGCTGGCGCTAACGAACCCGAGTAAACATTAACGAGGGAGAGCCCCATGCGGGGTGGGTGGGTGGGAGGGAAGGAGGATGTGGGGAGGGGGGGCCACGGCGCTCGGCCCTGGGGTCCCAGGCGTCCCGCGGGAGTGGGTGCTGGAGTGGGGAGGGTCATGGGATCGTCCCTGTGTCCAAGGATGCAGACGGGAGCGTCAATCAGAATCAGCCTGGCCTGTGTCCCCTTTAAGTGCTGCGTGAGGCTGTGCTTTAATGGGCAAACTGGGAGCTCTGGGTGCTGGGCAAGGTCCTTGGGGATAGGACCCCCGAGGGTCACCTTCCCCACTCAGGAGTACCCACCGTGGGAAGGTTTTGACCCCAGGGACCCCGGGGTTCTGTCCCTCCTCTGCACAGGCATTGGTGTGGTGCACAGCCCTGTTCTCCAGCATCCTCCCCCTCTCTGTGTGGCACCCATGGTGCAGGTGCTGGCAGGGGGTGCAGCCACGGCCAGGTACCCCCCCCAGGAGCTCAGGGCATTGTAGATGTGGCTGTTTTGTGGTTCTGCCGTTGTCACCTTGACTCAACTCCCCCCCATCCCTCCCGTGCCCTCAGCCACATCTGCACGGGGCCCATACCACGGTTTGGGTGAGGGTCAGGGTGGGGGTCTGCCCTCCACAGCAGCAGCCCTGCTGAGCCCAAGGTCCCCTCCAGCGTTTAATGGTGCTGCAGCTCATTAAATCGAGGTGCAGGTGCCCCGGGTACCTTCCTCCTCCCGGAGGGCTCTTAATGAGCGGCTGCTAACGAGCGCCTGCGCTCCCTGCTCGCCTCCCCAGCCCCAGGAAGAGGCTGATTGGCGAGCAGGCACCCGGGGGCGAGGCACAGGCTCCTTTTGGGGGCTTTCAGGGGTCGACTGACCTCTCATCTGCTGCCCCTTTGCCGAGCATGAGGGTCCCATGTCACCCTTGCTGTGCTGGAGGGTGCGCCAGCTCAATGCCGGGGAGTGCCAGCAGCTCCTGCAGCCATTGTGGTCCCTCGTGGGTCTGTCAGGCTGAGAGCTGGGGAAGGGTTTCTGCCTGCAGCCTGCCTGTGTGGCAGAGAGCATCACACCTGGGGAGAGGGCTGAGGCTGTCATCGTCACTGTGCTCCTTGGCGGGATGTGCGTCATGGGCACCTGCTGCCCTGTGCCTCGGTTTCCCCTCCTGAGGACACAGCACCCTGGGGGCAGGTGCCAGGGCTGGGTGAGCATGTGTGGGGATGTGGGCTGAGGCTCGTGTTGGTTCCCCCCAGCCCCATTTTTGTCCCTGTTGACACATCACACAGAGCTCCCTGCTGCCTGGGAAGCCTCCTTGGGTCTGTTTGCGTGGGGGGTTGAGTGACCGTGGCTCCCAAAAATAACCCAGTGGCACTGCTGCAGTGCAGGGGTGCAGGTCTGGGGGTACCCCAGAGGAGGTGGGCTGGGGGCTCCTTGGCTGAGGGAGCTCATCCTCCTCCTTTGGGGGCACAGGCCATCCCACACAGAGCCATCGACCCGCTCCAGGGCCAGGTCCCCCAGCCTCCCACCGAAGGGGGCCGTAATCCTCCGTGACACGGTGCCCAGCTCCGCGGTGGCTAATTGCAGTGTCCCCAGCTGAGGATTATGGTTTAAAGCAGGGAAGGAGCAGCAGGAGCAGATGAGCTCCTGAGCAACAAAGCTCCTGTTTCCCTGCAAAGCGACTTTTATTAGGGGTATAATTAAAAGCTGACAGGAGGAGGAAATCACGGGGCCGGTCGGGCCGAGGGTTGGGGTGAGGGATGAAGCCACCTGAAGGTCCCTGTGCCCCCCAGGTGCCCGACCCGCCAGCCACCCGCCCCGACCGCAGCGTTTCTGGCAGGGCAGGAGGCAGCGAGGTGCTGGGCTGGTGGAGGAAATCCAAACCCAGCCCCTATGAAAGGGGCTTTGTGTGCCCTGGAAGGAGCAGCCCTCCTCCTCTTCTCCTTCTCCTCCTCTTCCTCCTTCCCTGGCTGCGGGGCCACTTTCCTTCATGGGGGTGGCCTCACTGTGGGTGCCAGAGGGAAACTGAGGCACGCGGCAGTGTGGCAGCCCTGCAGCCTCCTGTCCAGCTCATGCTCCCACAAGGGCTTTACACCCTTGGCATGGTCAGAGGTCAGAGACATCGTGGGGTCACCCCTGGGTGCTCCAGCCAGTGCTGGTAGGCTCTCCCTACTGGGATAGCCAAGACTTTGGCAGTGGAGAATAGGACACCGGGGACAGAGGGACATCATGGGGACAGAGGGACATTTTCCCCTGTCCCCTCCATGCTGCCAGGATTGCCCTTTGCCCAGCACCTCTGTCTGCCTCAGTTTCCCTCCCCCCTCCCCCTTCTGAGCGTTGTTAACTGCGGGTTGGCACAGGGGGGACCCCAGATTGCCCTTGGTGGAGGGTTCAACACTCATTGCTGACCCCGTCTGCCCTCATGGACATGGCTGAGGTCACCTGGGCAGGGCACACATTGCAGCACCCGGTGTTTTGCACCTCCCTGGGCAGAAGCTCACAGGGAAAAGACTCCCGTGGCGGTCAGGGAGGAGAGCGCTGTGCCCTGGCCCAGCCTCGGCCCCGGTGGGCAGCGGGGGGCTCGTTCTGTGCCTGGACAGGAAGACGAATGAATTCCATTACGGGATCGCGATTTTATTCCACGTGTCAGGGAGCCTGAGATTAACTTGCTCACCAGGCTGTGACAAACCCAGACACCCGCCTGCACGCGCTCGGGCGCGGGGGCTTCGCGCGCTCGCTGGGCACAGAGCTGCCCAAGACCCCACCGTGCCCCCCGGGGCAGGCAGGGCTGTGCCAGTCCCTGCTGCCGCCAGTCGAGAGCCCTCCTGGCACCTGGAGAGGGTGGCATTGGCCAAGGTGTGGGCCTGGCGCTGCCATCGTGCCATCCCCTCTGTCCTAGAGGCCCTTGGGCCACCCGAGGATGCGCATCTCACAGCTGGGCGCAGGGTGAAGCATCCTCTCGGTGCAGCTCCCCTGCAGCCGGGCACAGCGCCGGGAGGGCACCTGCTGCCAAAAGCCAGCCTGAGAGGGAGATGGGAAGGGGCACACGGCAGCTTTGGGGGCCTGCTGACATGCTGGGGACTGCTCTCAGCTCACCTCAGCTTAGTGGCTGCCCACCCCGGAGGAACGTGTCGGGGCTGTGCTGTGCCGTGCCATGCTGAACCGTGCCATGCTGTGCCGTGCTGCAGGCCCGGCTGCTCTCCCCTCGCCGCCCCCCCTGCGCGGGCGCAGGCAGCTGCCTCTGTTTGCTGGAGGCTTTGCGCATTCCAGTTCGTGGGTCACTCGCCTTCGAAACCTCTCCGGGGACAGAGGCAGTTGGGAGCCGTAACAAACAACCCAAGGGCTCCGATGACGCCCGCACCCGGCGCTGCCTGCCAGCACTGGGGAGGGGGGCGCTGGGAGACGGCCCCCCCGCTCCCCTGGGGTGCCGCAGGGGAGCTTTGGGGTGGTGCTGGGAGGTGCCAGTGAGAATAAGCAGGGAGGGGGGACAAGCTGAGTGAGTCTCCTCGCAGGGCATGGCACTGATTGTGTTTTGGGGAGCGGGGAGGGTGCACAGGAGGGACGCTGCGGTCCCCTCTGCTTGTGGGGTGTCAGGGCTGGGAGGTGCCGGCAGCTGGGCATCCTTGGGGAGGAGCGAGGGAACCATCCGCACACCACGTGGGCAAGAGCTCAGCGGGCAGCGAGCTCGGGGTGGCCGGGCTGGGGCTCGCTCGAGGGAGGGGGGAGCCTGGTTAATGTGTCCTGGAATGTGTGTCGGAGCCGTCCCGGGGAGATGAAGGGTCCGTGGGCGCGGCGGGGCTCGGGGGCTGCGCGCCGGGGAGGCTGAGCGGCGCGGGGAAGGTCAGCCTTGGCCAGATGCAGCCACTCCACCCTCCTCCAGTGCTTTGCACATTAATGCAAATGCACTGGCCTGAGTGGTTCATTAGCAGCATGTGGAATGGAATAATGCATCCGCATCCCATTAGCCTAATGAAAAAAAGGGAGCCGGCACCTGGAACAAAGCTGCCGACTCTTGGCTAGTGCTCTGGCTCGGCCATGCTGGGCCGAGGGGCCCCCCCTTCCCATCCCCTCCCTTCCCGTCCCTTCCCCTCCCTCCGCCGTCCCGGCCATCGCCTGCCCGCTCCCCCCAGCACCTCGCACCCGGCGCCCACCGAGGGGACACCGTCCCCGGGACGTCCCCGCGGCGGGAGCAGCCCCGGGGGTGGGGTGGGAGGGACAGAGCCGGGTCCCTCCGCATCCCGGGGGGCCGGCAGTGCCGCAGAAGCGCTGGCCGGGGGTCGGTGCCGGGCGGAGAGATGTCCCCGTGTCCCTGGGGCTGGGAGCTGGGAGCCTGAAGGATTAGAGGAAACATTGCCAAACAAACCAGGCTGTGCCGGAACCAATTAGCCTCCAGCAGGCAGAGTTTCAGATGCTGTTATTTCTGCCTCTTCTCTTTTCTCTCCCTCCTTCTGTCTCCCCCTTTTCCCCCTCCCCGGCCCTCCCCAGCCCCTCCTGCCCGCCCCCAGCATCTCTGCTCTCGCCATTCCTCTCCGTGTCGGAGCTTGTTTTGGGCACTGGCTCGGGAGTGAGTCATGCCGCGCGTAGGGGATTTTAAAAGCTTTCTGCTGTCGCTGGGAAGCCGGTTTGGGCTGCTCCGACGCTGGGGGTGGAGCGCGGTGCCTCGCAGACAACCCTCAGCTCGAGAACCCAACACAAAAACACCCCAACCCCGACGGCCCGAACCCCCGGGGTCCCGCGGGTTTTCCCCCACACCTCTCCCCTCCCCTCCCGCCATCCCCATCCCTCGCCGGGCCAAGCTCGGTCACCCCAGCCAGCGGCTGAGTCACAGACGAAACTTTCGAGCCGTTGGAGCTTCCTCCGGTGGGGCCCCTCTCCGAGGAAGTGGTCTGCCGGGGCGTCGAGCCCGGCGGGGCGGTTGCCCCGGCCCCGGGGTGCAGCACGCAGGCGCGGACAGCCGCTGCTCGAGGTTGAAGCGTGGGAGATTTTTCTCCCCCCCCCCTCCTTCCCCTTCCTCCCTCCTTCTCTCTTTCCCTCCATCGCCGCCTCCACCAGCCCCGCTGCCAAACTCGGGGTGGGGGCCCTCCAGCACGACCCTCCCGCCGGTCTGCAGCTGGCCCTGGTCCTTCCTCCCCCCCCCTTCCCCACTTCATCCTCCTCCTCCTTGCCTTGAGCTGTGCTGCCGAGGGACTGCAGCTCCCGTGGATCAGGAGGAGATTTAGGTCAAGCGCTCGACTGAGTCGAAACAGCCATCTGTGTGCAGAGGAAACCGGCCACCCAGAGCCCCCGGCACGCCTGGCCCGGCATCGCCACGGCGGCTCCGCTGGCACCCTCCGCACCCTGCGGCCGGACACACAGGCTGCCTTTGTCCCTGGCAAGGGAGGGGGGGAAAAAAACCCCACCCAACGAATAAATAAATGGGGCAAAACATTCCCCCTGCCCACCAGCCCTTCCCACACCCCCAGCTCCGCCGCGGGCATCGCCGCTCAGCTCCGGGAGGTTTGGCACGGGGTGGCAGTGGCACCGCTCCAAGGTCGCCCTGACACGCCACAGGAAGGTGTTTGTGCCCAGGGAGGGAGAGAGGCTGGTGTAAGCCGGGCTGGGGCTGTGGGTGCTGAGGGCCGGAGCCGTCCCTGGGCAGCTGCGGGGGAGGCAGGGCAGGAGGGAGCCGCTGGCCGCCCGCCCAGAGCCCGGGCTCCTGGGTTCCTGCAGGAACAGGGTGGAGCAGGAGGAGGCCGGGGAGCTGGTGTCATCCCGGCCGTGGCGGGGGGAGAGCGTTTCCCTCCCCAGGAGGGTGGGGGGCTCCGTGCCGACCGCAGCGAGCCGAGCCGCTCCGCGCCGTGCCTCAGTTTCCCCACAGAGCAGCACAACTACATCCCCCCCCCCCCCCGGCAAGGTAGGGAGCCCCGGGTGCCCCTTCGCCCCTCGCGCCAGGGCAGGGGCGGCCGTGGTGCCTCCTGCTCTCCACCTGCCGACTTCTCGCTTTCTCCATTTCCTTCCGGAGCTCTTTCTGTGTTTCTGTCTCCGGTGCCGGGGCTGCGCCTGTGCACACGCCCGGGCGCGGGCAGAGGAAACGCCGCCGGTGCCGGGGCAGGGCGGGCACGCGCCCACGGGGACGGGGCTTCCCGCCGCCATCGCTTTGGTGCATCCTGAACCGTGCGACGAGTTGTGCCCGTTCTCAGCCCGGAGCCTGGCTGGGCACCGGGGATGTGCCGGGACACTTTCCCCTGCCCGCGCCCCGCCGCGCCCCCCAGCAGCCCAGCGATCTGCCCGGCACGCTCGGTAAGGAGCTTTGCCCCCGGCTCTATGGCCAATTGGCACAGTAATCCCGCCTTGGGCAAGGGGGGGATTGTGAGTGGGGAGAGTCACGGGGCACCTGAAGCATCCCAGGGTTGGCAGAGCAGGGGTTGGAGGTCGGGGTTTCTCTCAGTGCAGTGGGGTTTGGCTGTGAGGGTGATGGGGGTGTCCTCACGCTGGGGACCACCACAGAGCCTCCCCGTGCAGGGGCCTGGCAGGGCTGTGCCGGGGCTGAGGCTGGTCCTTCCCTCCCTCCGTGGCGTGGCAGCGCGTGGGCACATGCGGGCAGCGAGCGGGGAAGCATCCAGCGTGGGGCTGTGGGCGCTGGGCTCGGGGCTGGCTGTCACCGAAGGATCCCGTCCCGGTGTTCCCAGGGCCCAGGGTCCCCGTGGGGGGCTCGGAGGGGGCTGGTGGATGCCGGGAGCTCGTCGGTTCTTTCTGGTCTCAGAGGGCTCCATTAATTCTTTAAATATCCAGCCTTTCCAGGTGGGTTTTGTTGAAAATTAATTTCCGGAGCTATTTTAATTTTGCTGTATTTAATTTGCTGTTTATTTTAATTAATTAACGTCGGGAAAATCTCTTCTCCCGAGCATCCTGCAGCCGGCTGGGGTGGCTGCACCCGCGAGGTGAGAGCGAGGGAGTGTCGTGGGTGCAAGGGGCAGCGGTGGGGAGGGTGCCCAGCACCCACCGTGCCCACCCGGCTCCGTCCTACCTGTGCCAAACCTGCCTGGGCCCTGGGGCTGTTGGCAGCTGCCCACTTGCCAGGATGGGCACGAGCTGGGTGTCTGCTGAGCTCCATCCCCACCTCCAGGGCTTGTCCCAGGGTTTGCCGCTGGCTCTCTGGGCTGCTCGTTGTGTCTCCTGGCTTGGAGATGGCTCAGGTGCCATTGTCAGTCACCTTCCTCCTCCTCCTGCCAATGGCAGTGGATCTGGGGGTCTGGCATCCATGGGGATGCAAGCCTGTGGTGGTGTGGCCATGCCATGCCGTGCCATGGCATGCTGTGCCGTGCCATGCTGTGCCAAGTGGCAGAGCTTCAGTTGAAAAGCCCAACGCGGGGCTATTTCGACCCACAACCCCACGTTTCCATCCCTGCATCCCCCTCCAGTGCTCAATGCTCCAGCCCCTGGGCTGGCAGAACCCTGCCAGGGGCTCCCTGGGGAGAGGTGGGCGAGGAAGAGGAAGAGATGGAGCCGCCTTTCTCCAGAGCAAGGCCTCTGGTCTCTCGCATGTCTAGACGCTGCCACACACACCTAATGTGGTTCTTGGCAGGAGCCACGGCTGCTCTCTCGAGGTTAATTGCTGCGTGCAGGAGCTCTGCAGACAGATAACCCGGCTCCACGCTGCCCCTGGGACGCCCGCCTCGCCCAGCCCAGCCCCTGCCTGCCTGCAGCCCCCTGGCATGCTCAGCCACTCCCCACTGCATGCTCAGACCCCCTGAGGGTAGAGGAGCAGATGGGGGGTGCAGAGGAGGTGCTGCTGTGCCCGCTTTGGGGTGCAGCCCTGAGCAGTGAGGTGGGGTCTTCACGTTTTGGAGAGCAGGCAGAAATGGAGGAGAGGCATTGGTGAGCTTTGCAAGGGGCCATGGCAGTCCTTGGGGCTTTGGAGATAGAGGAGAAGAGTTCAGGGCCTCTCCCTCAGCCCTGCAGCCCTCCTCCTGCGTGCTCTTGGCCAGGCGGCCAGGCCAGATAAGGGGAAGCACAGCGGGGGGAGCCGGACAAAGGCAGAGCCTGCCTCAGGCTGCGTGGCCGGATCCAGCCTCTGGAATGGGAGCCTGGACAGAGACACGGCAGGGACTGGGGTGGGAAGAGCCGATTCATCCTCCAGCCCCAACATCTGGTGGCAAGCAGGGCTGGGGAGGGGGGAACGCCGGAGGGGGGGCTGCAGGGATGAGCCCCAGGGCTCGGCTGCATCCGGGCTCCCTGGGATGGGCTGGATGAGGCCCTTCCCAGCAGCTGCTCTTGCAAAGGAGCTCAGAGATCTCCGGGATCCACAGGGACCTCAGGGCAGCCGGGCCCCAGCACCCTCCTGGGATGCACTGTGACCAAATGCTGTGCTCAGAGCCAGCAGCACCGTGGGGCTGGTCCCTGCCTGGCCCCGTGCGTGGGCACTGCCCCTTCCCCACGGGCAAACCCGAGCCTCCCGCGCCTGGCACCAGCTCCCATCACTGGGGCATCCCCAGGGCTGAATCACATCGGAGAGACCCCCACAGCAAGGCGTCCTCTTGCCCTGCACAGGGCTGGCAGTGTGCTCCAGGCTGAGTCCCGTGTCCCAGGGCTGTGTGGGGATGAGCCTGAGCTCCGGGACCTGCCCCACACAGGGTCCCTGGGGAGCTGGGTGAAGGTTTTGGTCTGAGCTGTGTTTTCATTTGGGGTTTCATCATGTTTTCGTGGCAGGGAATTTCCGTTCCTGACCAAAGGCAAGAGGAGAAAGAGAGAAAAAACGGACAAGACATCCCCCCCCCCAAAAAAAAAAAGCCCCTGCATTGAATTTTTGCCAAAAATATGGGATGTTTCCATTCTTGTTTTGGCTTTTGGCAGCCCCAAACTGCAGCCAATGGAAGAAAATATCTGTGTGGGAATGCTGCTGGCCTCCTCCATGCAGTGCAGTGGCTGCTGGAGGGCTGGCTGGGCTGGGAGCTCCTGCCCCCACAGCCTTGGGGGGGGGTTTTGGGGTGCAGAGGGAACCTTTTGGCATAAGGAGAAACTTTGCAGCGAGCGTGAGGAAAGCACATTGGACCCTCCCCAGCGTCACTGCTGCCCTGGTGCTCTCCCCTCCCCGGTAGCTCTTTGCAGAGGACATTGCCATGAGAACGGGGTCGTTGTTTTGTGGGGAGCGGCTGCAAGGACACGGCAGCACATGGTCCCCACTCGTCCTTGCAGCGAGCCGCTCCCTCCTCCCCGCCTGCAGCCCAAGCGCCGTTGGCTCCGGCATGTGCCGGGCTCTGGCCACGCATCACCACCTCCCCTTCCCCCCCTCCCTTCCACCCTCCTTCCCCCCCTCAGCTTTTGGGGGAACCCTCTGTGGGGCCACGATGCTGCAGGGGGGGAGGGGGGTGTTAGGAGCGGCTGTTGTGATGTTTAAATGAGGTTGAGGGGGGTTTTTTTCCACCCACCCCCACCCCCCGTCATCCATGCTGGGAAGAATTACAGTCGCCCAGGCATCTGTTCTGGCAGAGTCGAGCTAAAGAGCTTGTCCTGGGCTTGGCAAACCAGGCAGCACAGCCGACAGCTTTTCCAAGGGCAGCCTTGGCGGCTGCGGAGCACCAGGTTGACATTGCAGGGAGAGGAGCCCCGCGCCGCAGGCACCGGCCCTGCACCCCCCTGCTGCCTCCTGCCTGGGCTGTGAGGGGTCCTGCTGGGAGGATGTGGCACAGGAGGCTGCGAACCCCCCCTCCCCAAAAAGCAGCATCCTCCAGCAGGTCTTTGTTGGGAGCAGACAAGAGAGTGGCTGGTGCTGGCGCATCCCAGGCTCCTGGTGCCCAGGCAGGGAGGGCTGTGGCATGGGGCTGGCTGTGGCACTGGGTTGGGGTCGCTCCCTGAGCAGCCCCTCACGTGCCCATGGGAGAAGGTTGTGGAGCTTTGCAAGGGTCCACCACCAAAATAACCTTCGTTAGCTGCTTCTCACATGTGCAACCCAGAGAGCTCCCTCAGCATCCCCAGGCTGTGCAGCATCCCTGGTCACCCCACGGGTCTGGCTGGTATCCACTGTCCTCAGCAGAGTGGTGGGTGGGCACAGTGGTGGCACCAGGAGGTGCTGAGGAGCATAGTGGGTGCCCCTCAGCCCTACCATGCCCTACCCAGGCCTGTGAGGCTTCACCACCTGTGTACATCTCTGCTCATCAGCCCTCGGGAGCTGGGCTGTGGGGAGGCTGCAGTTTGAGGCCGCCCTCCCATCCGGCACCCGGCACGTCGCCGTGCTGGTGCCACAGAGCAGCCCCCGGCACCGTGCCCTGGCCATATATCCGTGCCCCAGGCTGTCAGGGGTCAAGGCATGGGGAAGGCAAACCGGTGTGGCTGGGCAGGGAGGTGGGGGAGCGCTGCCAGAGCGCCGGGCTCGGAGCTGGAGCGTGTCAGGCACAGATGGGATCGTTAGTGGTGGTAAAAATTATCCAGCCCCTCTGCAAAACCCAGGCACAGCAACCTGCGCCCCCGGAGCCGTCCCTCCCTCGCCCTTCACGTGACACCGTGTCCCCCCCCTCGCCTGTTTCCCTCTGCTCCGTGGGGCTGAGGCCCGCTCCTGGCGCCCAGCACCCCGACCCCGCACCCATCCCAGCCCCGCTGCCGCCGCTGTGGGGTGAACCCCGTCCCCTCGGTGACTCCCACCCTCCGAGCCGATGCGCCCAGCGCCGTTTCCTATGCCTTCCTTCGTGTGCCCGAGCCTCCCGTTTGCCTTTTGAACTGCAGCAACCACAAGAGGGAAGTTTGGGAGCGACAGCGGCTCCGCCGGGAAGGGAGCGCGCCCGCCACGCTGCCGCCCATCACCGTCGCACCGGGGCGGGGGCTTCGCCTGCCCCGTCCCGCCAGCGGTGCCGGTTGTTCTCTGCATCCCCCCCTGTCCCTCCCCCTTCGTGCCCAGCCCTTTTTTCTCTCTCTTGGAAGTGGTGAGTTCGGGGGCTGGCGTTTGGCGTCGCCAGAGGGACTGTGCTCCCCTCCCCGGTGCCGATCGATCGCTCTGCTCACTCCCGCTCGCTTTTTTTCCTGTTTGTTTGCAGCCGCTTGAGGGCTCTTGTGATGAATCCAGCCTGGACACAGTTCAAGAACAGCTGAAACGCAGCCCGGGGTGGGGGTGGGAGTGGGAGGGCAGCGGGGCCGGCCAGCACCAGAACGCAAAATGGTGCAGCGGGCAGAGCCGGACCCGACGGGACGGGACCCGCTCAGGGAATGGGGAGTGACCGGCCCCAAAGCTCCGGGTTCCGTGGGTCGGCAGCGCAAAGCCCCTCCGGCTACAGAGAGGCTGAGGATTTGGGGTGATGTGTGGGGAGAGGGTTCAGCCCCCGCGCCTGCTGCTGCCCGCGGGCGCTGCCGGGAGCTGGGCTGCGCTCCAAACCGCTCCCTGGTTGCCAAAGGGCCGGTCCCGCTGGCCTGGCACGGCCGGGATGCGCCAGGGCTCGGGGTCACACCTGCGAGGGGCCGGGGGAACCCACCCCAAGCCCACTGCTCTGGGTGCTGCCCATCCCTGAGCCTCCCATCGCTGCAAAATGGCGGCTTCTGGTAAAAAAAAAGGAAACCCTCCCCAAAAACCAGGCACAGGGAGGAGAGTGGGCAGCCCCCCAAAGCTGGGGCGGCACGGGGTGTGATGGCAGCACAGGGGAGGTGCACAGCCACGCCGGGGGGGCTGGGGACAGGAACACAGTGAGCAGGGGGAGAAGCAGAGCCTGGGAGGAGATGCTTCCAGCTGAGGTGGCACCAGTTGGCAGGGCCACGGGGCCGGGGCTGGCTGTGGGCTGCAGCCGTGGCTGCGGGAGCGAGCGGGACGCGCGGCTGCGTGCGGCTGCGTACGAGCGTGCGCGCAGGCGGGAGGAATAATTAGTTCCTACTATAGCACTTCTCACTCAAAGTGCTTTTTAAAAGCCTCCATTCATTAGTCTTCACGGCTCCCCCGAGGTGTCGTGTCCTGGTTCTCTTCTCCCCACCTTCCCCGGAGCAACTGGGGATCCTGAGCTGGGGAAGGGGAGGCTGAAGATGGCAAAAGTCGGGTCCTTGTAAAACCCAGGGATGTGGCAGCGGGGTTTGCAGTGACTGTCCCAGTGTCCTCCTGTCCCTGTGGGGCTGAGGGGGTGTCACAGGCACATGGGCATCCTTGGAAGGCTCCCACTGAGGCTGAGCTGTGCCGTGTTCAGGATGCTGTGGGGAGAGCAGGATGGTGGGGAAGGACCGTGGCTGTGGTGGGTCCCACTGCCGGCTGCCCTCAGGGATGCCCTTCACCAGGGTGCCAGGGAGCGGCACAGCGGTGCCGGTTTCCAAACTACTCAGCATGTGCCAGGCTGTTGGGGGTGACCAGGATGGAGGATGCTGGAGGGTGCTGGTGCCACTCAGCCCCTGAACCCGAGCGTGGCCTCTGGGTGAGGGAGCGGGGGCTGCCCGGGCACGTGCCCTCGGTGGGGTGCAGAGGTGGGCAGGCGCTGGCGAAGGGCCTCTGCTGCAAACCCTAACCTTATTTTCCCAGGTCCGACGCCAGTTTCCATGGAAACAGCCGGGAGCAGAAACAGGGAACCAGAATCCAGAAAAGCGAAGCCTTGAGCTCCCCTGTTCGCTTTCCTGGATTCCAGCTCCCCATGGCCCTGGGATGCCTCTGGGTGCTGCCCACGGGACACTCCCGCTGCTCCCGCTGCCTCAGGGTGCAGAGCTGTCCCATCTGGGCAACACATGGGGTTGGGGTGCTCCTGGGTCCTTGCAGCACCCTCACATGGTGCATGGCACATTGGGGTGCCCATGGCGGGTACAGCAGCGTTGAGGGGTGGGCAGGGGGTACTGCAGGCAGGGGGTTGTGGGCAGGGGGTGCTGTGGGCAGCCCCCTGCACAGGCACATTCACACAACATCTGCACACATCTGTGCACCTGGATGGTGCAGAAGGAGGTGGGAGGTGATGTATCTGTGTCTGTGCCCCTGTGTGTAGGTAAAAGGGGAGAGTGGGCACAGGATGTATCCATAATGTGCCATCTGTATGCTCTGTGCTACTGGTGTGCACTGGGAGTCATGCAGTGGTTCCCAGTCCTGTCCCTGTCCCCAGGACATGGAGGGGACAGCTGCCCCTGCCCATGGGGACCTGGTTGCTGCACACAGACCCAGGCATGTTGCTGTGGTGGGAGGCCTTGCTTGATGCCCCCCAGGACTGGGAGTCCCCCAGGACCACCCTGGGAGGCTGAGTCCTCACAGCCAAAGCCCTGCAAGGCCAATCCCTGGCGGCTGCCCCGTGCCGTGTCCATCCAGCTGCCCACTGACCTCCCACACGCCTGGGAAACCTCCCACCGGGCCCCTCACCTGTGCAGCCACACGTTGTGTTCCCCTGTGAGCTCACCCTCAGGCTGGGCCATCCCCTGGCACATCCCAGCCTGGACTGGGGGGCACTCAGCACCATCCCAGCACCCATTGGCCCCATCCTCCCCACAGCATCCATCCCTCCTTTGCTCCCTGCAAGGCCCCAGCTGGTTGGCACCTTGAACCCCCCATCCCTTGGCCATGTCCCCCATCCCCACGGTGCACCCTGGGGGTGCCAACAGCACCGTGGGGCCGCCTGTCCCCCCCTCGCCGCGGGCGCCGCCGCCGTTGTGTGCACACCGTAATACATCATTGACAGACGGACAGGTATTAAGATACATTATGGATAACTCACAGAGAGAGACGCTATTAATAATACAGACACATACAGAGGGAAGAAAGTGCACACTTGATTTCCATGTTGCTACCAGGAGTTGTGAGGCTGGCTCTGGCTGCCTCTTCCCACACGTGACTGCAACACAGTGGGTAGCTGACAGCCCAGAGAGCCTGGCTTGGGGCCAGGAAAAAGCAGAAAACACAATGTCTGTGCATATCCTCTCTCTTAAAATAACACTCCAACACCGTCTGAGACGAATTAAAATAAGATCAGGAGCGGTCTCTCTCTCTCTCTCTCGCGAAGAGAGGAAGACGAAGAGGGAAAGGCAGGCAGGGGAACGGCCGGGGCTGGGCGGCCTCAGAGCCCTGGCAGGGAAGGAGAGGGGGTTGTTTTGCAGGGTTAGAGTTGAACATCGAGATTAAAAAAAAAAAAGAGAGAGAAAGAAGCGAGCTGAAGGAGAAAGAGAAAGGCGAACGGGGAGAAACAAATCCCCGCCGGGGAGGGGAGCGGTGCCGGCGGCGGCGCTGGCTGTCCTGCACATGGCTGTCCTTTGGAGGGGAGCCGCGGCAGGGCGGGGGATGCGAGCACAGGCTGCATGATGGAGAGCATCAGGAATTTCCTGCAGCTGAGGAACACACCAAATACCAGAATGCAAGAGCGAGTGGAGGAGAGCAGGGTGCCGGGGAGGGAATGAGGAGGGGGGCCAGGGTGGGGAGGGGGTGGGGGGGGGGGGATGTGGAGAGAGCTTGAAATAGCCGGTGGGGAGAGCAGCGAGGGCAGGGGGCAGCAGGGAGGAGGGGAACGTGGTGCTCCGGGGCTTTTTCCAGCTCTTTGCTTTTCTTTTTTGGCTGCTGTTTTTTTACAGGAGGTGCCCCGTGGTGCTGCCTGTGCCCGCAGGGCCCTCACACCTCCCGCCTGCTGCCGGCCTGAGCCAGGCTTTGGGCTATTGTGGGGGTTTGATGTCTTTCCTCCCTTTTTTTTTCCCCCTGGTTACCTGGCACAGCGCTGGGGGTTGGTGGTGGTGGCGTGTGGGGCTGCGTGGGGCTGGGTCCAGGTTCAGGGAAGCAGGAGCAGCCTGGAGAAGGGGCTCATCTCCACGGGACAGTGTCGTGGGAGAGTGGGGGATCTTTGGAGGGGACCCTGTGTGCAGGCAGCCGGGGCAGACACTGCCTGAGGAGCCATGGCAGCAGCTCCCACACATGCAACGAGTTTGCCAGGCATCCTTTTGGCCACTCTCCTGCTTCTCCCTGGGCCAGGCTGGGTTAAACACAACATCCCAAAATCCCCAGGCAGGCTGTGAGCCCCTGAGGCTGGCCTTACATCCAGGTGCAGCTCGACCTCTCCCTCCTCCTCCTCCACCTCCTCCTCGGCCACCCCCTGCTCCCCCCTGCATCCAGCTCCTGGCTGCATCCAGCCCCAGCTCCCCCGGGGATGCTGGGGGGCCGGAGGGGAGGGGAGATCAGAGGGGGCATCTTGCAGTGCCGGATCCAGGTAGCCAGAAGGTCGCACTGAAAATCTGGAAGTGGAGTTTGGAGCTCAGCAGAGCGGTGAAATCCGTCTTGCTTTAGGGCAGAGAGGAGGAGGAGGAGGGAGAAAGATGCAGGGAAGGGAGAAGGAGGGACAGGGGCTGCGATCCTCTCGCCGAGTCGGGGTGCTGGGTGTCTCCCCATGCAGGGCTCTGCCCAGCGTCACGGTGAAGCGAGTTGGGGGCGTTTTGAGGGATGAAGAGGAGGCAGCAGCGAGTGCTGGAGCCCGGCCAGGCGATGCCGAAGGCTTTGCAGCCCCTTCAGCGGGTGCCTCCCAGTTTCCACGGATTGCAGACGGCCGTCCCGGGGCGAGCGGTGACCCACACCTGCCGGGGCCCCGCCGGGGACGGGGATGCTGAGAAAGGGCTGAGCTCATTAGCAGCTCCAGCCTCCCCAGCACAGGGGGTCAGGGAGCAGCAGCCCCGGGGCTGGGGGCGTGGGGAGCGCCGCTGGAGGTGCTTTGTGTGGGCTGGTAGCCCCCACCATCCCTCCCACTGCCCTCCCCTCCCAGGAGCCAGCACAGCTCCTGCAGTGCCTGTCCCCAAATCCAGGGGTGCAGCCCCACTGGATGGGGATCTGGCAGGAACGGGGGAGGCAATGCCAGGGCAGGGGGCTGCCCCCACCCGGCGCTGTGGCTTTTCTCTCTCTCTCCACCACCACCACCAAAGTTTCCTCATTGCAGAGTGTGAGCTCTTGGTCTGGCTGCAGGGGGGTGCCCGTGTGCCTCCCCCCACTCCCTGCCCAACACGGAGCAGGGTGTCTCTTGGCCCGCTGCATGCCAGGAATCCCTCCTGGCCCCGCTCGAGCCGGCAGCAGCCCTTTGATCTCCAGCATGGCCTGGGAGAGGGTGAGAGGGGCCCAGCTGGGGTGCAGAGAGACAGGGCTGCAGCTGGGGGTGGGGAGAGTCAGGCACCCCGGGAGCCCTCCCTGACTAATGACAAGGGGCTGCTGTGCCCAATGTCACCCTGCCTGGGCAGGAGAGAGGAAGCCTGTGCTCACCCCGAGGTTGGGCTGTTTCTCATTAGGCATCAGCTGCTCATTGTGCCCTCTGCAAAGTCGTGCAATGGAGTGGGGGTGGGTCCCTTTCCTCAGGTGTGTCCCCCGGATCTGCTCTCTCCCAGTTGTGCTTGCCTGGCATGGGTTCCCCCATCATTTTGGGTGGGTCCCCCGTGGGCTGCCCACAGGGGTTGTGGCACCCTCACCCACACCATGGGTGCCAAGCATGCTCCTCTTCCACCCATAGCATGCGGGCAGGGGCCAGGCAGGGTGCAGGGCAGGGGCCAGGCAGGGTGCCCTTGGGATGGAAACAGGGTGGCATTTCACCTTGCAAAAGCGCTACCAGCAGATCCCAAGGTACTTTGGTCCCCCCCTGCCTGGCTCCCCCCTCCCTGTCCCTGCCTGCACATGCCTTTGCTTGGGGGCTGGCTGGTGGGGAGGCTGCCTGGGCACAGGGGCTGGAGGCGGGTGGTGGAAGGAGGAGGGGGGGGATACTGGCTGGAGCAAGTCTGAACCTGGCATCTGTCGAATGTCACCTTACCCAGACAGTCTGTGCTTCCCTGTCTCCATATCAACCGTTCTGCTCCAGCCACCTGCAGGGGGGGGGTGTTGGGGGGGTGGCAGGGAGTGCCTTTGGGGAGGAGGAGAGCTCACTCTCGGCTCACTCACCACTCGCTTGCTGCAGCCTCCCCTTCCCCTCCCCTCTCACCCCCACACTATAAATCATGGCTCAGGCACTAACCTGATGCTCCTTTAGGCACTTGGGGTGTGCATGTGAGATTGGGAGGGGGGTGACCTCGGTGCTGGCAGCTTGCATAACCCCAAATTGCATCATCTGGCTCTTCTGTGCCTCGGTTTCCCCCACCTGTGCCGGTGCCCCAGCTCCCACCGAGCCCAGTGCAGCTGTGGTGCAGGAGGGATGCCGGCGCTCACTGCAGCCCAGCCTCAGAGCTCGGGGCCTCTTCCAGCAGCTCCATGTTCCCCAGCCTGTCCCTCTTTCCCTCTTCCCTGCCACCAGATGTTCTCACCCTCCTCCCCCCAGCAGGGCCTGGCCCGAGCCAAGTCGCTGTGGCCGCGCCTGGACAGACACTGCCTGCACGTCCCTCCTGCCCTGCACCTGGACAAGCTCATGGCATCCTCCTCAGTGGCTGTACCCTGGCTCCCAGTGCTCCCCAGTATCAACCCATCCCGCCCCAGTTGGGCTGCAATGTCCCCAAACGCAGCTGGGAGCCGAGTCCTACCGGGGCCCCTCAGTCTGGTGTGTGTTGGGGGTGGGATGGCAGCACCAGGGCTTTGTATTTGGGGGGCTGCTGGAGCATTTGGGGGGACACTGGTGTATTGGGGGGGCTGCTGGAGCATTTGGAAGATACTGAAGGATTTGAGGGGATACTCAAGAATTTGGGGGTATACTGGTGTATTTGGTTGACTGCTGGAGCATTTGGGAGGATGCTGGAGTATTTAGGGGATGCTGGATCATTCGAGGGACTGGTGGAGCATTTGGGAGGATGCTGGAGCATTTAGGGAGATGCTGGAGCATTTGAGGGGCTGCTGGAACATTTGGGACGATGCTGGAGTCTGATGGGCTTTGAGTATTTGGGGAGATGCCGAAGCAGTGGTGGGATGCTGGAGCACTAGGGGGGATGCTGGAGCATTTGGGGAGATGCTGGAGTGTTTGGAGGGATGCTGGAGCACTGGGAATGGTTGCTGGGGTGTTAGTGGGGATGCTGGAGCATTTAGGGGAGGCACAGTGCTCTTTCTGCAGCAGCAGAGCCCTGTTCCCATGCTGGCAGTGTCACGGCAGCGGGGTCAGGATGAGACATGTGTGTGCACACGTATTGCTGGTGGGTGCATGTGCATGTGTGTGATGTGTGTGCCAACACATGGGGCTGCATGGACCCAGGGGGAACTGCTTCCCATGCCAGGGCACCTCGGGAGGGCACAGGGACAGGCGGGCAGCTGGGGACAGACGTGACCGGCCGCTCTTCCCTCTGCTGGCCCTGTGAGTGTGTAATTTCACCACAGTGCCTAAACGAGGGACAGGAGTAAATTGACCTTTTAACCCGTTTTCCTACCAGGGGGATTATAGCCTGTTTCCTGTTAAATCTCTCCAAGAACTGGCTCCATCCTGCTCACCAAGCAGGGGAGGGGGGACACCCACCCAAAACTGAGGGACTCTCATTTCCCTCCCCATCCACCTCCCAAGTCGCCTTTCCCACCTCATCCCATCTCCCATCTCCACCACCTCTCTTGTCATCCAGAGCCTTGGGGGGTGAGGGGGGGGGGGATGCTTTCACCAACCTCGGGAAAAACCCAACGTGGAAAATTGCTGGGAGGAAGGAACCGAAGGCGGAGAGTGATAAATATTGAAAGGGTGGGATTTCGATGTAGGCTGCAACAGCTGTGCCGGTTACAGTGTCACACTATCTCTCCACAGGTTTACTGACCCATTTCCATTCACACGGCTGCCAGTATCTTAGCAACTGCAACAGTCCCCCAAGAACAGGCATATTGCCTGCTATTAGTGACTGCTGCAACTGTGTCAAGGTTAGCTCTCTCCCTCCAAGCCCTGCCGGGTTTGTTTTTCACCCAAAGCCAGCACGGGCAGTTGGGTGATGGATCCCTCCCCTCCCCGTAGCTGAGTTGGGTGTTGGGTGCTCATCCCTTCCACCAAAAACGCTGGTGGGGCTGGAGTGGGCGGTGGGGGGATGGATGGGATGTGGGGATGGGTCGGGGGATGGATGGGGATGCAAGGTTGGGCGGTGGGATGGATGGGGATGCAGGGTTGGGTGGTGGGATGGATGGGGGATGTGGGGTTGGGTGTGCCAGGGATGCTGAGGGCCCTTGAGGATGGTGTGGGGACATGGGAGCGGCTCCAAAACTAGGAGTGTTGGCACCCAGTTGGGTGTCACCATCCCCCCTGCGCAGGACTGAGCCCTGGGGAGCCACCCTGAGGGGGTTGGGGGCTGCCTCTGACCCCACTGATCCTGCTCAAGGGGTGACAAGCGGGACCAGACCCAGCCTGAGCCCTCAGGGGCTCAGCACCAGGTGCTCCCGTGGTGGACTGGGGGACAGCCTGTGTCCCTGGGCTCTGCAGTGGCACTGGGGGGCTTGGAGGGGGACCCCTGCGCTGCATTTCCCCCCATGCTCAGCCCTGGCTGTGCCTCTGGGGAAACTGAGGCACGCAGTGTGTGGGCAGAGGGCCCTCAGGGTGCTATTCCCACTGCCTCCAGCCTTGAGGGACATGGAGTGCAGAGCCACAGCAAGAGAAGGGCCTTGTGCTCCCTCAGTGTCCCCCAGAACACAGCGGTATCGGGCCGGCTGACCCCGCAGAGCAGGGAGAGGGCACGCAGCTGGCACATCCCCTAAACAGCCCATGCAGGGAGGGAAACTGAGGCACGGGCACCCACCAGACAGACAGAGCACCCCATTGCCCAGCTCCCGGGGCTGAGGAGCAGCGAGGTGGGTGCTGGGGTGGGCAGGATGCATCCCAGCCTCCCCTTGCCCCCGGCAGTGCTGCAGACAGCAGGCTCCCGAGCAGCACGGCCGCGGGGACGGCAGAGAGAGAAGCCACAAAAATGATTTAAGGGGCTGGCGGGATTGATTTATTAAGAACAATTAAAAGCACTAAATACGCTTAGCTCAGCCAGACGCCGAGCTGGGAGCCGCGGGGGGGAGAGACCTGTCTGCTGGATCCGGAGGGCGAGGCTGGGGCAGGATGGGTGCTGGGCTGGGGCAGGATGGGTGCTGGGCTGGGGCAGCGCGGCTGGGCTTTGGCTGAAAGGTGATGATGGCACAGGGTGGGTTTGAATCCGGTGATGGGGTGAATTTGCCCCCAGGGCTGGGTTTGCACCCCAGCTGGAAGGTGGGATGCTGAAATGGGGGAGCTGCTTAGGGCTGGTGTCAGGTGGCTACCCAGTATGACCAGTAAGCCATACTGGGCAGGGTGTTGTCACAGCCGCCTCTGGGAGCTTGCAAAGCCCCGCTGCCGGTGCTGTGCCGGTGCTGTGCCGTGCGGGTGTTTGGCAATGACAGGGAGGCTCGGTGAGAGCCTCCACGCTGGGTCCGAGGAGCTCGCGGAGCGTTGCGACACCCGCAAAGTCCCGCTCGGGAAATCCCAACCGAAAGTCCTCGGGGGCTGGGAGAGTCCCTGGCCTTGTGCAGACCTGCCCGGCGCCGGCTCCTCCCCAGGCACCGGCGGAAAAGGGGCGGGGGGTGGGATGGCAGAGCTGTGCCCACCGCGGCTGCCCCGCGGTCCCCGGGGCTGTCACCCCGCGGGGTGGGCTCTGCCGGGTCCGCGCCGTGCTGCTGGGAGTGCTGGAGGTGGGGACAGTGGGCTGTGCCTCGCGTCCTCCCAGCCCCTGTGGCTGCTTGCAGTGGGAGCGCTGGTTCTGTCCCGGTTCCCCAGCGCGGTGCAGGATTTGTCCCCTCGCCGGGGCTCTGGCTGTGCACTGGGGACCTGGGGGATGCTCAGGGACATGGATGCTGGAGCCGTGCTGCTTTCCACCCCTCACCCCCTCCCTCTGCTGCATCTCAGTGCTGTCAGGGGGGCAGGGTTTGGGATTTGGGTTCAGATCCCCCATCCGGAGCAGCTGCCACCTCCCCCAGTCACCCCACCTCGGGGCAGGATCACCACATGGTTCCCCTGTGCCAGGAGCCACATCGGGCACCTCCTGCCTTGCCCAGGAGACATTTATTTGCTGAAATTCCTACTGTCAGGACAGGGGGCCCTGCCCTGACCCCCCCCTGGAGAGGAGCCCTGGGAGGTGATGGGAGCCAAGAGGTGCTGGGAAAGGTGCTGAATGGGAACAAAAGGTCTGCAGGGCGGCTGGCAGGGGCGAGCAGAGCCAGAGGCTTTCTGCTGACCCTGCTCTGCTGCCCCGGCCCGGCCTCCCCCCGCCGCCCCCCCCTCACCCACTCCTGCCGACGTCAGCGCTTCCCGGCAGCTCTCCCAGGTACAGGAGCCATCCGGGAGGTGGAAAAGCCATTTCTGCCTCTGTCTCGGCACTTAATGCCTCCTCCAGGCACGGCAAAAGCCTCCTGGGACAGGACTGGGTCCTGCATCCCCCTCCCCTTGCACCCACACCCCGGGGCTGGCCCGTGGGGACAGTGGCTGGGGATGGAGGTGGCCCTGCCCCAGCGACCCTGGGCACTGCCAGCGGTTGCCTCTGTGTCCCTGCGTGGCCCAAGTGCTGTCACAGTCACAGGCAGCAGGGGCAAAGCCAGAGCTCGTGGGGACAAGAGGAGCTGCCCAGGGTCATCCCGCTGGCCGTTGTCACCAACTGGGATGCACTGGGGTCCCAGTTGCCACGCTGGGGGAAGGTGAATGCAGGAGCAGCACGGTGACCTGCCCAGGGCCATGCACAGGGAAGCAGTGGCAAAGGTGGGACCGGCTCAGGGTGCTCAGCAGCAGGTCCCTGGGTGCCCCCACAGCCTCAGCAGCTTGTGCCCGCCGCCGGCTGCCCAAGGGTTAACGAGAGTTTGCTGCTCCTGCAGACAATTAGTGACATCTTTGCTGACAACGGCACACTGAAGCCACACTGAGCCTCCCCGGCAGCGCCAGCCCGGCCGCCCCCGCGGCCCCTGCGCCGCCTTCCCCGCCCCTCGGTCCGGCCCGACGCCTCCCCCCGACCCGGCACCTCGCCCCGACACTTCCCCCCGACACCTCGCCGCGGCAGCTTCCCGGCACAATCGCAATCCCGAGCGGCGCAGGCAGCTCCCCAGCTCCCCTCGCTGCCCTCTGACCCGCTGTTGCTGTGGAAACTGCATCCCACGTAGGATTATGGAGCTGGAATCTGCAGGCTCCAAACTCCCCTCAAAATCCAGATAGGTAGTGGGGTGTCCCCTCACTGCCTCGGGGTAGTGGGGTGTCATTCCCCCACCCACATGCCCAGGGTGTCCCTGGCAGTGCTGCCCATGGGGTGCCAGCCTGTGTCTGCCAGACGAGGTGGAGGCTGGGTGCTGGAGGGGGTGGCATCAGCACTCCTGTGTCACCTGGTTTGCAGGTGGCACTGCTGAAGGTGCCAGTGGTGTCACCATGACCCCTGGCACCTCTGCTCCCCTGTGCCTGAGCATCATCACCAGGTGTGCCACCAGCCCTGCATGCTGGAGGGCTGGGGAGAGGTGTGGGGTGCCAGTAGGACAAACCAGAAGCCTGGGGAGATGGATCCACCCCAAGGAGCCATCCCCAGACCGTGTGCCACGGGCACCCAACGCCTATGGGATGGCAGCAGGAGCCAGGCACCCACCAGAGCCCCCTGGGTGCCCAGAGACAGCCAGTGAGGGTCTCCCAGGCCTGGGTGGGTGCGGGGGAGAGCGGAGGCTGTTTGGGGAAGCTCTGTGGGTTGGGTTTGTGTCTCAGCATCTCTCTGCCACCCGGGGAGGCAGGAGCTGAATTAATCGCGATCAATTAGTGCTGCTTGCAGTCCCTGGCTTCCTCCCTGCACCAGCTTTGTGCTGTTGCACCCAGCCAGGGGGGCCCAGTGTTCCCAGCAGCACCCAAGCACCCTCGGGGACCTCAGCCCCTCCAGAGCCCCCCCAGAGAAGGGCACAGGGGACAAGTGGCGTGTCCCTCAGCCAGCGTGGGCACTCACAGCCACACCAGAACGTTTGGTGGGAACGCCAGGGAGGGGATGCAGGAGCCCCTGGCAGCTCCTCAGGCAGGGCTGGCAGCGGGATGCTGAGGAGGGTCCTGAGCGGGCGGTGGGATCCTGCAGTATACTGCAGCAAATGCCCTGCAATCTGCATCCGAATGGATCCCACCTTCCTTCCTTCCTTCCCCCGCAACGTGCTGCCCTGGGCTACAGCTAATCTATTGTGCGCTGGGCTGCAGCCAGCACAAGCTGCAATACAGTAAATCCTTCTGCAGTATCCTGCAAGGGGACCGAGCCCAGCCGCAGCCGCTCGCCGCTGCCAGACAAAGCCGGGGGGCTCGCGGGGGGCCGGGCTGCAGGGGCTGGGGTGGCAGGAGGGTGACGAGCGCCCCTGGCATCGTGGCTGGACAGAAGGAGGTAGCCCTTGGCCCAGGGTGGGAAGTTCTCAGGGGAGTTGTGGTAGTGCTGTGACCTGTGGAGCCCCCCCCAGTCCCCCAGATCCCCACCACAGACCCAGGGGATGCTCCATTCTCTGCCTGCCTCGAGCTGGGGCTTGTCCCTAAACCCTGTCCCCATCGTGATCCCACCAAGGTCCCTCTGTGACACGTGGCTTTGCATCCTCCCCTTTCGCCTTGCACAGTGCGACCTCCCTCGTGCCTCAGTTTCCCCTCTCCCAGCCTAGGGCCTGCCAAGTCCCTCACCACCCCCTTTCCCATGTGGGGTTTGTGCACACGTGAGCCCCGCTGCCCCGTGCCGGGGGCTCTGCCTCAGATACTGTGATTATCGTGATTATTGCTGTTATTATTATTATTATTGGGCTGCTGGTGGGGCTCTGCAGCTCCAGCGGCCCCGGCTGTGCAGAGCCAGGCATCCTTCAAAGGGAAGGCTCTCTGTCACCGCCCCACAGCAGCTGCGTTCTCCTCAATTAGAAGAGGTAATGAAGCAATTTATGGGCATCTCCAAAGTGATGTGTGAGTGACAGGCTGTGGACGAGCCGCGCCGGGGCTCCGCCGGCAACTTGCTGCCTTCCAATTCTAATGGAAAGCTCCTCGGTGAGGGGTGTGTGTGTGTGAGGGGGGATAAAACTGGTGGATCTGTAGGTGGCTGTGCTCTGAGGCTCATGGGAGGATGGATGGGTGATGCTGGTGGGTGTGGGGAGAGCTGGGTGCTCTCATGCCCCATCCCTGGGGAGCTTGGCCCCCTGGCCAGGCTGTAACAGGAGCCAGAGGGCAGCTGGGTGGGAGAGGAGCAGAGTGAGGGGCTGGCGAGGCACAGGACACTGGGATCCTCTGGGATAGTTGGCTGCAGGTCCTTGTTTCCATCTGCACCTTGGGCACTGCCTGCCCTGCTCTCTGCCTCAGTTTCCCCACCTCAGTTTCCCCACTGTGTATCTCTGCCAAAGCGTTTTCCCTGCACTCCAGCTTTTTAGGGGCAACCATGGCCTCTCAAAGGGAAGGGTAACCTGCTCTCATACTGTGTTCCCTGGTATGAGCTGTCATGGCCCTGTTGCTGGGGCATGAGATGGGGGTCTGTGGTGCTGGCCCAGCCACTTTGGGGACCTCAGGGGTCTCTGGGTGCTTGTCTGGGACTGCTGGGAGGATAGGGGGGCCTGGCAACGTGTGTTGGGGTGTTGTACCCCAAGTGGGGGTGATCCTGTGTGTGTGTGGAGTTAGGTGTCGTGTGTGTGCACCTGCATGTGCACCCATCACTGTGCACACTGGTGCCAGGGCATGATCCTGTGCCCGTGTGTGCATCTGTACCTGTGCTTGTCCCTGGGGGTGATGGGCAGCAGAGCTGGGGAAGGGGCTGGAGCACAAGGGTGCTGGGAAAGGGCTGAGGGAATGGGGGTGTTGAGAATGGAGAAGAGGAGGCTGAGGGGAAATGGGAGCACTCTCTGATACTCCCTGACAGGAGGCTGCAGGGAGCTGGGGGTCAGTCTTCCAAGCTACAATTTACAGGACAAGAGGAAATGGGCTCAAGTTGCCCCAGGGGAGGTTGAGATTGGAGCTGAGGCAGAACTGTTTCCCTGAGAGGGGCGTCAGCCCCTGTGCCAGGCTGCCCATGGAGCTGTGGGAGTGCCCAGCCCTGGAGGGATCCCAAAGCCATGGAGCTGAGGTGCTGAGGGCCAGGGGTTAGTGGTGGGCTGGGCAGGGTGAGAGGAGGGCTGGGACTCAGGGGGTATGTGCATCGCCATGCTCCCATACCTGTCAGTTGGTGCATGCCCTCTGTGCCCACCCTGTGTGCAGGGTGCCAGGCTGACATTGTGCTGGGCCAGGGAGTGCAGGGAGGGGGGCAGCCCCGCTCGGGTGCTCCTCACTCCCACTCCCAGCACGTTGCTGCTGGCATCGTCCCCCCACAGCCCAGCTCGGCCCCAGCCGGCCCCGCACCGCGCCGCATCTCCCAGGAAACAGCATCTGCAGCCCGGAGTTTCCACTCAGCTCCTGCCTGTGCCTCCCACGGGGGAAAAAGCAAGAGAAAAACCCCCCTGACACCAGCCAGGCCGTTAATCCTGCCCAGCCCTTGCTGCTTTTCTTGTCTAGCCAGTTTCTAAAATCGGCCAAGGGAGGCAACTGGCTGCTCTCCCCCTGCCCAGACCACCCTCTGTGTCCCCACCTGGCTGCCCCCAGCTGGGTGTTGGCACCGTAGGGGCGCAGGGGTGCTGCTGTGGGCTCTCCCGCTGCCCCTGCACCCCACTGCCCAGGCTGCAAGCAAAGAGTTGCTGCCGTGCTGCTTGGCATGGGGGTGGGTGGGGGGATGCTGGGTGACCTCCCCCCCACCTCGGGCACACGGGCAGCATCCCCAGACCCCGGCGGGTGCCCCTTTGGCGCCGTGGGCAGCCCCCAGCCGCAGCGCCGGGGGAGCGTGGCTGTGCCATGGGCACTCGGCCATCTGGCGCCTTCCAAATGTTACGGCCTCGCAGGATCCCGGCCCCGCTCGCCGTTAACCCGCAGCTCACCGCGGCCTCGCAGCCGCCTGGCGACTCGGGGGAGCCGAGCATCGCCTCCAAACGTCCCCCACCCACCGCCGGGGGTCCCTCGGGAGGGTCTGAGAGGGCTGCAGAGCCGCCCCGGGTGCCGCAGGCTGTGGGCAGGGGGTGGCGTGGGCAGGGGACGGTGCCCAGCCCCGCGCCGGCATGGCTGCGGGTGTTACATGACCCGGCGTGGCCGGCGCTGGGCAGGGACACACCGGGGCTGTGACTCATGCTGTGGCTATAACAGGGAGCCTGGAGAGGGGGGGCCGTGGCCATCTGCGCAGCCTCAGGCCTGCTGAGGCTTTTGGGGGGGGGGAGGAGGAGCCAGGACACGCTGGGGCAAAGCATCTCCCCGGGAGCAGCCGTCGCGCGGAGACGCACCCCCAGAAATACCCGTCGCCCCGAGGAGCCCCCTGCCCTGGCACCTGAGGGATGGGCGCTGGGGTGTTCCCCCCCTCCCCACCGCGGCAGGGAGAGGGCAGAGGAGGGGGCCCGGCCGGCTGCTCGCCTCCTGCGCCGGCTCACTGGGGCGGGGGAACAAAGCTGGCACCGAGGAAAACAGCTAAATTTAGCCCTTTTCCCTGCGAGCTCTGAACTGCGGCTCCGGGCTCCAGCCGGCCGAGGTGCCACCGTCTCTGCAGTCCATCTGTCGAGAGCTTTCACCTCCCCCAGCACCCCCCCTCCGGCCCCTCCGCCCCCTCCCCAGCCAGGGAGGGGGGTCAGAGCCCTCCGGGGCCGAGGGGGTTGGGGTGGGAGAAGGGAGATGCTGCTGGGGCTGGGGGCACCTGGGCATGGAGGGGGGCACAGCCCCTGTGCCCGTGTCCCTGGGTGGCTGCGCCCCCCCCCCGAGGCTGTGGGGTGGGAGGAGAGGGGGCTTGCAAGGGGAAATGGCTTTTTGTGGGGGTGGGGGGAAGGTGGTTGCAGGGGAAAATGATCATTGCAGGGGAGGTGGTCGCTGCAGGGAAGATGATCCTCGGAGGAGGGATGGCTGTGGCAAGGGAGGTGGTGGCTGCAGGGGAGGTGGTGGCTGCAAGGCAGATGATCCTGGGAGGAGGGATGGCTCTTGCAGGGGAGATGGTGTCTGCAGGGGAGGTGGTTTGTTGCCACATGAGGAATAGGGGCCTGACCAGGCGTCTCCATCCCTGCCCACCTCGAGGGCACCATGACACATGACTGGGCTGGAAGCTGAACCCAGCAAGGATCCCAACAGCTCTGGGACTGCCAGGCCTGGAGGATGTCACCAGGAGACATGGTTGGGATCAAGCCCAAGGGAAGGGCTGTGTGTCTCAACTCAGCCTCATCCCCATCCCCAGCAGTGTGGGGACATCCCTGGGGGTCTCTGCTTCCAGGACCAGCCAGGATTTCAGAGCTGGTTTGGCACTAAGCTTCCCACCCTGCCTTGCTGGGTGATTGGGGGGCTGCCAAAGCCTGCAGCACGCCCTGCATAGAGCCTAGTGGTCCCAGCACCCCCTCCCCTTGGCACCAGAGTGGGTACCTGAACCCACACAGCACCCTGGGGTGCAATGGGAGGGGGCTCCCAAGCCCAGCTCTCCCTTGGGGCCACATTTAGCCCATGTACCAGCCAAATCCTTCCTGGCACCACCGTCTCCTCCCACAGCAGCACCAGGTTGGGGGAAGGTGTCTCCCCCCCAGCTCCCTGCTTGGTGGGCACCCCAAAAAGCCTCAGCCCTGTGAAGGGAACCAGTGGCCCAGCAGCTCAGCCGGACCCGTCACCTCAGATGAAACCCCGGCACCATCTGCTCCGTGTCCTAATGCCCAGCGAGGGCAGGGAGGTGGGGGCTGTGGTGACAGCCACGTTCAGCCAGTGCAGGAGTAGGGTGACAACCCAAAGGAGACATCAGGGTGAGCACCCTGAGCCCCAGCACCCCTCTGTGCCCACCCCCCAGCTCTTGCCTTGCTCCCAGCACTGTTGGCATCGCAGGGTGGTGGGTCCCCGATGTGGGTGGGCGCACCAGGGGGGTTTCTGGGTGGGATCCCAAAGCACCTCGGTGCTGATGGGGGGCAGGGGGGTGCCCAGTGTGGGGGGTGCAGGTGGAGTGACAAGGCGCCAGGAGGAAGAGGAGGGAGCATGACCCATGTGGGGGCTGTGATGCTGAATTGGGGGGTGGGGATATGCGGAGAAGGGGGTGGCAGGGGTGAAAGTGGGGGGTCCTCCTGCCTGGCTGCCCCCCCCCCCTGCACTGCCCAGGGAGGAGGTGGCCGGGGGAGGGGGAGCGGGGCGGGGCTGGCTGGGGAACACGGAAACCCTCGGCAAGCGCCTGCCAGGAAGCTGTCACTGGAGGGGATTTTCCATTGGTGTCAGCAGGCGCAGGACGGGCTCGGGGAGGCGGCGGGGGGGACACGACTCTGGGGGGCGAGTGCTTGTGAGCGAGCAAAGGGGTGCGGGAGCGTGCGAGGGGACAGGGCGCAGAGGGGACCTGGGTGGGAAGATGAGGTTGTGCAAGGGACACGGCTCCACGGCGTGGGGGTGTGCGGGGGGGGGCTGCACCTCCGTGGTACCCCCGACGTGTGTGTACGAGGGAAGAGAAGCCCCGCCATGGGCAGAGGCACCGCCGCTATCCCCGCGCTTGTGCGAGGACAGAGGCGGGAGTGGGACAGCCCCGATGCCACATGCCGTGTGTGCAAGGGGGGGGCACCTCTGCACACGAGTGATGGGGGAGCACAGACACTCCACACACACACACACCCCCCCGTGGGGGTATTTCGGGTGGCAGCACCCCGCAGGCAGCGGGGGCGATCCGGGAGACCCCCGGCCCCGGCGCTGCGGCCGCGGGCGGTCGGGCACTGTGCCTCGACGGGGCGGGAGGCGTCGGGCCGGCGTGTCCCCATCTGTGTCCCCGACGCCTGGTTGTCTCCCGGTGGCATCTCCGGCCCCACCCTGACGTCTGGGTGGCCTCGGAGCCGGGCACCAGCCCACGGCCATGTCTTGTGGGGCCGTCCCTCTGCCGCAAGCTGCCGCCGCGCCGGTGCCAAGCGAGCCCTTCCGTGCCCCCCCCCACCAGCATGCCCACGCTGGGGGGTCGAGGAGCTGAGGGAATGAAGTCTGCAGCCCCCCCACATCCCCATGGTGCCACCTCTCCCACCTCACAGAACCCCTGCAGCCTGTCCAGGGAGAAAGGGAGCGGGGTGGGGGGCCGGGTTGGGGGAGGGGGGGGCCATGCCATTTGCCGCCAACCTCTCGTCAAGCCTGAAACCGTTAAACTAATTAAAGCTTTGCAGCAGCGGGATTAAGGCCGGGCAGGGGAGGTGGCGAGCACAGGTAGTCGATTAGTTCACCAGGCGAGGATATTGGATTTCTGCGAGGCGAGTCAGCAGTCTGCGGGGGCTGTTATCTTTGCAGGGCTGCGGGGTCATGAGGTGGCGAGCGGAGGTGACTGCAATCTCGCCCGTTTTCTCCCCCTCCTCTCGCACCCCTCCCCACCTCAGACCCCCACCCCCACCCTCTCCTCCTCCTCCTCCCGGCCCCGCCGCTTCTCCCAGTCGCGGTGCCTTTCCCTCCATCCCTGTGCCTCGCCTGTGTGGTCTCAGCTGGTGTTTTGTAACCAGCGAGGAGAAGGGGAAAAAAAATAAAAAGAAGGGTAAAAAATTTAAAAAGAAAGGGAAAAAAAAATAAAAAGAGGGAAAAAGGCCGCTCGTTCCCTGGCGAGAGAGAGGCAGCAACAGGAACGGCCGAGAGCATAATGCGAAACATGTGGCGGGTGCCGGGGGCTGAGCAGGGAGGTGAAAGTGAGCGCTGCGGCCGGAGAGCATCCCGGCGTGCCCGCCCCCCCCCGAGCCCCCTCCCCACTGCCCGCCCCGCGCCCCCACCCCCTGAGCCCCCTCCCCAGCGCCCAGCCCGCGGGGGTGTGGGGATGGCAGGCTGGGTGGTTGCCCGTGGGGAGGTGGGTGCAGGGGGGCTGCAGGTGGTTCCTGCCCTGGGGGGCTGCTGGGCTGGCACGGAGCGGGGAGCAGCCCCTGCCTTGGCACCGGCCACGTGGCCGTGCTGAGGCTGAGAGAGGGTCCAAGGGCAGGAGGCCGAGGTCGGCCAGTGTGGGGTAAAGGGTAAGAGCCGGCTGGGGTCAGGACAGGGCAGGAGGGATGTGCCCTGTGCCGCTGGCACCCATGGGTGGACACTGGTGGGTGCCACGCACCCCATTGAGGAGCCCGTGGGTGTCCCACAGGGTTTGCATCCGCAGCTCCGTGCACCACACGCAGAGGGGACAGCAGTGCAGTGATGGGGATGGGGTGGGGGGAAGCTGTGACACCCCAGTCCCCCCAGACACATGGTGTGGATCCCATTGCAGCACTCAGGGGGCCCCCACGACACCCCGATCCTCCCCATCGAGCCGTGCGCAGCGTGTGCGGCAGCGCCCGGCTCCCAACGGCTGTTCTGGAAAAGCTCCCGTTTGCTTCCTTCCTGCTGCCTCCCCGCCAGCAGCTCTCTGGGCACATCAGCAGCTTCATCACAGACCAGACCGGTCTTTCTAGCACATATTTTCCTGCTCCAGCATTGCCCTCGGTGTAACTTTACACGGCGCCGGCAGCGCGGTGGCCTTGGCCGGAGAGGTGCCCGCATGGCCGGCGTGCCAGCGCTGCACCCCAAGGCTGCCGGGGAGACTGGGAGGGAGGGAAGGAGGGAGGGAAAGGAAAAGGGGGGGGGGATGTGGATGGACTGACAGGTTTGAATTCTCTTTCCCTGCCTTGTTGATAAGTTGTCACGCTAATCCAGACACCGGGAAGAGCCTGGATCACGCCGAGCGGCTGCGTGCGGGTGTCTGCGGGTGTGTGTGGGGGGAGGGAGCCAACAGGGATTCACATGCAGCTCCGGGGGGGGACAGGCAGACATGATGGCACAGGGGGACTGTGGTGGGTTGGGAGGCTCCACCGTGTGCCCCTGTGCTGGGTGGGCAACTGCTGTGGGTGTCTGGACCCTTAGAACGCCGGTGTTGCACGGGGAGTGGGGGTCTCCACATGCACACTCGTGTGCGGCACATCTGTTTGGACATGTGTGTGTTGACACACGCTCAAGGCATGGCCACAGTGGGGAAGAAAGGGGTGTCCTGCCTCAAAATGTCACCCCACACTTGGGCACCCCATCCTGGGTGTCCTCGTGGGCGGTGGCGTCGAGGTGGAGGTGTGAACGAGGAGCAAGCAGCGTGCAAGCAGGGTAGCCACGCCAGCCCGAGGCAGGGGGTGCTTCCCTGGGGAGGGGGGTCTGCCAGGCTGATGTGTGGGGGTCTCTGTGCTTGCTCGAGCAGATGGGAGCTCGCTTGCCTGCCAGCCCGTCGCACTGGAGAACGGTGCCAGCCCGCCAGCCGAGTGGTTCCCGCGTGCCCAGGGCTCGGGCCCCCGCCAGCCCGGCGGCGACGGCGACGGCAGGAGCTTCAGAGTGAACCTCCACTGCAAACACCCCCGGCCCAGGTACCCCGGGGGGGCCCTGGCCCCGGCAACGGGGAGCGGGGGCTGCACCGGGTGGGCTGGGGTGGGGATTGGCAGCGAATCTGCTCTGCCTGTCCCTGCTTTGGTGGGAGTGAGGGTGCTGCAAAGAATCCCTGGGGATGGGGAGGGGGAAGCTCTATGACCCTTGGGGGGGTGGGGGGCAGCCCTCCGTGGGGTGCAGGGCACCCTGAATCACACGTGGATGCCTGTGCAACCCACTCCCCCCACACCTCCCTTGTGCCCTCATTTCCAACGAGGGGAAACTGAGGCAGGCGCCAGGCGGGGGCGGGGGGGAGGTCACCAGGGGCTGAGGGCACCGAGCAGCGTCACCGCAGGGGGGTGTCCGGGGGGGTCCACGGGTGGGTGGGAAAGAGACGGGGGCGGGCTTGGGGGGGGCGGTGGAACATGCTGAGCTACTTCCGCGGGCAAAGAACTCTCCTCCCCAACCCCCCCTCGGTGTGTGTCGGTCCAGAGGGCGGGGGGGGGGGGGGCCGGGGGGGCGGCGGCGGCGCGCGCGGCTCACCGGGGACACCTAGCGGCCGCGCGCGCAGGGACCCCCCCCCATCCCCGGGCAGACCCCCGCCCCCGGCCCCCGTGGAGGGATTGGTAGCAGAGAAGGAAGAGGAGTGTGTATGTGTGTGTGTGTGTGTGTGTGGGGTGGGGATAAACCTGTCCCCTCTGTCCCCTAGATCGGAGGCAGCTTACCCCCGCCCCCCCCCCCCCCAGCCCCCGTCCTCGGTGCCTTCTCGATCACCTCCCCCCACCCCCGCCCCGGTCCCCGCCCCAATTGCAGCCCCGACGCCAGGGTGATGGGCGGGCGCAGCCCCTTCGGCTGTGGGAGCTCGGGAGGATCGGCCCCTGGTACGGCCCTTGGAGGGACCCGCACCCGGGTGTCCCCCCCCACCCCTTGTCCCCACATCCCCCCCCAGCCCCCTTCCCCCGCGGGGCTCACCCTCCACACCCCTTCCTTTGCAGAGAGTTCAAGTGCAATAGCAGGAGCAGCAGCAAAGCCGACGGTAAGTCCTGGACACACCCCGCACCTTGCCTCCAAACCTGCCAACGGGGGGGATGGGGCAGCCCAAACCTCCCCTTCCCCCGGCACCAGCATCCCCCGTGCAGGTGACTCTGTGCTATGGTGAGCTGGGGGCTGGCACGGGTGGTCCTGCCATGGGGAGGGCAGCTCCTCCTGAGGAGGGGAGGGGGCCAGACCCCATTTCCCCACTGCTGTGGGAGGGGAGGAAGGAGCTGGAGATGCTGGGTGCAAGGACCTGCAGTGCCAGCCAGGGCCTCGCTGGTGACAGGGAGGAAAGAGTCAAGGGGACATGTACAAGGACCCCCCCATCCACCTCGAGGGCAGCGGGGCTGGAGCAAGGCATTGCCGGCTGCTTTGGGCTGGCAGTGCCCTCAGAGCCTCACTGTCCCCCTCTGTGCCCCACACAGGTCCCGGTCTCACCTTCCCCGACCCCCATGTCAGCAACTGCTCGGCCAAGCGGCCCGCGGGGGAGGAGGAGGTCAGGATGCGCGTGAAGCCCCCGGGCCCAGTGGTAACGACCAGCGTTGTGCGCGGCTCGCCCGACTACGTCCGAGAGCCCAAGTTCTACCCTCCGGGACACCCGGCGCAGCGGCCCCCGGCCTGCCCGGCGGAAAAGGCCTTATCCTGCAGCGTGCTGAGCTTCCCTGAGGGCTCGTGCCCCGCGCTCGGCCGGGAGCACCAGGCGGGTTCGCTGCTGCACGGAGACCCGGCCGACCGGTGCCAGAGCGTTCACGGGGGCACCAAAGCGGCCGAGGACTTGCTGGGCTGCGCCGGCGAGCCCCGGATCCTGGGGGGGAGCGCGGAGGAGGCAGCCGCCCGCGACCGGGCGCCTCAGACCTTCCCCAACGCGACGCTGGCCTCGGGCCGCTGCAACGTCGACAGCATCCTCGCCTTGCTCCGCAGCAAGTGCGGCAACGGGCACATCAACCTCCACCCCGTGGTGCAGCTCATCGACATCATGAAGGACCTGAACCGCCTCTCCGAGGACCTCAAGAGCAGCGGGGTGCACCTGGACTGCGGCAGCCTGCGCGGCGGCGGCGGTGCCCACGAGGACGGCCGCCTGCTGCCCGCCGACCGGGACCTCCAGTACAGCTTCTTCTCCTCTCCCTCCCTGGCCAACAGCATCCGCAGCCCCGAGGAGCGGGGGGTGCTCTGCAAAACCGAACCGCCGCGGCATCCCCGGCCCCCGGCCCGTGATGGAGAAGGCGATGGTGGCGGGGGAAGCGGCCCGCAGCCCCCCGGCCACGCCGCAGGGGTGGGGGGAACATCCAAAGCGCCGGCGGAGGAAGCCGGTTGCTCACAGCCCGATGCCGGCGATTACTCGGACCTGGCCGAGGCTGATATCCTGAACGAACTGGCCTCCCTGGCGTGCCCGGGGACGCAGCTGCTGGAGTCGCAGGCGATGGAGCCGCAGCCTCAGTTGCTGCCAGCCCAAGAGCTGGATTCCCAGTCCCGGCTGCTGGATTCCCAGTCCCTGGAGTCGCAGCCCCAGCTGCTCGATTCACAGAGCCTGGAGCCGCTGCCGGAGTCGCTGGAACTGCAGAACCTGGAACCGTTGGGCTTGCAGTCGCTGGAGCCTCTCTCCGAGTCACTGGAGCTGCAGTCGCTGGAGCCCCTGTCCGAGTCGCTGGAGCTGCAGTCGCTGGAGCCGTTGGCGGAGCCGCTGGGGCTGCAGACGCTGGAGCCGCTGCCCGCAGCACTGGAGCCGCCGCTGCTGGACGCACGGGCCCCGCTGCTGCCCACCGAGCCCTCGCTGCTGGAGCCGCAGCCGCTGGGGCCTGTGGCGGAGCTCATGGAGGTGCAGGCGGGCGCTGGGGACCCTCTGCGGCCCCACGGGCTGCAGCCCCGGCTCGGGGGGTGTCCCCTGGGCAGCGTGGTGAAGCGGGGGCCCTGCGGGGGCCGGGGGGCCGGGCGCTGCGGCGAGGACCACCGCAAATATGCCCTGCGCCGGACAGACAAGCCAAAGATGCTGTGCCGCCGGAGGAGGGCAGGGCGAGGGCGCCGGGCGGACGTCACCCCCGAGACCCGCGTCCTGTCGCCCCTCGCCCTCCCCACCGAGGTGCCCCCCGGGCCCGAGGAGCCCAGTGACCCGCTGCTGGTCTCCCCGCCGCCGCCTCCCGCCACCCTGGACCCCGACGAGGCGCCCAAGCCCCCCGTGGCAGGGAAGAAGAGCAAGTGCCGCGGGGTGAGGAAGATGGTGGTGAAGATGGCCAAGATCCCCGTGTCCCTGGGGAGGAGGAACAAGACCACCTACAAGGTGTCGTCGCTCAGCAGCAACCTGAACCTGGAGGGCAAGGAGCTGGCGGCCAGCAGCTCCATGGAGCCCACGCCGCTGCTCAAGATGAAGAACAACGGGCGCAACGTGGTGGTGGTGTTCCCGCCCGGCGAGATGCCCATCATCCTGAAGCGTAAGCGGGGCAGACCCCCCAAGAACCTGCTGCTGGGCCAAACCAAGCCCAAGGAGCCCGCCCCGGAGGTGAAGAAGAGGAGGAGGAGGAAGCAGAAGCTGGCTTCGCCCCAGCCGTCCTACATCGCCGACACCAACGACAGCAAGGCCGACTACTCGGATGTGCTGGCCAAGCTGGCCTTCCTCAACCGGCAGAGCCAGTGCTCAGGGCGCTGCTCGCCGCCACGCTGCTGGACCCCCAGCGAGCCCGAGTCCATCCACCAAGCCCCCGACACCCAGAGCATCTCCCACTTCTTGCACCGCGTGCAGGGCTTCCGCCGGCGCGGCGGCAAGGCCGGGGGCTTCGGGGGGCGCGGGGGGGGCCACGCAGCCCGTGCCGCACGCTGCTCCTTCAGCGATTTCTTCGAGGGCATCGGGAAGAAGAAGAAAGCCCCCGCCGCCCTTCACGCTGACGCCGTGCACCCGCGCAAGCGGGGCCGGCTGGAGCCCGACCCCGTGGGCAAACCCAAGCGCAAGCGACGGGCCCGTAAGAACGGGGCTCTCTTCCCCGAGCCCAACCCCGGGCAGAGCTTTGGCGATGGCCCTGCCGAGTGGGCCGGCGGGGAGAAGGGCAGCCCCTGGGCCCCCCACCACGGCCACCCCGGCAGCCAGGCTGGCCGCAACGGTGGCTACCAAGGGGCTGAGGCAAGACCCTTCCATGCTGCCGGGCTGGAGTCGGGCTCCTCCGGCCGAGCCGGTTTCTACGGTGGGAGCGCGCCGTCGTCGCAGGCGGAGGCCGGCCCGGAGAGGCACAGCCTCTTCACCGGCTACTTCCGCTCCTTGCTGGACTCGGACGACTCCTCCGACCTACTGGACTTTGCCCTCTCGGCCTCCCGCTCCGAGTCCCGCAAGTCGGCGGCCGCCTACACGGCCCCTCCGGCCACTCTGGCAGGCCAGCGGGGCCTGGCCGCTTACCCGGCCCGGGGCGGCAAGGTGGCGGCGGCAGCCCCCGGCGCCGAGGCGGCTTTCCACGCAGCGATGCAGAGCCGGCCGGCCTTCCCTCCCGGCCGTGCCGCCACTGCCGCTGGCTATGGGGTAGCCCAGGGGTCATCGGAGTGCCGGGGAGCCGAAGCCTTTCCCAAGCTGGCACCACCTTCATCCGTCTCCCGGTCACCCACGGCTCACCCCGCGGCCAGCGGCACTCCCGGCTACTCCCCGTATGGCAGCTACGGCGCTGGGCAGAGCGTGGCACCCGCCAGCGTCTTCCCTCCAGGGAAGCAGTACCCGTCAGCCCAGGACTGCCCCAACAGCAAGGACTGCAGCTTCGCCTACGGCAGCGGCAGTAGCCTCCCGTCCTCCCCCAGCAGCGCCCACAGCGCCGGGTACGCGCCGCAGACGGCAGGTCCCAACCTGCCGCTGGGCAAAGCCGCCTTCTTCAACAGCACCGAGCAAGGGGGCCAGTTCTCCAGCGCGGCGCACACCCCGCTGCGCTGCGACAGCCGCGCCAGCACCGTCTCGCCCGGCGGCTACATGGTGCCCAAGGGCTCGGCCTCCTTCCAGCCCTCGCCCGAGAATTGCCGGCAGTTCCCCAGCGCGGCGCCGTGGGCTTTCCGGCAGGGTTACGGCGGGTTGGACTGGAGCTCGGAGGCCTTCAGCCAGCTCTACAACCCGGGCTTCGAGTGTCACCTCAACGAGCCCAACGTCATCCTGGACATCTCCAACTACACCCCGCAGAAAGCCAAGCAGCAGACGGTGTCGGAGACCTTCTCCGAGTCCTCCTCCGACAGCACCCAGTTCAACCAGCCGGCCGGCTACCGGCGCGCCAACAGCGAGGCGTCCTCCAGCGAGGGCCAGTCCAGCCTCTCCAGCCTGGAGAAGCTGATGATGGACTGGAACGAGGCGTCCTCCGCCCCAGGCTACAACTGGAACCAGAGCGTCCTCTTCCAGAGCAGCTCCAAGCCCGGTCGGGGCCGACGGAAGAAGGTGGACATGTTCGACACCTCCCACCTGAACTTCTCCTCCTCTTCCTCTTCCTCCTCCGTCTACCCCTCCAAGAGGAACACGGGACCCCGGCAGCCCCGAGGTTCCCGGGGAGCTTGTGCCTCTAAGAAGGAGAGGGGGACGGGCAAGGCCAAGTTCCCCACCAAGTCGCAGGCAGTCAACCCCCTCTTCCAGGAGAGCACGGACCTGGGCTTGGACTACTATAGCGGGGACAGCAGCATGTCCCCCCTGCCCTCCCAGTCCCGGGGCTTCGGGGTGGGCGAGCGGGACCCCTGCGACTACGCTGGCCCCTACTCCATGAACCCCTCCACTCCCTCGGACGGGACCTTCGTCCAGGGCTTTCAGAGCGACTCCCCCGGTTTGGGGCAGCCGGATTTGGAGAGCAAGCACTTCCCTGCCCTCCCACACCAGCTGGCAGCCCCCGGCCAGCAGACTGTCTTCGAGGCCGGCTTGCAGAAAGCCTTCTCGCCCAACTGCTCCCCGACCTTGGCCTTCAAGGAAGACCTGCGGGCGGGCGACCTCCGCAAGCTGCCGGCCTGCGACTCGCTCAAACACAGCATGCAGGGGGGGGCCCTGCCGCACGCTCCCCACCTGGCCTGCCGCGACCTCCCCATGCCTCAACCGCACTACGACTCCCCCAGTTGCAAAAACCCCCCCTACTGGTATTCCCCCAATGCCAGCACCCGCAGCCCCTCGTACGACGGCAAAGCGGGGGCCGGGATGCTGGTGGACTTCATGGGCAGGACGGACCCCCAGTGTCTCAACCCCCACTTGAGCAGCCCGAGCGGCACCCACCCCTCCAAGGGCGAGAAGGAGCCCTTGGAGATGTCGCGGGCCCACCACCGAGGACCCTACGCTTGTCCCTTGATCAATGACTTGAACATCTCCCCCGTACCGAGAGACTCAATGCTGCAGCTGCAGGACAACTACAGGTACCCCAGTTTTGCACCCCAAGGGCACCCCGTCATGGCCCCCACCCAGAAGAGCGGGTTTTTGGGACCCATGGTAGAGCAACAACACCCCGAGGACACTTTTACGGTCACCTCATTGTAGTGTCTGCTGACGTGCCAACCGGACAACGAGGTTTTGTTACAGGGTAGGTGGGGGAACCCCGAGGGGCGAGGGAGGGATGGGGGTAGCAGAAGTGGGGGATGGGGGGCACGAGGCAACCCTGGGCCCTTCTCATCGTGTCCCTCCCCTCTCTCTCTCTCTCCATGTTGTGTTTCTCTTGCAGAGGTAATTTAGCCAGCACTTTTTTCTGGAACACTTTTCAAGTTCTGTATTTAACTGGGATTGGAACCGTTTGTTTGTTTTCTAAAAAATGAGAAAAAAAGGAAAAAAAAGAAAAAAAAAGGACAAAAAAAGGACAAAAAAAAGGAGGAAAAAAAAGTTTAAAAAGCAGCGAAACGAAAGGAGAAAAAAACCCACAAAAACAAAAACGGACGAAGAGAGAAAAGCCCCGGTTTTCTTTTTCCCACCCCCCCTCCGCACTCAAACCCCGCTCCGCCTGCAGCCGCCTGCTCCGCTTTCCGGGCTGCCGCCCCCGGGCTGCCGCCCACCCCCGCCGCGGGACCATCGGACGGACGGAGCGGCCGCCGGCGCCGAGCCCCGGGCACGACGGGCCGGGCGGGAGGTGGCCGCGGGGCCGGGGGATGGGGGCTGGGAGCCCGGCCGGGGGGCGAGGGCAGCCCCGACGGGTCTCGGGGGGGAGGTTGGTTTGGTTGTTTTTTCTTTTCCCGCCCGCTCGCTCGCCGGGGGCTTCTCGTGCCGGATGGATGCCGAGGGGTGCTGGGGAGCGCTGACCCCCGCCAGGATCTGGCAGCTTCGCCAGCGAGGCTCGGAGATGCCGCCGTCACCTGGTAAGTGCCCCCTCGCTGTCCCGTGCCCCTCCTGGGGTGGGGGGCTGGAGCCCAGGGGGCAGCGGGGGTGTGCTGGGTGCTCTGCACTTTCTGGTGGGGTTGCCATTGGGTGCCCCCAGCCCCTTTAGGGCTGCAAGCATGTGCTGCAGGTGTTGCCCCATGGCCAAGAATCAAACTGGGGACCTTGTGGGGTGGTTGGAGCCCGGGGTGGCGGAGTGCTGGATCCTGGGGTGATGGGGTGCTGGGCTTGAGGGTGATGGGGTGCTGGAACCTAGGGTGATGGGATGATGGACCCGAGGGTGATGTGGTTCTGGAACCTGGGTTGATGAGGTCATGAACCCGAGGGTGATGGGGTGCTGGACCTCGGGGTGGTGGAGTGCTAGACCTCAGGGTAATGGGGTGCTGGAGCCTGGGGTGATGAGGTGCTGGACTTGAGGGTGATGGGGTTCTGGAACCTGGGGCGATGGGGTGATGAACCCGAGGGTGATGGGGGGCTGGACCTCGGGGTGGTGGGGTGCTGGAGCCTGAGATGATGGGGTGCTGGACTTGAGGGTGATGAGGTTCTGGAACCTGGACCTCAGGGTGATGAACCCGAGGGTGATGGGGTGTTGGAGCCCAGGGTGGCGGGGTGTTGGAACCTGGAGTACTGGGGTGCTGGACCTCGGGTTGGTGAGGTGCTGGAACCTGGGGTGATGGGGTGCTGGACCCTGGGGCACTGGGGTACTGGACCTGAGGGTGAAGGGGTGCTGGAGCCCAGAGTGATGGGGTGCTGGACCTCAGGGTGATGGGGTGCTGGAACCTGGAGTGCTGGGGTGCTGGATCTCGGGGTGGTGGGGTGCTGGAGCCCAGAGTGATGGGGTGCTGGACCTCAGGGTGATGGGGTGCTGGAGCCCAGAGTGATGGGATGCTGGACCTCAGGGTGATGGGGTGCTGGACCTCAGGGTGATGGGTGCTGGAACTTGGAGTGCTGGGGTGCTGGACCTCAGGGTGATGGAGTGCTGGAGCCTGGGGTGGTGGGATGCCAGATGCTGGACCCCAAATGTGCCAGAGTTGGGTGCCCCAGAGCCCTGGGTATGTGGGTACCAGACTGCGGGTGGGCAAGACCCCAACCTCCTGGGGGTGTGGTTGCCAGGTGGGAGGGAGGATAGGGTAACCAAGACCCCAGCCCTGGGTATGTGGGTGCCAGATAGGGGGGATCAGCAGGACCCCAGACCTCCGGGTACGTGCTTCCCAGGTGGGGGGGGTGCCCCGGCGAGGTACTAACCCCTCCCCACCTCCCAACCCAACCCCTCCCCCAGCCAGGCCGAGGGACTGTGGCAGTGGGACACTCACCCCTCTCTCCCCTCTGCCCCCCCAGCCCGCCCGCCAGCCACAGCACCCTCGGCCCCGCGCCCCTCACCCATCCCGGCCCTCGGAGCAGAGAGCAGAGCAGAGGAGGGGGGACCCCGGCCCCGCCGCCCCCCGGCTCCGCCCCCCGGCCCCGCCTCGGCCGTTTCTCTCTCCTCCCGGCCAGAAGCAGAAGGGACTCTTTGGAATTTTTATTTTTGATTTTAGGGATTCTTTTTTGTTTGTTTGTTTGTTTCCTTTTCTGCACAAAAAAACCCACGAAACCCAACAAAAACAAACCAGCAAAACTGTAAATAACTTTTGAAGAAAAAACAGAAAAAAAACCGACGATGACAAAAAAAAAAGAGGTTTAAAAAAACAAAAAAAAAAGAGGAAAAAAGAGTTTAAGGGATGGAAAAAAAAAAAGAGTAAAAAAAAAGCTGAAAATTCACACACACACACACAAAAGAAATAAAAGGAAGAGACCAGAGGGAGAATGAAACAGACTGAGAGCAGAGAGACAGCGACCGAGAGGCGAACACGCAGGAGGGGAGAGTGAGGCCCCCCCAGTGCACTGAGAGGAATTTCTTCCCAGCTCCAGCGGCAGAGAAACCCCCCAAAAAAAGGAGAAAAAAAAAGGAAAAAAAAAAAAAGGAAAAAACCCCACCCCCCCTCCCACACACACACAAAAAAGTACCAATAACCTATTTATTGTATATAATGTTTTATTATAAATCGTGTCTTGTATATGGCATCGCTCCATCTGCTGTGGTTCTGTGGTGTGACACGTCCCGGGGGCTGCGGGGTCCCGCTGCCTCTGCTCCAGCCACGCTCAGGCCAGCCTGGGTTTGGTTGTGGTGAGGAAGGATGAGGCTGGTTGGCTTGGGGAGGGAGGGTGGGAGGAGACGGGGTGGGGGGAGGATGTTTCTTTCACCCAAAGATTCGGATTTGTGGTGGAAAAAGGAGGTGAAGGGGAGAAAATGGGGTGAAAAAGGGGGAAAAGGAGTTTAAAATCCTCAACAGAACAACAAAATGAAGAGAAATCAATCCCAGCCAGTCTTGGTGGGGAGGGGGAGTTTGGGAGGGGTTGTGGTGAAGGAAGGGGGGGTCACCAACTTTCCCGTGGCTGCAGTGAGCTCAGGGTGCAGGGGTGGGGGTGGATGCTGGGGTGGGGGCTTTGGGCTCCTCTCCCCCTGCCCTTCCCCAGTCCTCTGTGTGTGTGTGTGTTTATGTGTGTGTGTGATTCCCCTTCCCTCAAGGGTTTGGCTGGGGTGGGGGCTTTGGGCTCCTCTCCCCCTGCCCTTCCCCAGTCCTCTGTGTGTGTGTGTGTTTATGTGTGTGTGTGATTCCCCTTCCCTCAAGGGTTTGGCTGGGGTGGGGGCTTTGGGCTCCTTTCCCTCTGCCCTTCCTCAGTCCCCTCTGCATGTGTGTGTGTGTGATTCCCCCTCCCTCAAGGGTTTGGCTGGGGTGGGGGCTTTGGGCTCTTCTCCCCCTGCCCTTCCCCAATCCCCTGTGTGTGTGTGTGTGTGTGATTCCCCCCCCAAAGATTTGGCAGCTTTTGTACACCTTTGTGGATTGTGCAAAATAACCCCACTCCCCCATAAAAAAAAGAGAAAAAAACCGACCTGGGAATGAGGAAAAAAAGGGGCAAAATTCCAAGAGTCAAAGGGAAAATACCCCAAACAAAACAAAGGGGAAAATACCCCCACTCCAGCTGATCACATCCCCCTCCTCGTGTCCCCCCAGCTGCCCTGGCTGGAGCAGGACCCCTCACCCCCCTCCTCCGCGAGCCCCGGCCCCCCCGGCCCCAGCTCTTCCCCTCCACCGCTCTTTTTGTGTTTCTTTAGGAAGGAATTTTTCATAGGCACTTTTTTTATATTAAAAAGAAACCTATATCTTGAGCGATGCCCGCGGCCTCTTTGCTTCTCTGTTTGGGGGTGGCACGGCGCGGCTGTGCCTTTAGGGGGGGCGGGGAGGCTGATGCACCCCCCCGCATTTGGGGAGGGGGCAGCCCGGGTGCAGCCGAAGGTGGGAGATGCAGCGAGAAGGATGAGTTTTGGTGTGAATCGGGGTGCGGTGTGGCACTGGGGGGGCACCGCTGCAGCTTTGCCACGGGATGGGGTCCTGGGGGTGTGGGGGGGTCTGCAGGGTAGGGGGATGGTTGGTGGCATCTGGAGCAGGCCGGGGATGTGCCACCCCCCCCGATGGCATCGTGCACGAGTGGTTACTGCTGGAGGAGGGGGGGAAGATGAGGGGGGGTCCTTCTCCAGGCAGGGTGGGTGCCCACCCCTCGCTGGCATCCATGGTGAGGAGGGAGCGGGGGGATGCGATTGGAGCTGCCTCGAGGTGACGGGTGGGAACCGAAAAAAGAGAGAAAGGGAGGGAAATAAACCCCCCCAAAAATCAACGCGGGGTAAATAAGTTGCAGGACGGGGAGGATGAAGAGCTGCAGCATCCTTCGGGCAAGGAGAGGAAGGGAGGGTCGAGGGGGGGAGGTTGGACACACACCCCCAGCTACCTGTAGGTGGGAGAGGTGAGCGGTGCCGGCGGGGTCAGGGCTGCTGCAGCAGCAAAGTGCTTGTGCAGCGCTGGGGGGGCCGCGGGGGGAGGCAGGAGGTTGCTATGGAGAAGAACACCCGGTGCATACTGATGGCTTTGGGGAGGGGGGAGAATGGGGCTGCCAGCACTGCAGCAGCCTGAGAAGATGTTGGTGTTGGCGGGGGGGGGAGCAATGCTGGGGGACCCTCAGTCTCTCCTTGCTGGCCTAGGGGAGCAGGAAAGCCCCCCACCCTGCACCACGGCTGGGATACACAGCTGGATGGCACCAAGGGAGCTCGGTTCTCCCATTGCAGGGGGTGAGGAGCACCCTCAGCACCCCTCTGGGCACTGAGCTTGGCTTGTGGGATCCTCGGGGGTGGGGTTGGGGAGGGGATAGAAGGGGGAGGGGGCTGTTGCCAGTCCCTGTGCTACAGGTGAAGGTGGTTGAGCATTAGGAAGGGGCTGTATTTCCACCCCCACCCACCCCAGAGCCTTACAAACAGTCCCATTGCTGGGAGGGGGGTGTGCATGGGCTTTTCCTGGTAGGAGTGGGTGTCTGGGGTGTTTCTGCAGGGGATGAGATGAGTCCCCTGGTGCCACCACATCTCTGCAGGGCTCAAGCTGGAGGTGTATTGCTCCTCTGTGCCACCCCCACATCAGGCAGAGTCCTCAGGGTGAGATGGGGAGATGCTGGGGGAAAGGGGTGTGATGGAGAGGACTAGGGGGGCTCTGCCATCATGGAGGGCTTTGCAGAAGATGCAGCCTCTCTGTCCTGGGGTCCCAGGGGTGTCTGGGAACCAGCTGGGTGATTTGGGGAGCCTTTTGCACCTCCAATATTCCCTCTGTGAGCAATCTCCATCTGTTCCCCATGGACTGGTTCCTGTTGGGCATCTGGTGGCCTCATCCAGACTGGGCCCTTGCAGGAGCCCCACACTGGTGCTGGCTGTGAGGATGCTGCTCGTGGCTGGTGAGTGTCAGAATCCCCACTCCCTGACTTTGCCCCCTCCATTTCCCCTCAGGGGGGTTATACCACTGTGACATTGCTCAATGGGGAAACTGAGGCAGGGGATGGCATCACATCCTTCCCTGCTGCTCTGGCCACACCACAGCTGTGCCCATGTCCTGCTCCCATCCCACAGATATTGCCCCTCTCCCAGCACCCTCCTGGGGGGGAAGGGAGGCTGTATTTTGGGGGGGCTGTGACCCCTTCTGCCTCAGCTCTGAGAAGATGCTTCCCACAAGCACCAAATGTCCTCTGTTCCCTTTGTTTTTCCTCCCTTTCATTTCAGGTTGCAAAATGCAGCAGCAAGGGAGGACAAAAGCCATTGTGGCCTGATTATCACCTGGGTCCAAAGGGAGAGAAATCCACCCCTGGGGAGGTAAATCCTGCTGGGAGCCATCCCTGGCATGGCCATGGCCTCCCTGGGCATGGCAGCTCAGTGGAACACAGCTTGAGTTGATTTCTTTTATTGTGATTATTGTTTTTAAAGCCTCAATTAAACCTCCTGAGACGTGGGAGCTGCTTTGGTGGCTGAGGAGTCTCCTGAGGAGACTGCTTGGGGTTTAGCAGCCCAGCCTGGCATCACCACTCCAGCACCCATGTTTGGTCAGGGTTTTGCCAGCAGAGACTCTTTGGGTGGTGGCGGGAAGGCCAGAGGGCAAAGCTTCAAAATGTGTTGGGGAAATGGTTGTTTTGTTGCTTCTTTATTTGTGTGGCATGGGGTTATTGAAAGTTTCTGGGAGCTGATGGTAAGGAGTGAGGCTGGCATGGCCACAGTGCCTGGGGGATGTGGGGCAGGGCAAGGCTGGTCCCCGGGGTGCCTGGTTCAGCCACCACCTCCCCCTCGGCAGGGAAATGATTGTTTTAATTAAGCAGCTCTGTCAAGAGGTGGTTTCTGGCCTCTTGTCTTGCTAACGATGCTGGTGCAGATGCTGGTGCTCTGGGGTGCTGCAGGACAGTGGGATGAGGAGCCTGGGGCTGAGCCCTGATCTGCTGCACCACGATGAGCCAGAGCTTTGCCAGTGTGTGCCAGGGGGAGTGTGGCTGTGCTGGGGCTCCTTGTGCTGCTGCCAGGATCCAGCATGTGCTGGGGAAAAGCAGCTCTGCTGCCATTTCGACTTTCTTCATCCCCTTGGAAACAAGGCAGGAATTTGCCCTCCTCCCTCTGTCCTTTGCAAGGGGATGGATCTGGGGGTGGGTGGGGGGTGCAAAGCTGGAAAATTCCACCTCCCCTCAACCCTCTGTTCCTGGGGAGATGAGGGCTGATGTGCTGGGGCAGAGGAGGGTGTGCACAGACACACACGTGTTGCACCATCATCCCAGCATGGGGATTCTCACACCCATGCAGAGCTCACCCTGGGTATCAGCACCCAGAGCAGGAGAAGGACTGTGTCACCCACCCCAGCACTGAGTCCCAGGGGGATTCTGCCTTCACCTGCAGCACCAGGGCTGCTGGGAGCTGCCCAGGAGGTTTGGACACCCCCTTCTCCTTCAAATTAATGGCTGTGCTGTGAAGAAAATTGAAGCCATTATTCTTAGCTTGCATCCTTTATACCCACCGACTTCAACCACTTGACATGCTAATCACAAGCTAATGAGGAAGGGAGGTGATTTCCCACATCAGACCTGCAATCCACTGCATCTGGCTGCCAGGGTGGGGGGCACCTTGTTCCTGGGGCCACCGGCACCCCTGCCCCAACACTGGCCCTTCCCACCAGCACCACTCTGGCAAACAACCCCTTTAAGCCCCTGTGAGCCCCCCCCAGGGCTGGTGTCACCCCAGGCTGACCTTGTCCCCCATCCTGGGACAGCCAGGCAGGCTGTGGGGTGATATTGCTGCTCCCCAGGGCCCTTCAGCCACAGTCACCCCCATGTTGTGCCACGTCTGCACCGCAGGAGCAGCCTCTGTGCCGGCAGCGGGAGCAGCACGGAGCCCAGCTGGAGGACCAGACCACCCCTGCTTTTCCCAAAGGAAGGGCCAGGCCCTTGGAAGATATTTCCATCCCCTCCTCCATGCCTTCCCCCCCCTGCCCCCCTTCACCATCCCCTTTCCTCTCTGCCAGCAGCCCCTCAGGGTCCAGCTGAGCTCTGGCGCACTCGTCGCACCCGTCCCCCACCACCCTGGGGTTGGATCCAGCCCAGGGCAGAAAGCTCTGGAGTCCATTAACATTCCCTCGAGCCATCTAATCCCCCCCTTTCTGCCCTGGCTCTGGCTTTTACTGGGTTTTAATCAAGCCCAGCCTGGCGCCTTTGCGACAGCCGGGGCGGATGGCACCCAGCTCTGCCGGGCACAGGGGTGCTGCCACAGCGAGTGCCACGCAGAGGGGGAGGCAGGGGGGGCTGGGGGCAGAGGGTTTGCAGAGGTCTCCACTCTCCAGTAATTTTAAAAGACATTTTGGAGCTGGAGGAGCTGAGATCAGCAGAGTAGGGGCCAAGAAAGTGAAGGAATAAAAGCAGAGGCTATTGCAGGGGTTGTTATGAATATTGGCTGGCTGGTGCAGGGGGGAAGGACAGCTCTTGTGGGGGGTGGGCTGTGTGCTCACTCTGTGGGGAAAGGGCAGGCTGGGGTCCCCAGGAAGGGAGAGGGATTTACCAGCCTGGCTTCCCCCCTGGCACCCGACAAGTCCATGGGCACTCTCCACACCCTGGGGCACAGCTGGGACATGTCAGGGGGGACCTTGGACCTCTTTGGCATAGAGACACCCAGGTGATTTCCCTCCCCAACCCCTGGAGAGCAGAAGGGTGCAGGGTGGGGGGACAGGCAGGGGTCTGGGGGGCAAGGCACGAGCCAAAGCGTGTGTCTGTGCAGGGCCCCGGTGGGGTGAGTTATCAGCGGCGGCAGAAGCGGCGCTGCCCGGGCGGGTGTGAGCCGGCTCCTCGGGGAGGGATTAAGGGGATTATATTATTATTTGTTATCACTGAGGGGGGAGAAAAAAATAGCAGGAACCTCCATTGCTGGGAACTCTGCCTAATCAGAGCAGAGATTAGCTCCCTGCCTCTGCCTGGCCGGGCTGGGACGGCTTCTGTGGGTGCTGCAGCTGCCTCTGCCCAGTGTTGGGGGGCCTGGGAGGGCTGCTCTGTGCCCATCCTGCTGGCACAAGGATGCTGTGTCCTTGGGGAGCTGCCTTGCCTGTGAGCCACATGTGGGACCAGATTTTGGAGGTGACAGTTACTGTCCAAAGCAATTGACAGAGGAAAAGGTGACTCCTCCTCCATCCTCTCCTGGGACCCTGGGGACCATCACCTCTGGCTGGGCACAGGGTCACCCTGGCCTGGGGAGGATTGGTCCTGGGGTTCAGCACAGGGTGAGCCAGGAGTGATGCTCTGCCCTGGGGATGGTGAGAGCCACCTCCAAGGCTGAGGGTGAGCTCATGGTTGTGGTTTTTCCATCACCCTCAGCCATGGTGGGGGCATCTTGGCAGGTTTGAGGGGAGCAGGAGCTGAGCTTGGCCACACAGGCATCAGGATGAGGTGAGTGCCCCTCGTGATACCTCAGCATCCCCGGAGGATGGGCACAAGCTCAGCTGTGGTTCTCCCAGTCTTGCACCCCCACCATGTAACTGGCTCCCAGCCATGGGGTGAGAAACAGAACCCTGAGAAGAGCCAAGACCAGTGCCTCAGGCAGCCCCAGCCCAGGCAAATCTCTCCCCTCTGCAGCGCTGAGACATGTTGGCTGCCCTTCCTCCTCCTTGTCTGCTGCCTTCGCCCTCCTCCTGCAGCCAGTGAGTGATGCTGCTGCCAGCTCAGCCCTGCCTGGCTCTGGGAGGATGGGAGGTTTGGTGGGGTGATGTGTCATGGGGGGATGTGTCATGGGGTTATGTGCTGTGGGGCACCTCCAGGCAAGGGGTCCAGGGGCTGGAGACTGGGCTGATCCATTGGGGATGTGCTGGCATGTGAGGACACAGGGAACACTCTACAAGTCAGTGTGGGCTCTGCCAGCCCCACAGCTGCCCCCTGGGAAGGGCTGGAGAGGAGCAGGAGGATGAGGAGGGTCCATCTGAGCCAGATACCCATGAACAGCAAAGTTTTGGGGTTCCCCTCTAGCAGTGGGGTTGTGTGCACATCAGGGCTGGTACCCCTGGGTGCCACAGGTCCTGTGCTGCCCCTTGCCCATCCTGAACCCTGTGGGGCTGCGAGACCCCTGGCCCCATGGACTCTGATGGGATGGGGATGGAGATGCCCCAGGGCACTTGGCACAGAGAGGCCACTCCTGTCCCACTCCATGGATACCAGAGCAGGGCAGTCACACCACAGAGCAGAGGAGATGTGGGACCACCTCAGCTGCTCTGGAAGCTGGTGCAGCCATTTCAGATCAGGCTCTTTTTTCCCTCCCCCCTGAAGCCCCCACATCTGTGTGCCAGGCCAGGAGTGCCCACGGGCAGCCTCACTCCTTACACCACGCTTACAAGTGCAAGGCTTGCATTTCTCTTTCAACCTCCCCCCAGTTCCCAGCAAGCAGAGGCTGAGGCGGGTTCAATGGTGGGGTGCAGGCATGGGGCAGCCCCTCTCCCATTTTGCCTCCCCTCTGGCCAGGCTGAAGCCGCAGAGAGCCCGTTGTTGGAGCTGCTCTGTGCCCCTTCTCTGCTGCTGGACCACGCTATTTTCTTCAGTCTTTTATTTACACTTTATTGCTCTTGTTTTTGCACCGGCAAGCGCTGCTGGAGTGCACAGAAATCCTTCAGATCTCGGCTGGCAGCAGAGCTCTGCCTAATCATAGTCATTATCTGGAAGCAGGTAATGGGCATCTTTCCCATGTTAATTTGAAAACAGAATCAGCGAGAGCAGGACACCGGGGACGGAGCCTGTTCCTGGCAGCCGCCTTCCCCTGCTTTTAGGGTGCTGGTGGCTTTGGCAGGTGCTGTCTGCCCGGGTGAGGGTGGCTTTGGGATGAAGGCACGCACCACACAGGGCACAATGGCTTGTGCTGAGCCTGGTGGCTCAATAAATCAGCCGGGCAGGGGCTGCTGGCTGGAGTCCTGCGTGCCCAGAGCCCGGCCTTGCTGCCGCAGCAATAAAATCCCCCGGCCTTGTTGTTTTGGCGGCTGAGAGGATGGCGGCTCTCCCTCCTCCCCGTGCCACCGTCAGAACTTGCCCCTGGCTTGGCCCAGCGTGGCTGGGTCCTTCGTTAACAAGGACTCATCCCTTTCATCCCCATGGGCGGGAGGGGCCTGGGATGGAGGTGAGAGGCGCGGATCCCTCCCGGGGCCGGGAGGGGAAGGCTGGGTGGCGTTGGAGTTTCGTTTGCTGAGATACCATTAACGAGTGAGCAAAGGTTGCGGAGTCTCCATGGAGACAAGACAGCAAGCGAGACGGAGCGGGTGTGCAGCTGAGGTTAGAGCTGATTAGTAAATGTCAGCAGCGCAGCAACTGCCCGTCGCCACGCTGGCTCGGGCACCGGCGGGCAGCGGCTGCCGCGGGCACCCCGGCCCTACAGTCACAGGATGGTTTTGGTTGGAACAGCTCCTTGAGTCCCAGCCCTCCCCTCACCCTGGCCAGCCACCACTAACCCACAGCCCTCAGCACCTCAGCTCCACGGCTTTGGGATCCCTCCAGGGCTGGGCACTCCCCCAGCTCCCTGGGCAGCTCATTCCAGTGCTTTAACAAGCCTCTTGGAACAGCCACCCCGTGTGCCCCAATGCATCCCATGCAAACTGGGTACCCCATGGGTACTTCATACCTCCACTATGCACCCTGGGTACCCCATGTGCCCTGTTGCATCCCCTGTGTATCATACATCCCACACACCTCAGCTACTTGAGGCATCCCACATGCCCCACACACTCCTGGTGTACATCCCACTGCCCCCTGTGCATCCCATGTACCCCAGCTCACCATTGTGGCCTGGACTGATGCCAGGGGGGCATGAGAACCAGGGGTGCAGGACAAGCCTGGAGCATCCTTCCAGCTCTGGGGTCAATGGCTCTGGTTCCTTTCCCATCAGGAACAAGGGTGCAGCCAGAGCCACTCTCCCCTCCTGCCACACTACTGCACACTGCCAGAGCTCCTCAGTCACTTTGTGAGATGATGGTGGAGTGGGGTGGTGGGGCCAGGAAAGAGGCACCCGAGGCTCCTCAGTGCAGGATGAAAGACTCCAGAGAACTGCTTTGTTACCACTCCCTAGTGAGGATGCAGACTGTGGCCTTGGGTGAGGCTGAGGCAGCACACAGGCTGTGATAAGCTGCATCTCCTCCTTCCCATGGAGGCTGGCGGCTCCTCCATCCCTGGGTCACAAAGAGGAAGGATAAGGCTGGACCTGCTGGATCCCACCTTGTTTCCTGCACGGAAGCAAAGCCCAGGCTGAGGCAAGAGAGGCTGTGATGAGGCCAGAGGGGACAAAATATTTGTGCCAGGCTCTGTCTGGAGTTACTGGAGGCTTGGACATGGCTGGAGCCCAGCCAGGATGGAAGCGGGAGGCAGGAGCAGCCCAGCTGCCCTTCCCCATCCCCTGGAGCATCATTTACCTCCAGCAAAATGCAGGGAGGCACCTGGCAGGCGAGAGCATCCCTCTTGCAGAGAAACAAGTGTCAAGGGGTACTGCAGGGAGGGGGGGCTGGTTGGATCCTGCAATTTAGCAGGTATTATTTGGCAGCTATAAACAGAGCCTCTCACACAGCCGGGGAGAGATAAAGGTTGCAGTGCAGATACAGATTAGGTGGTTCCCTTGAGGCTGTGACACCTTGAGATAGAAGCAGATCTTCTTCAAGGGAACGGCTCGCTGGCAGCCTGGAAAACCTGGAGCTGAGCGGCCTCCAGCAGCACCCCAGCCCCTGCCTTGCATCCAGAGGAGGGGACAGGGGAGTGCTGGGGCAGCCTGGGGGGGTCAGTGGGTGCTGGAGGCAGCGGGGGGTGCTGAGCATCGCACCCAAGATGACCATGCATGGCAGGGAGCGATGCAAAAAGGGCAAAAGAGGGTTGTTTGCAACATGTGCATGTGCCCATCTCACCCAGGAGGAGCCAAAGGAGATGGCTGGGTGGTGAAGAGACCCTGGGAGTGGGTGAAGGCTGTGCCATGGGGCAGAGGAGGCAGCAGCTGTGACAGGCAGGCAGAGTGCACACACTGGAGCCACCCCCGGGCTGCTCCAGCCAGGCTGTGCCCACTGGCAGTGCCAGTGCCTGGGGTGCTCTCCCCGGTGCCATCGCGGCTCCCGCTGGCACTGACACGGTTTTCTTTGCTGCAGGTGGGTTTAAATCAGGAGCACTCAGCACTGAAGGGACAGATGTCTGCACCCAGTGCCCTTCACCCTGCCCCCTCCTGCTGCTTCTCCCCCCTTCTGTGGGCACAAACCAACCCAGTGCTTCATGTTGTCAATGAGGCAGGGGAGGAAGGGTTCAGCATCCAGGTGTGCAGGCAGGACGCAGTGTGCTGGGGAAGGGGCACTTTTCCTCACAGCTTTTCTCCAGCAGTTTCTGAGCTCTGCTGAGGACCAGGCTGAGCTGCAGGATGCTGCCAAGGTCACCCAGCCAGAGAACCAGGCTTTTCTGCACCCATGCTGCCCACCTGGCGAGACCAGCGCTCTGATCACAGCACCATGTCCTTGTGGGACTGGGATGTTTGGTGGTGCCCACTCAGCAAGACCCATCTCCGTGTCCTCCCTTACTCGAGCTGCCAGCCCCAGTCCTTAACCCAGGCTCGTTTATGCCATGATTCCACTCCCCTCCACCTCAGGCAGGCAGGAGCCCAACTCAGCGTCCCCCACTGCCTCCAGCAGCCAGCGGCCCGGCACGGCCCGGCACGGAGCGCCCCTCGCTGTGCCCGTGCGCCCAGCTCTGGCCGCCCCCTGCCAGGAACCCCCCGGCCGTGGCTCAAAGGCCAAGGATGGGTAGCGGTGGGGGTGTCGGACCCCCCGCCATGGTCTGGGGAGTAGAGGCGGATGGGAGGGCTGGAGACCCCTGCCATGACGCTGGTAGGGCCGGCGACCCCCGGCCATGGCTGTGGCCCTGCCCCGCCGCGCCCTGGAGTGACACCCCCGCTCCCGCAGGTGGAACTTTCCTCGCTGGGCGTGAGACCATAGAGGCGAAAGGCAACACACCAACGGGGAGCTCTCCTGGGGGGGAGCGGAAAAGACGAGAGACCCACCCCTCTTTCCTCCAAAGCACTTGGACACGCTCCAGCCCTCATAGACTCAGGGGCGTATTTTTAAGATGCCGTGGCTGTGCGTGGTGCCCCTGGTCTCCCCTCTGCCCTGACAATCTGTTCCAACACCGCTCGGGGCTCCCCCCGGCTAGTGCTGCTATTGGTACGTTCCTCCCTGTTTACTCTCTTTGCGCGGCCGGCTTGGGTGGGGTTCTGCTGCTACGCCAATTCCGTACGCAAGTGGCGTAGGGCGGCTTTGATGGACAGCCGGACGCAGCCTATAGCGTGACGGAGCCTTTGATGGGTTAGCCAATGGCAGGGCGGCCCGGCGGCCGGGAGGAGGCGGGGCCAGGCTCCGTCAGGGCAGGGAGGGGGAGCTGTGGAATGGCGGACGGCCGGGCTGGCCCGCCCTGGTGCTAAAGAGCTGAGGGGGCCGGAGGGGACAGCAGCGGAGAGGGGTGAGTACAAGAGGGGCGAGCGGAAACTCCCTGGGCCTCCCAGGCCGCCTCTTCCCGAGGGAGAGAGGCGGAGGCGCTGGGATGGGCCTCTAGGCCCTTGCCAAATAGTGAGCTCTGGGGCTGAGGCGGGTACTGTTTCCTGCCAGATAGAGAGTCCCCGGCTGGTGCGGGCCCCGGTGTCCCTGGGCGGGGGGTTTGGGGTGGGCCCGGCCCCGGCCTGGGCACGGGCAGAAGGAAATGGCTTCATCCCTAGGCTGACAGTTGCCCAGCCCCTCCCGGGGGCCACGGCTCAGTGCAGGGTGTGTGCCCTGTTCAGGGCTGGCCTGAGGGGCTGGCGTGTAAGGGGGAGGGCTGTCCCGCCCGGGGAGTGGACAGAGCCCTGCGTTGGGTTAAGGAAATGCCGGTCTGCTGGGCTCTCCCGAGGCCTCGCCGGTGGCTGCTGTCCTGGGGCCGTTACAGAGGTCTGACCTAGCGGGGAAGGGCTTGGGGAAGCTGGGGAGAAGGAGAGGTGCTGCAGGGTCCCGTCTAAAGGAGAGGTAGTGGTGATGTGCTGAGGGGGGTGGTCCCTCCTTTTCCAGGCTGGTTGCAGCCTTTGCTATCTGGGTTTGACATCACCTCTTGTGTAAACGTGTGTGTGTCAGTGTACAAAGTCTGGGTGTGAGCTGCCTACCCTTGTTGGTGCAAGTCCTGAGGATTGCACTCATGGAGTGTTGCTTGTGAAAGTCACTTCTCCCTTCTGGACAAGTCCTGCCCCCCAAGTGTATGCATCCTACAGTATGTCTGACTCTGCTTTATGAGTGTGTGTGAGCCCCTTGACTATTAACTAAACATATGGGCACATGTAAAACTACTTGGAATGAGGCTGTGTGGGTGCTCATGCTTTGGAAAATGTTTTCCCCAATGTTAAGTCCCTAAGCACTCTCTGGAAGGAAGCTTTGAAGGGTGTAACAGAATATGGTCGGGTAGTTTGGTCAAATGCACTGACCTCTTGGTGACCTCAGGCCATATTTCTTCTAGAGAGAAGTAGTAAGTAGTTAGGAAATGTCCTTGGGGTTGTGCCTCACCAGCATTCAGGTTTGTCTTGGGGTTACTCCTTTGGAGTACAAATAACCCGTGTCCTTTAGAGAAAGGTAAGAGATTCCATCTTTTCCCTGTTAGATATTTTTTGACCTTAATGACCTTCCCATGGCAGAACTCATTTTTCCTGCCCAAAGTTTCACATTTGGCACTACTCCTTTATTTTCATTAGTAGCAACAACAGATTTGGATATAGATCAGACCTCTGGTGGGACTGGATGGTGTGTTAATGCCAGGAGTAGGCCAGCTCAGTGAGACCCTGGGAAGCACTGCAAATGTTGGTAGGCATGAAATTGTAATAGTAGTGGTAAAATAACTTACTAAGTACACCAGCTGCAGACAGGGTGATAACTGAGGGAGCTCTGTGTAACCCTCACACTTGTGTGTCCTTCCCACAGACTTGGGAGATGGGAAAGTTGTAAGTCAAAGATGTGAGAAGCAGCAGAGTGTGTGTGTGTGTTTCCCCGTGACACAGCTGATGCAAAAGTGCTGCTTTATGGGAAGTGCTGAAGTCCATGTCCTTGGTCACATGAGGAAGGGGAATAGTTATGTTTTCCACCCATTTTAAACTTCTGCAGAGTCAGTTGCTGCTAAATGCTGCAGGAATTCAAAAGGCTGCGTTGCGACACTTTTCCTGCTGCTTTGCCCCTTACTGACCTTGAGTAGCTTTTTGTCATAGAAACTAATAGAGAATTTAATCCAAAACTTAGTTAAAACCAAACCAAAGCTAACATCTACCCACTGGAAACACAGACAGTGTGTTGACAGAGTGACTTTGAAAATCCATTTGCATTCACAGCCAAGGGTGAGCTTTATCCTGACAGTGGGCTGGAGCAGGTCAGGCACTCTGGGTCTGTGCATTATTGGGGTGGGCTTTTTTTTTTTTTAAGGAATTGTGCTTGAAAACATGAAGTTGGAGTGAAAAAGCTGGACCCAAAGTTTACAGCTTCACTGAATACTGATCCTTGGTCAAGCTACAGTTGTCAGTGCTGTTCCTGGGTGGATTGGTGATGGTGGGGATGAAACCCAGGACTTCAGCCTTCCAAAGCCTCGTTCTGTTTAGTTCAAAGCCTCATTCTGTTTAGGTGAGGATCAGGTTGCCCAGCCCCCCCTTGTGTAGCCTGGTTGAGCCAAGATGAAGCCTTGCTGTGCTTTATGGGTTATAAGAGGATAAACTTACAGAGGTGAGCTTGGATGTAAACTTTTCCCTACATATTCAGTGCTTTAGAAAGAGCTATGATGGTTTTTATCTGTCTCATAGCAAGTTCAAAAGGCAAATGTGCCAACTTCTGGGGCTTTAAATTCAAAATCACCTTCTGATGGCTTTTCAGACTCCTTCCTCTTCACAGCAGTGAAGATAAAGCCTTTCCAAGCTGTCTGCTGCTGATCAGATTTTTCCATGGTGCTCTTAGCAGGACCCCTGCTTCATGTCACAGTTTCCAACTCCCTGTCCCCCAGCCCTGATCTCAGACTGCCAACTCACCCTCAGCTTCTCACTTCAGCTTTTGTCCATCATTCTATCCAAATCTTTCAGGCTCTGGCTTTACAGAACTGTGCTGGGGAAAGGGATAGGAGGAAGCAGGCAGACTGCAGGAGGAAAGAATCCAGAAGACAATACAGCGTGTTTCTGGTGACTTTATTTTATACAAGTCCTGTTTGAAATGTGCTGGGAAGTGAGTGGCTTGCTGAGGTAACTGCAGCCCTCGTGTCTTTAGAGAAATCACTACAGGGGTTTGAAGTAAAGAGTTTTCAGGCAAGTCCTTTTAGGCAGAGTGTAAAACTGGTCTGAATAATGTGACACACTAAACAGAAATGATGTATTTTTAAGTTACAGCTCAGAAGGTATTTGTGAACATTGGTGATTCATTACAAAGAATACAACCTTTATGAGAACTACCAACCCAGTTTCTCAGCATGCTTTGAATATATCTCATTCTTCAGGGCTGGTCTAGGAAAAGTTGATTTCATTCACAAAGCTTAGATAATCGCGTCGCGTGGGCGGGGGGGTTAAAACCGAAGTGATTGCCTCGTGCATATTGTAACAGCAGCAAATCCATCTCCTGGTTTTGGTATCTTGTTGTTGGGATAGAAGGACAAAGAAGGTTGTTAGGATTGCTGTTTCTACAAAATCAGGTTAGTGTTCTTTGACAGACTGTAATGAGGAAGATTTCAAGAAGTCTAAGACTCTTTAATCCTTCTGGCTAGTTTCTCTCTGTGGGCTTTCAGGACTCAAATGTTTAATAACCTTAAATGTGACGTTTCTGGTTTGCCTCTGCGAGGTTTGGTGAGCAAAAGGCATTGCTGTGTTTGCTGCACGAGTCAGTCCCAAACCAGGAAAAGGACTGAACAGCAATTGCCTTTGTGTGCGATATGTATTAAGTTCCTGCTGTCCCTATACAGAATGGGACTCCTGGCAAAAAGCTGCTTCTGAGGGCTCAGGTAGCCAGAACAGGCCTCTGGCCGATGGCTGAGTACTGGGCTTGTTCCTTTATGTAGTTTCAGAAGCAATGCTGTACAAAATGCACAGGGGGCAAACCAAAAGGGATGCTTTTGCTGGGTGGAAATCTGGGGAAGCAAAATGCAACTGTTTTCCCAGCCTGTCTTCTGGGACATCAGTGTTTGCAGCAGCACTCTTGCTTCTGATGGTGTCTGTAGTAAGAAATTGTGTATTTGAGTATTTGTTCTCTCTGTGGAAGGATAAATATTTGTGAGATCAGGTCCTTGGTTACCACAGATTCACATTTAATGAAATATTTTTAGGTATTTATAAACTATGGATTAAAAAAGAAGACATGTAGAAATGGCTTCTGGGTAATAAGCAAATGAGTGCTCAGAACAGAACCACCCTGCTGGCATCTACTTCCTTTGCATGTTTGCAACTCTGGGGAATCAAAAGACTGTGAGTTTCCTTTCTGAGGAGGGGAGGCTCCCAGTGCTGCCCATCAGACTGTGCTAACAGGAGCTTCTACAGAACCTTAGCAGATCCAGGCCAGGCCATAGACTCATAGAATGGTAGGGGCTGGAAGGGACCTTTAGAGATCATCCAGTCCAACCCCTGTGCAGAAGCAGTTCCCACGTAGATCAGGTCATACAGGAACATGTCCAGGTGGGTTTTGAAGCCCTCTACAGAAGGAGCCTCCACACCCTCCCTGGGCAGCCTGGGCCAGGGCTCCCTCACCTCAACAATGGAACAGTTTTTCCTTATGTTTCAATGGAACTTCTTGTGTTCCAGCTTCTTTCCATCACCTCTTGTCCTATCACAGCAGAAAAGAGTGCTGCCCCAACCTCCTGACACCACCTTTTAGATATCTGTAACTATTAGTGAGATCCTCCCTCAGTCTCTTCTCCTCCAGACTAAAGAGCCCCAGGTCCCACAGCCTTTGCTCATAAGGAAGATGCTCCAGGCCCCTGATCATCTTGGTGGCCCTGCACTGGCCTCTCCCCAGATGCTGATTTTTATAAGATTTGGGTTTCCATCTGAAGATCTGCAGGGTTTTGGGTTTTTTCCCTGCCTGGGAGGCAGTAGGGGGAGGTCCCTTCACAGAACTGAAATGGGAACTTCCACTTGATTTTTGTTGAGCAAGCATTGCAAAGCGTTAATCACATTCTCCACCCTGAGCTCGCAGTAATAGGCCTGGGAAACAGTTCCTCTAGATCCTACCCTCATTCTTGAAATTGCTGTAAAGCTTTCTGGTGCTATGTTGGGACTGCAGAAGTGGTGCAGCATGAATGTATCTCAGGTCTGCATCTGGCAGGGGCTTTGATGAAGAAACTATAAAGGCTCAGGAGTCTCAGTTGGTCTCCCACAAACAGGGTCGGTGGTGACCTGCTCTGTTCCTTTGACACCTCTGTCGTCTCCTCTTACATCCCAGGCCTGTTTTGGGGAAGTGATGGTTTAAAGGATGCTGTGCTGCCTAGAGAAGAAGGGAGATGCTTGTGAAGAGCAGCAGCAGTTAGCATTTGCCCTCAAGGGCTTAAATTTCTACATGAGAGGCTACTGCTGTGCCACCAGCTCTGACATCACTGGTGACTTTGTCCTGGAGGATTTGATTCTCCTGTGTGACCATTGAAGTGATGTGCAGCTGAAGGTGGGATTGACAGCACCCAAAGAGCTTCCCACTAAACATAACTAGTTCTTCCTGCTGCTGTAAATCAAACCTAAACCATGAGTTTATTATTTTGGTTTCTGCTGAAAGTGCTCCATAAGAAGGGGGAGCTGCTTATTGTTGTCTGATGCAGCCAGATAACCTTCCTCTCGGAAGGTGCTTGTTTAATATGAATGGCAATGCATTTATTTGAACAACTCCTTTATGAAGCAAAGACACACATAAGATTTAAGATTAAAATCTCTTAATTGTAAAGCAGAGGGCATAAAAGGAAGCATCTTTTCACCTAGTGTTTGATAAATGTGGGATTCAATGCCTCGGGCTTTCATGAGTGCCGACTGCTTAGGTAAGCTCAAAGTGATGAGACCAGTTTATGGAAGTGAAATCCATAAAGGACAATGAAATGATAACATTTGTTTCCACGTGGTCTTTAAGGTGCTGTGGGATGCTACAGCGTGGAAGAGGATAGCAGGGAGAACTGTTGCTCTGTGCTTGCCTTGTTCTAACATTCTGTTGCTCATGCATCTGAGCTCTGGCCCCAGATGGACAGCAGGCACCGGTTTAGCACGAGGCTGGGTGACCTGGTGTGGTTGTTCCCCAGTCCTCTGGCGTAGGGTTTCTTGTCTTGTTTGTTCACTAACGTTTCTGATGATGTTACAGAGCAACCTGATTCTTCCGAGCCTCCATTTCTTCCCTGCTCATAAAACTGGGCTAATGACTCTGACCTTTTGTTTGTAAAGCAAAAGGAAAAGGATCAACAAAATACTGGAGCTTATTTACTATCATTACTGAAATGATGAGCAATGCCACTTTGTGGTACTTCAAAGAGGCTTCGCTTATAAGAAGCTGGAAATCCCTAGAGAGAGAAAATGTTTCAGATGGAAAAGGAGGAGGGGGAAACACTCCTCCCATTCTCAGCTCCGAAGTGTATGCTTCTGCAAGGCGTGGGGGTAACATTTCCAGCCGTCTCCATGCCCAACTGGGCTGTTTGAAATAGCCACTGGTCACTTTGGCTTTTTCTCTCGCAGTGGCTGATCGCCTGGGAGCGACTTCTGCATAAATTGTTCCCATGCTGGGGAGTTCTGCGAAGTACTCCACTGACCTATTGTATTACCACTAATAAGATTGAATGTGGTTTTAATTTCTCATTTCCTCTTTCACTGGATGCCCTTTTCCTACTTCTTAGAGCCTTGCTTCAAGGCTCTATATAGCAAAAAATCTCTTTCTCTTGCTCAAAGAATGAACGATGCTTTGCTTTCAGGCAGCTCCGCGCTGGAGGGCTTTAAGTGGCATTCAGAGGAGGCTATCAGCCACAATATCTGATGTATTGGTGGAGCTGTGGTTCATGCATGGAGTGCAAAAAATGGGATTTAATTGGGAGGGAGGGGGAATAACGGCCTTGCCTGAATGGATGGGTGAAAGTTCCCCGACCACCCCTTAGCCCAGCAAATAGTTGGTTGAGTGCCTGCCAGAGCGGAAGCGAGTTCCCTTTCAGGCACCCTGCCTTTGTGCACCGTAAGAAAAAGCACCACACTCTTATGGTTTTGGCCTTGCAGCTGCAAAAAAAACCCAACCCACCCAAAAACCAACAACAACCCAGTGAGCGAGAACTGTGCACACACCCAAATCCTGTTCTTTCAATACCGCCAGCTGCTGAGCTGATCCTTTGCAGGAGGAAGGCACACAGCTATAAACACAGCTTGTGTCAAACCTTTACCTTCTGTCTAGGGCAATGTGCAATAGCTGCCAGGGCCCTTTTGGAAGCCTAAATTAAAAGTGTTTGCAATTATACAAAATAGCCTTTTAGTTGCTATTGATAATTTGATATTGTATCAAGAAGGTTACATCTCGGGTCTGGCTTCACATGAGAGGTTTCCATAAAGCAGCTTATTATAGACCTTGTGGTGAGCTTTGATAGAAGGACTTGTATCTTTAGGATCCCTAATACAGCCTAATCTCTCTTCTCCCAAAAAGATCAGTTCAATAAAGTGATGGTTTCCAACACTCTGAAATAGTTTGGGATGGTTGAAAGCCTGGAGTTTGCAGTGCAGATTACATAAGGTGAGATCACTGCTGGGCTCAGAACATGCAAAATGGAAACGACTACAGTTTAAAAAGAGTATTTTTCTGACTGTCCCAAAGAGATTACACAGGCATCTGTCACCAGGTCCAAGCTGAAACCTGACCCTGCTCTGTCAGACCAGGGGGGGCTGATTGAAACAGTGGGGCCTTGCTGAAGTCTGCCTGGAAGGTTTTTCGGTCCCGCTGGCTGCACGGATGGAGAAAGTGAGTCCAAGGATTGTCATGCTGTTGAGCAAAACCAGAAGACTGCTACTCGCAGCTTCCTGCAGCTCTGCCTGCAAATCCCAAATGGCAGCCGGGGATCATGCGCCGTGCCCGCACGTTGCACAGATGGCTTGTGCACGCACAAAAACCAGATTCCATGCTTCTGTGGGGTCTCCTCACTGGGCACCTCCACAGAAGAGCTGGGTAATCCCAGATGCCGACCAGTCTCCTTCTCCCCCATCTCTGGTTCCTCTTTCCACCCTGGGACAGGACAAACCGTAGACGTGTGGGGGGAGAACTGCCTGGAAACCCCTGGGTACGTGGTGGTTTTTGGTACCAGTGGGATGGGAACCTGCCTGTTTTCAGTTCATTGTAGTACCCATTTCACTTGACTCCTGACATCCAAAAAAGCATATTCAGGGTATTAATGTGGCATTATGTGTACATGTATTTTTTTTTCCCACTTTGCAAGAGAAAACCCATGTGTTATTTTGACTTTATTAAGATGCTGTTCATAAACCATTTTAATTTAGATGCTCAAGGCTGTTCTCATGAGGGTTTTTTTTGTGACAGAAATTGCAGCAGATATAACACTTCTGGAAAATATCAGGGAGCCAGTGTCTTTCTCTTTTTTTCCCCCCTTGTGTCAAAGGTTAACTTAAAATATTAATGCTGCAAAGATTCATTTAAGATATTAAAACTGTTCAGGCAAGAATACATGTACATATTGTAATTACTTCCTTTTTCTTACAATTAAAGTAATTGGATTATATTTAATGAGCTATTTACATTTAATAATTAAGAAAAGACTTATCTTTCCAGTATTCCCCAAGTGCAGCAGAAGGGTGGGGGCACTCAGAGCTGTGATATAATTATCTAGGCGTGAGTTGAAACTGAAAGAGCAGTTGAGCTGTATAGAAAACACTTGGAACTGGTTTGTTCCTACTCTTTCATTAATCCAAATAGTTTAGTGTGTGTTAAAGGAGGGGAGGCTGAGCTTAGCTGCAAATGAGACAGAGTTTATCTGCTGAAAAGGAAGGTTAAAATATGTTCAGGCTTCAGGAATAAGTCATTTAGGGGAGAAAAAAAAAACCCCACACCCTCTATTTCTGTATTAATTACTGAGCACTGCCCTAGAATGGAAATGTGCTGCTGTATTGTGAGCACAGGGCTTTGCACCCAGCGCTTTGTTAGTGTGAGCAGGCACAAGCCTTGCCTCTTGCTGGAGGAGGCTGCTGTGAAGGAGAGGAAGCAAACATGCTATCCTCATTAGCAGTAATTCAGCCTGGGAAGCAACGATTCAGCGGCGTTTGCTGTAGCAGCCGCGCACCATTTGCAGGAGTTGGCCTGTGGTTGTTGCATGGGCATCCCTGCAGCGATGGTGTGGGGCTGGGCTGCCTGCACTGCCTCCAGATGAAGCCCTTGGGAATGGCGCTGCTTGTGTTGCCACCTAAATTGCACCTCTTCTAGTCAAGGTCTTTTGAAGCAAACTCCGTGCTGTTACCTCAAGGCATGGGAAATGAGATATTGTGATTTTTTTTTTTTTATCCAGAGCTGATTCTGCCTGGATTGGGACAGAAACAAATGAGTGACCTTGTCTGTGTAAGCTCCTCAACCTTGACCTTTAAGAAGTGGCTTTTGGGGCAGAGTGGCAATCCCTTTTTAGGAGACATCTCTCTCTTGCGTTGCTGGAACCGCTAACCCCGGTGGATGGGTTGAGACTGATTCCTTGAGCAAGTCTCCTTGACTTTGAGCAGAGGTTCGAGCTCAGACCAGGTGTCGTCAGAGACCTGCCAATGGATTGAAACTTGCCCAGGCCTCTCCCTTCATACTCTTATAATATTTGAGAACTTAGAGTGGATTTTCTGTACCAAAGCTACCTGTTGATTGAAGCTTGTCACGCTACTCTGTATTGTCAGTGACCTTGTATCCTTGCCAAAATTATTCACAGGTTTAACGGAAAGCATTCTGCTCCCTTTGCTGTGCCTGTTTCCTAGGAAGCAACAAAGCCACAGCTCTTCTGGTGCTGAAGGAGCCCTGCCTCTTTCCTGATGTATAGACTCACGGAAAAGACCTTGAAACCTTTCTGTTTCTGAGCTTTAATTCCTGTTTAATCAATAGTTCTATATTCTGAGAATCAAATCCCTGTGACAGCTCTCTTTAATTGAGCTAAACTGCCTTTCTCTTGTCACATCTCTTCTAGAGTTTTATTTAAATGCATTTGTTCTGCCTGTATCCTTGTCAGGCATTGATAGGAACACCAGGTGACCCCCTTTGTTTTACTTGTTTTGCAGCTAAATGAATGGAAACATTAATTAGGACAATGGTGTGTTTTTTAGGGATTAAAAAAACCCCATAAAATCCCAAAGTCTAGGTCAAACTGCTGGCTGTGTTTGCACTCCAACAGAAGCTAAGGAGGATCTGAATGTTCCCCGTTAGTGACACCCCCATCCTTCCACCCCCAGTGAGATTGCTGCCAGCAGCTTCCAGCAAGTCTCCAGGAGAGCAGGCTGGCGTTTATTCCAGCAAGATCATCTTCAGTAGAGCTGATAACAAAAGTTTAAAAGGAAGAGCCAAATTTTCAGTCACACCTGTGCAATCCCCTTGAGGGCAGTAAATGATGATGATAATGCCTGAGCCAGACAAAAAAAAAACCCTGCAGAAAATGGCTTTCTGAGCCTCTTTTGCATTTTTCAGAGCCAACAGAGACTGGAGGGCGGGGGGGGGGGAGGAGAGGGGAAAAAAAAGAGAAGGGTATTTTGACTCTGGGAACTGAGCGGGCTGGATGTTTGTTGTCTCAAGGACTCCACAGTGTGCTGTACAATGCCTCGTTCTTCTGTGAGATGAGGGCTGAGGTTTCCCCATGTCAGAGCAGCTCTGTGGGAAGGGGCAGAGTTGCTCTTGCCCCACGCTATTGCTGCAACGCTGCTGTCGTAACATCAGCAGATCCTATCGGCCAACTTCTGCACTTGCTGATTGTAGTGGATTGTTAATGTACAGGTGGGGTTATGTAGGGGGTTTGGTTGGTTTTGGGGTTGGTTGTTTTTTTTTTGGCTGTGTTCTCCTGAAGCCTTGTGTTGTCAGTAGATCCTGCTTCAGCAAAGCTTTTGCCTGCTGGTGGGTGAAAATGCAGCCCGTGCTTTGCATCATAGTGGCTGGTAGGAGATGGTGGGCAACGTTTTTCCCAACGTTTTCCACACCCCAGAGGGAGTTTTACCCCGTGCATCTCCCCCACGGCTTTTGGGGAGAATAGCCTGCTGTGAAAGGAAGCAGCCCTGCAGCTGCCCTTCGCTGCTGACTCCTGCTCAGCTGCTGGCAGCCTGGGCTCTTAATGACAGATGAGCCTGTGACGCGTTTTTGGGAATGAATACTTGTTACAGCTGGCGGGATGGAGTAGTTTGTGGCATCACATGGCAGTTTGCTCTATAATTTCACTCCCTATTGCTCGGATGCAGCACTGATTGCTAGGTCTCTCTCTGAGTGTGGAACTGTAGCATTTCTGATTGCTGCATCCCACTTCTCTGTGGCTGCATTGTGAGCTTGGATATAGCCCTGAGCACTCAGCAGAGCCTTCTGCTACATTTTTTTCCCCTCAGTTCTGTGTGTGTGTGTGTGTGTGTGTGTGTGTGTGTCTGATGCTTCCCTTTCTGCTTGTCTTTTGGGGTTACATAAAAGCCAGTCTCTTTCTGGCCATTACAGCTACATGGGGGAGTAGTTGCTGCTGAGAGAAGCTTGAAATTTGAAGCAGAGTTGTCACAGACATTAGAAAGAACAGTCGGGCTGCGTTGGCAAGCTACTGAGTTAAGTCTCATTTCATACTGATGGGAATTTCAGATCTGATTATCTCCTTTCTCCCTCATTCCCAAACCTGCTGGTGTGTCTAATCCCCCGATGGGTACTCCTAGAGGCTACTCTCCAAGGCGCTTTAGCCGAAGGCTTGGTCTCCTTGACTATGCTGCTTGTTTGTGCCCAGGCAGAGGATTTTGTAAGCCCTGCTGAGGGCAGGGTGATTGGTCACCCTGATGCACTTCAAAAATCAAGCCTCATTTTCCTCCCCATCCCCAAAGCTGTGCTCTGTCCTCCTTAGGTGCTTTGTGCTACGCCAGACCCTATGACAGATGATATCACTGCTGGGGTCCAGATTTATTTGCAGATGGTCCCTGATCTAAGAGGTTGTGTGTCACATTGAGTGGGGAATTACCCAGGTGACTCCCAGTAATGCTATGCTAGCTGGGCAAATACCAGTCAGAAGAACCTTGCCAGATCTCTCCCTCCAACTCACCCGTTATTTACAGCTCTTTGTGTGCATTGCATACACACGTCTCACCTTGTCTCCTCTGCACCATGGTGTTGACTGTGCTATCTGCCTGCTGTACAAAAAAAAAAACCAACCCAACCAAACCCAGGCTGGTTCCTCTCTTGCTGTGCAGGGCTGTTTTCTGCTCTGCTTCAATCTGCTTGTTAAGGAGTATTTGCTCCGAGTTGCTGTTTTCAGTTGACAGAGCTTGCGTTGGAAAGCAAATACTCCATCCTAAAATGTCCCTGTATTGCTTCTCAATACTTGTAATCAAAGTCTGTCTCCTTTATTGTTTGTAACAATTGTCCAATTTTACAGTGCCAGCCCTATTTATTAAAAATAGTCAATAAGATGTAGCTTTGTGCTAGGGGTTTATAGACTGGCAGTTCTTGTTTGAAGCAAACCAATTGTACTTGAGTCTAATCCAGAACTGGGATTCCTGAGTGATCTGCTACAGCAGAGCTCATGGGGAGAGCGGTCGATGACTTGCTGATAAGAAATCTTGGAGCAGCATGCTTATCTTGAGTTTACCTCATGCTTTGCTCAGAGTGCTGGGTTCAGAAGGGCAAAAAATTGCAAGTGGCACGGGAGGGGTTTTGCCCTTTTACAGGTCTGTGTTGCACCATGCTTGTTCCCCAGCCTCCCCAAGAGTATCTGCAGAAACCATTGCCAAAGTTAGAATCTCCATAAAAACTGGTGAGGGAGACATTCCAGGTGAGGGCTTATGGCAGAAGGAGCTGGGTGTTGGGTCAGCAGCCACAGGAAGAAGCACCATGCACGGATCCCACTTTCCATGCGGGAACACGAGGCGTCTGAGACAACCACATGTGCAGTGGCTAGAGGAAGGGTGGTGGGGACCAAAAACCATGTGAATCCTCGCAAGGAGGTGCCCGTTGTGGCTGGAAGAGCGGGTGGAATGTAGGAGTGGCGAGCTCAGCTTCCAGGGCTTTTGTCGTGCTCAGCAAACTCTGTGTGTGCCGGCGCAGGGCTGTGGAGCGGGCCAGGGCTGGGCAACGCCTGCCTAAGCGTTTCGGGAGAGGGGAAATGCTGAGGAATCCTGGCAATGCCTGGCTGGAGGTGGGGCAGGTACAGCTGCGGGCAGGAGAGGGGGAAAGAGCTATGGGGCGAAGCTGGGCTTTTGGGATGGTTTGGATTTTAGTCACTGCCGACATAACGAGGCTTGGAGCCTTTGACTCAAGCCCTGGCTTGGAGACTTTAGAGGAAATGCTTGTCAGGTAAGAAGGTTCTGATTAGAGTGGGAGAGAAAAACTCTTTGTTACAGTAAGAAAAGCCCTTACTTCCTGTTTTAAGAAGGCGAGAAGCAGGCTGGCTGGGAGGATGAGCATTTTGAATGTCCATGGATGCAGCAGTGTTTGTGGCAACTGCCCAGTTCCTTACAGCTCTCCCAAAGAGCAAAGACCACTTTTCTCTTCACATACCTAGCACTGTGTTTCAATTTGCCCTTTTTTCCTCTCCCCATATTCAGTAGAAATCTGCTGCAGACAGTTCTCTGTTTTGCAGAGGCAGTTTTCTTTTTCCTTTTAACAGACTCCTTCTCTTCTCCCATTCCAGCAAGCCTGGGGCAGTCCCTCGGTGCCCATTCTTTCAGCTTCTTCAAAACAGTGTATGCACCCCAAACTCTACTGCTGAAACAAATCTAACCTTCAACATTAACAAGCAAGTGGAAGTGCTTATCTTTGCCTGAAAGATAAGGGTTTTTGGCCTCGCAATTCATTTAACTTGCTTCTGAACGGTAGGATTTAGTTATAATATATGGTCTGCGGTAGTTGGGTGACAGTGACTAATGCCTGATGACCAGTCTGGCTAGCTGGGGTGGAAAACTGCTGTGCTGTCATGCCCTGACCACTGAAAGTAAAGCGGTTCTGGATGGCCCTCGCTGGTAGCATGCTGTCAATTGCCTTCTTAATGACTCTCTTAAAGAAGAAAAGCAAGAGCCTCCTGGAAAGCTTTTTTAGGTCTGGCCCTTCCTTGTTTCATTTACTGCCTCTCTTCCCTGCCCCCAGCCGTATGCCTTGTGCTGTCTCCAGCGTTTTGCTTCCTCCTCTCTCTCTGCTCTCATACCTTCTCCACACTTCATTTTCTGCCCCTCCTGACTGCTGCTTTCGAAATACACCACTTACTTTCCAATCCAGACTATTAATCTTTGTCCCACCTACTCATGAGGCATGAAGGTTTTACAGGAGCCCATTTGCTGTTAGCTCTGTACCTATCCTCCAAAGACTCACGGGGAAAACCGAGGTCTAACAGTGAGCTGCCTTCTTGTAGGCACGTCGACTGCTCTTTTTGCTAATGTTGGCACCAAGCTCTGGTAGTAGGTCCCAGATTTCCTATCTGCCTGCCTCCGCCCTATGAAAACATCTGAAACCTTGAAGCTCCTTCTCCTTCCTCTCAGAGAGGAGGAAATTCAGCTTTAAAATGACTTTCATCCCGGAGGCTGCTGGGAGAGCAGAAAGGTGATTGTCCACAGCCTGTGCTATCCTCCCTGCCTTCCTCGGCTCCACTGCTCCACAGGGTTAATCTCCTCTTTCAGTTTGCTGCTTGCTGGATCCTGCCTGGCCTTGGGAGCAGCAGCAGGGCAGCCATCCCTGTTGCCTTGGGAAGAGGGGATGCTGCTGTACCCTTTCTGAGGAAGGCTGTCGTAGCAATCACGAGGGTGAAACTCCTGATTCTGCAGTGGAGGCAGTGCTGGGAGGGAGGGGGTGGCTAGCAGGATGAGCCAGGCTGCAAAGGGAGTGTTTTTCTTAGCCCTTATCTCTGCTGTCTTGCTCAGGTGCAAATTCATAATGCACCATGTGCTGTGCCATTGTTGTTTAAAAGAAAACAGAAGACTTTCACCACTACTCATTGCTTTTAGTTTCAAAACATGCTTTGAAGGCAGACACTTTTGGAGGTGCTGTATATAGTCAACATATTCTGAGCCTTTGTTTATTTGTAGGTGTTTTGGAGTACTCCATTTCTGCCCTGTGCTCCCCATACTTGCAGAGATCAGTGCTGCCTGTGCCCACCTGATCTGACATACCTATCGTCTTTGGGGGGGGGGGGTTTCTCTTCTTTCATATATGCATGCTCATCTCTCTTCCCCTCCTTTACAGGCTTCTTTTTCCTCTTGCTGTTTTCCTTCTGTCTGTCCTGCACCTTGGAAGGTTTCCAGCCGGGTTTAGTGGATGGGCTGTCCACTCTGGCTCTGCAGATCCTACCGTTGTGTGCTCCCTGCCTGAGCCCAGGGGAAGCACGGGGGAGAAGCTGGATGCAGGCAGCCTGCAAATGCTGCCTTGTTTATGAGAGCTGCTTGTTGGTGCAGACTGCAGTCTGGGGGGAGCTTGGGAAAGTTTGTCTGGCATAAAACGCTAAAGCTGACAAAAGATTGTAGGGCTTGGGCTGGAATCGATAAAACACGGGGTGTTTGGAAGCGAAGGTCAGAGTCCTTCCGTAGTTCACCCTGTTCTTTAAATATCCCAGCAGTTACTGATGGCTGCTGCAGTGCTTGGACGTGGTGAAGAGCAACACAGGCTTCAGTCCTCAGAGAGTGCTTGTCTTTATTTGGATGCAGATCTCACTGTAAGGTGTATGGGTTTGAGGAGCCTTTCCTTGCGCGGGGATGAGCGCACAAAATCCCTCGTGCAGAGAAATCCCTCGTGCTGAGGCATTGCAAAATGGCAACCTACATCTGCTTGGCTGGGAGAGATCCCTGTGCCCAGGATGCTGTGGCTCTTGAACTCCTCTGCCTTAATGGGTCAAATTTAGCAATTCAAAATCTGGCTTGTGAGGTAATTAGGAGGGATAATGCCCACTTCTTCCTCTTAACACCCTGATAGAAAAGCATCCAGGAAGGACTCCTGGACCTCAAAGATAAGCTGCCAGCTGCCACAGAGACTATCAAAGGGTGGCTCAAAGTCAAGAGCAAACAGCTGATTTTTTATGGTTCTTGGGTTTTTGCTGTTGGTGACAGGAAGCCATGTTCCCCAAGCTGTTAGCTTCCTGTTTTATTTTTACACCCAGCCCAGCAGATCAGCATGCCTATCACATGGGAGCTGGCTGCTTCTCTTGGGTTGTTCCTCAGCTGACCTAGAAAAGTGATTCTTTCCCCTTCTAAATTAATCAAGAAGTTGGGATGCATTTGCTTTTTCAGGCAGGTATTGTGCTCCTTGTTCTGAGCTGTTTACCCAAGTTTCCTCCTCTCTCAGAGGCAGATGATCTGAGAGGGGGCCAGTTGCCGCTTTGGCGTTTCGGCCTGTTAGCAAAGGAGATTTTTGTTATTTCAAGGCACTGACCTGCACATAAAAGCTTTTTCTGTCCAAAGTGTAACTTCTGGACACTTAGGTTTTCTCCTTCCTCTTTTTTTTTTTCTTTAATTTTATTCTTTTCTTTGAAAGAACTGAAAGTTTGACCTGATTTGTACAATCTCTCTTGACTTCTTTCTGAGCACACTCTAGTCCTGCATCCTGATTAGAGCTCCCTCAATGTTAAACTGCTGTAGCAGGAAAACAATGGCCCAGTGTAAACGTTGTCCCCTGGGGATTTCCCAAGGGAAGAGGGGTGCAGCCTGCAGGATAAGGAACACTCACCAGAAAGTTTCCTGGTCAGCTGCAAGAGCTTCCTGTTGTTTCAGGAGAGCCCTGTCTGTGCTGCTCCAGGAGGGAGGCACCATGAATACTTTGGTGTGTTGGAAGGAGCTGCCTTTTGTTTGTTGGGTTTTTTTGGAGGTTTTTGACATCTCCCATCTTCATCCTCTCGGTTTAAGCAATAAGCAAACCTATTGCAAGTTGAAAACCTCTCTGAAGAAGAGCTCGTAAGACTTGCCAAAGCTGGCGTGCGTGAGCGCGGGAGGAAGGAGGCAGCTGAGCGGCGGCGGCCGGGTGGGAAGGGAAGGGAAGGAACAACGGCTGCGGTAGCGCCAGCAGCACCTCACGTGTGGGCGAAGATGTGTAGTGTTCCCTCGCTGCCTCTGTACCTGAGCTGCTGGGGCTTTGCTGTCACTGCAAGTCACAGAACAGCAGGATCTTTATTTCTGATGAACCAGTTTTCTAAGGGTGGGGAGTGGGGGGTGGAAAGAAGGCTTATAAATAAAGCCATTTGAGAGCAGGAAAACCAAACACCATGGCTCTGGTGTGCCTGGAATTTGCGGTTGAGTAATCCTTTCCTGTTTCTTTTTTGGGTTGTTTTTCATCTTTCAGAACAGTGCCTGAAGCAGGTCCACCATGCCGTTAGTAACGAGGAACATTGAGCCAAGGCACCTGTGCCGTCAGACGTTGCCTAGCGTTCGAAGCGAGCTGGAATGCATGACCAACATCACCCTGGCAAATGTCATTCGACAGCTGGGCAGCCTGAGTGAGTACCATGGCGAGCCTGCGCGTTGCCCTCAGGAGTCGCTAGTGCTCTTTATTTAGCTCCCTTTCTACTCTCGTGTTCCTATTTCTCCCCCATCTGCCTTCCCTGGGTAATGCTAAAATGTTTTCCTAAAGAAATGTGATGCTAATTTCATATCCCTGGTCCCACTGCCTTCCCTATCTAAGAGAAAATGGGGAGGGGGGTGGTGTATGTGTGTGTGCATACGTGTTGTGAGAGGCTGCAGCGAAACTGCAGATGGAAGGATGGAGCACAACTCAGGCTTGTAAAATGGGAGGCTCTCTGAGCAGGCAGGATCTTGTGTCAGAGAATGTGCCTGTAATTGCACGCGCCACTAAATGGAGCTTGACTGGTGTTGAATCTACAGTCTTATTTTTAATGAAAGATAATTAAAGCGCGCGGGCAGGAGCCGCCTCTTTGCCCCTGCTGTTTGTCACGTTGTGAGACCCAAAGTCCCCAGTCTGAGGCAGGCTTTGCCTCTGGAGTGCTGAGGCTTTGGGGCTGCTCGCTCCCATGGCAATGCCTGGCTCAGCTCTCGGGTGGGCTGACCAGTGGCCTTCCAAGGCCAGGGTGGGGGGAAAACGGGGGCCTACGTGTGGTAGGGGAAACGAAGAGTTAATTGTGGTCTCTCCAGGATGACTCCTTACTCTGCTGAAATGCTCTGGTTTCTGATTAGCCACCTCTGCCCTTGAAGCAAGACTTTGATAATCGAATGAATGGATTGTTTATCTTCTCTGTGGTGGCTGCAAGTGGTTCTGCTTGCTCTGCAGAGCGAGCCCCTTGTCTTCCACCATGGCGTGAATGTGGCAGGGAAAGTTTGGGTGCAGTTTCTTTCCAGCAGTGAAAACCATGGCTGTTGCTAAAATCTGGGCCTGTATTTGCTGCCAGTCGGTGTCACATTCTGTTGGGTTGTAGAAATGTCACTGCACAGGCAAGACCAGTCTCTCTCTGCGCGTGTTCAACTGGCCCTTGTTGTTCATTTGTTAGGTCTGGTAGCCAAGATGGTTGTGGAGTGTGAGTAAAATCCATCTCGTGCATGTGAAATGATGAGGAAGAAGGCAGTAAAGCTGTGCAAATCTCAGCTGCAGAGAGCTAATCCCAGTCCAAAGGCATGCAGGGGGTTAGCGTGACAGAGCCGTGGCGAGATCCTTCAGGTTTAGATCTTCTTTGCGCAGCTCAGATGTTCCAAGCTTCTCTGCTTCTACCTTGTCAGAGAGGGCAAAGCGCTGGAAGCCAAATTGCAGCCTGGTTTCTTTATGGGGAAGGTGCCCTGGGAGCCTGGCTGGGCGGTGTGGGAGGGAGGTGTGGGAGGGAGGTGCATGCTGCCCGACCAATCGCGGGCACCTCCGGGAGAGCGCTGGAGGGAAAGCTCGGGAGAGGTGGCTCTTGCTGACACTTGCTGGTCTGTGCAAGAGGGGAGCGAGGCAGGTGGGGAGGAAATGCTGAGCACCGTCTTACCCACTTCCCTAGGGTCAGCAGTGTATTAAATGAAGCGATATTTAGACTAACTGCTGTGGAATGCTTGCACCCAAATGACCAAACTCCTGCCTCCCTCCCTCCCTCTTCTTTTTTCTCTTCTTACTTCTGCAAAATAAATCCTCTCCTTCCTCATTCGTTGGATATTACAGAACGTAAAGCAGGTTCAGTAGGCTGTGACAGGCCTGTCAAGTGAATAATCAGCCATGCCTAGTGCACCACAGTCTCTTTACAAAGATGCAAACATAAATCTTGTCAAACTTTCATATTCCAGTGAGTTTACCCTTCGTTACTATCACAGCTGGTAGCACTCTGTATAAGTCGGCTGCGCGTTTCTGTGTGATTTTATAGAATCCACAAGCTAAAGATGGAAAGACCTATTAAATCATGCCGTCTGTCTTCCTGCCAGTGCATGACAAAGATAATTCTGATTGTAAGCTGCACTTTTGCAGTCAAAGTAACTAAACCAAAAAATTAATCTCTGCTTTGCCCCATCTAAAGGCGTAGATGAAACAGAAGGGTGTGTGGGCTGCTGGATGATAGCTGTGTAGGTACACTTACACAGGCAGGGGAATGATGACCATCTCTTCTCCCTCCAGGGTCAAGACCAGTATATACAATGTTGTTTGTATGTAATTTTATGCTTGAAACATCCTACTCAGCATTGCAAACCAAAAGCTTTATTTTTTTCCCTAGTGCTTGTTGCAGTTCCTTGTGAAATTCAGAAATGATTTTCAGTTCTCATTAGAGTTGTCTCATCACAACTTTCAGTTTTTGAACTGTTGCTAAGGAGTGTCAAATTGTCCCCTAGAGAAACACTCTCACCCTCTTTGGTCAAATAGGAGAGCTGGGCTTGTGTAGATGTTGAATATAGAGATTGTTTCACGCAGCCTGACTATAGCAAGAGCTGCCTGACCCAGAGGTCTCCAGAAGCAAAATCCCTCTGGTGAGTTTAGGGAAAGCTAGTTGGGCTTGTTAATGGAGCGTGTGTGGTGACTGCATTGTCTGGGAGAGTGGAAGGAGGAGGTCAGTTTGCTTTCTACAAACACTTGAAGCTGCCATTGCCACCAAAGGGATGGAGGAGGTTGATTTTTAACCCGCCTGGTTCCCTGTGCTTGGCAGTGGAGAGAGCAGCACAGGAGCATGAAGGAGTAGCTGCTTTGTCAGTTCAGAGAGCTGGAGGTGTTTGTGCAGCTGGGCTCGGGGGGATGCCCTTGTAGGAGGGACACTTGTCTTTCTGATGTGACTCATTGCAGACAACCACGTTTTCCAAGATTGCTGTAAAAGTTAGCCTTCCAACTGGTGAGCCTTTCCTGAATGTCAGAGAGGATCTTTAGGAGTAACAGATTCCAGAACAAACTGTTGACCATCTGATGGTGCACTTCAGAACCAGACTGCTTATTGGGAGCAGCCTTGTACTCAACAGCCGTGGCTGGAAATGGTTCCCATCAGTGGAAACTCCATGAGCCTCTGTCTGCTGTCAGTGCCAAGTCTGTTCTGATCAGCGTTGTCCTCAGCATGGTTAGGGCTCTCTATCTTGGGTTATGCCTGAGAGCAGAACAAAAAATCCAGTACTCAACGGTAAGTTCTTGGTTTTCTTCCAGTTCTCCCATCTCTGTCTACCTGTGGTCATCTCTTGTTGCATGTTAAACTGTTAAGGACAGGGGACATCTTTCTGTTACGCTTGTAAGTGGTGCAGTGAGCTCCTGATCCAAGCCCTTGGGCTCACTCCTGCAGTCCAAACGACGGATGGTGTTTGTCATAGCAGCCCACTGGGCAATCTGAGCTGTTGCAGGGAGAACAGCCCTGTTTGAGAACTTCCCCTTCGGTTTTGATTTAGAATGAACGCGAACGCATCAATTTTTCAGACACTGCCACCTGAAGGAACAAAAGGGTCAGTGCTTTCGTCTGCGGTTACAGCTCTGGCTTTAGGATCAAGGACTGGGGCTGCTCTCTAGTTCCAGAGTCCTTTGAGCTTGCAAATATGTGCCAGTTACCCTGGAGGCAGGGCTGCTGGAGACTGGGAGCCTTTGAGATTCTCCAGAGCAATACAAATACAAACTGTATTTGCTTGTCTACTAAACAGAACAGCAGAGAATTGTAAAGGACCTACAGACCCATCCAGATTAAGGCCAAGCAGTGTTGTCAGCCCTCTTTTTTTTTGTGCTTTAATAATGACTTGAAAGTATATTTCAATTGTTTCATTCTTGCTTGAAGATCCCTTGGAAATGTCAGATTTTGGTACAGCAGAACATTTTCTTCCTGGATGTTAAACTCAACCCTGACAAGCTTGAAAAAAAGAAACCCATGGCTTGTTCTTTCCTTCTTTCTTCAAGGAAACGAGCTGGGGAGACTGGGTATGGTGTGATGTGAGTCCCAAGGGTAATGTGGACACTTTTAATATTCCAGGTAAATTTGCAGAAGACATATTTGGAGAGTTGTTTACCCAAGCCAACACCTTTGCCTCTCGAGTGAGCGTTCTAGTCGAGAGAGTTGACCGCTTGCAGGTCAAAGTCACTCAGCTGGATCCCAAAGAAGAGGAAGGTAATGGAGTGGAGCGCAGTCCTTGCAGCCCAAGCTTAGTAAAGCTTTTCATTAAGTCAGTGTGGTTGGTGCATGGCCATAAAATGAGCATGGTGGGTGTTGGGATGTCTTCTCCTGGGCTAAGAGGAACCATTTCCTCCCCTCCTGAAAAAGCCTCGTGCTGCTCACTGTGGGTGCCCTTTCTGGCCTGGTCTCAGTTTGCCTGTTAGTGAGTCCCCATGTGGAAACTCCCTCTTGAGCACTCTTGAGAGTGGTGTGCTGCTTGAGTCTTGGTCGCAGGGATTCCAGACCACATCAGCAACTCTCAAGAGAGCCGTGTCTATAGAGCAGCAGATCTTGGCACGGTGTGATCTGAGATCTGCTGGGTTTCCCAAGAGATCTGTGGGAAAAGGAACCTGACCTTAAGAAGTGCAAAGCATGCCAAGAACTCCAACTGAAATCAGATGTTAGCTACTTGATCTTCAGTGTCATTGGCCTGGGTCAAGCTGTTCTTCACTTGCTCTCTCCTCTTTCTTACAGTCTCCCTGCAAGGCATTAACACCAGGAAGGCCTTCAAAAGCTCCACTACTCAGGACCAGAAGCTCTTCGACAGAGATTCTCTCCCCGTGCCTGTCCTTGAAACCTATAGGACCTGCAATACTCCTCCACCTCTCAACATTCTCTCGCCTTACAGGTACGACTGCAGCACCTTCTTGGCCCCTGGCTGCCTTGCAGAGGAGTGCCTCTTCCTCCCAGCTTGCCAAGGAGGTCGTTTCCCATCCTGTGCTGAACTGAAGTATCTTGTTTCCAACGGGAAATTGAGTTACTGAACAGATCCACCAGGAAACCTCCATCCTCTGGATTACATGAAACTTTGCTTTTGGGGCTGTACAAATGAGCCTAGCTAGAAAATTATATATTTGGTTACCTGCTGTCACTTTTGTGAGTGCCTTGGGGCAAGGCTTGGCTTGGTGCTGCATAAACATGCTAGGTGTTGTGCAGATGATGCATTTTTCTTCTGCTTCTCTCTAGCCCTGTGGCTCCTTTCCAGAAAGCCGCAGTGCACACTGCAGAGCGTACATCTGTAAGTGGCTCTCACCCAGGTGGGTGCAGCAGGCTCCTGTAGAGCTGGAGATGCTTTCTGTAGCCCTTCTGTGCCTGGGCTGAGACATCCGATGCGACCTACGCTGGCTGTGTAACCAGTTCTCCTGAGCAGTCCCGCTCTGATTTCATCTTGTAGGTAGTAGAAGTAAAAAAGGGGTCAGAATACAGAGACTTTAGCACACATCCATAAATATCTTTTGAACAGGTAAAAAGTAATTACAGATAGCTGGAGGCAGCTGTCTTCTGCCAGACGCGGCTGCACTGCAAAGTAGGAGGAGAGTGAGCCTGTGTGTGTGTGTGTGTGTGTGTGAGTGTGTGTGTGTGCTTGTGCTCACTCAGGAGTTTCAAGGACGCTGCTGGTCTGATTTAGGGTTCCTAAGCTGGAGAAGGGTTGTTGGTTTGTTTTTTTCACACCAAAACAAGTGGGAGTTGAAGTGAGAGACCTGCTGCTCTCTTGGTGATTGTTCAAAGCAGTTGAGCTCTTCAGGTGCTGAGTAATGGAGAGTTTGTGCAAGGGCAGAAGCCATGGGGAGTGGGAGAGCCAGGCCAGGGGAGGCTGTGGGTCTGCTCCTGTTCTCAGCCAGGGACAGAGGCGAGAGCAGCGTGTTTGACCTTCTCACTGCAGACTTTGAAACTGCCCTCTGGGCCTTGTGTTTCCTGCAGGCTTCAAACAAATGTGTGACTTGGTCTTTGTTTGTCTGAGTTTTCCCCCCTCCTTCCCTTTTCTAGGGATGATGGCAAAGAGGCACTTAAGTTCTACACAGATCCTTCATATTTCTTTGACCTTTGGAAAGAGAAGATGCTTCAGGACACCAAGGATATTATGAAAGAGAAGCGGAAACACAGGGTGAGGAAGTGGGATATCTCTGCCAACAGAGGCGTGGTGGGGAGGGACAGCACGTGGGAAGTGTTAATAAAGCTTGGACTCCAAAGTTGCTATCCAAAATTCAGGTTTGCTCTCTTTAGCTCTTTGGGGATCAATTCAGTGAAGATTTTTCTAGTTTACTCTCACCCTTGTTAATTAGAAAGAAAGGGAAATACAAAGATAGCCTTAATCTGAATGTTCCGAATGCCATCGTCACCGTGTGGTTCTCATGGTCTCATTTGTAGTCCTCAAACGCAGCTCTGGTGCAGTCAGCAGGGGAGGAAGTTGTGTCAGAGCCATTTCTGCCCTTCTGATGTTGCAGAGGGGGCTGTTGAATGTTGAAGCAGTGCAGATCCCACTGCCTCAGCGCCTCAGTGTGATAACAGAAAGCGATGTGATTAAATTCTGCTGTGGAAAAGTAAAGAAAGGAGAAAATGTCCCTTTTAGGAGTGCAAACCCTGACCCTGATCTTAAATTAGGGGCAATCATGAGGCTTAACAAAACCATTTCAGTTGAAAATGGCAGGCAGAGTTCCTGGTTTGGGTGCCTGGGGTTAGGACCTATGTTTACCAACTTAGACCATCAAAGGTTCAGTTTGAGCATACTTTATTGAGCTTTGCAGCAGCTGGAATATTAACTATCCAAAGAGATAATAATTTCTCAATCAAAATAACAAAGGAGAGATTGAGGGCATGATGGAATACAGAGAGTGGGGTTAGCTGAAGCCCAGTTCCCTGTTGGGCAGGGGTCCATCTTGCACCTCAAAGCACTTGAACGCACCAGCAAGGTGATGGTGGGATTGGGCAGTGTTGACACAGAGGCCAGAAACCCAAATGGATGTGGGAAACTGAGCTTCTACTCTGCCCTCAGGTTGGTGATGCCAGGGAGTAATGATGGCATCATGTCTGGGCTGCACTGGGGGAATCTGCTGGTGTCTGTCTGTGGTTTTTCTGCTGTCTGTGGTTTTTCTGCTATCTGTGCTCCAGCTTCTTTGTACGAGAGATCGTTGGAGCTTGCAGCAACCAGGGAACTAAATTAAAAATCCTGGCCCTCTTTGAGGATGTATCTTCTTGAAACAGCTCCAGGTCTGTCCTATCCTTCCTTATTCTCAGGGAGTTTAAAGGAAAGTAAGACTTCTGTTTGATTCCTCTCCCCTTAGAAAGAGAAAAAGGAGAATCCGAACCGAGGAAACGTGAATCCGCGGAAAATCAAAACCCGGAAAGAAGAGTGGGAGAAGCTGAAAATGGGACAAGAATTTGTCGAGTCAAAGGACAAACATGGTCCTGCTGGGTAAGCAACTCTGGGGCTCTGTGTGTTCAGCTCCCCAGCGAGGGGGAGCGGGCGGGCGCTGTTGATTGTGATGCAGTTCACCCTGCTCTGCAGCTCGGCTGCAGCGCGGATCGATACCGCCACTAATCACATTCCCCAAAGTAAATCCGTCTGCTGATTTCAGATTTGCTAAATAAATCAGGGAGAGCCACACTCTCTGAGCAAGGTGGCAGGAACAGCTTCAGCAGCGAGTCTTGCTTTCTGCTCTGCCTGTCTTGTGGGCACAGAGGTGTTGAGAGCTTTGGCTCCCTGCGCTGTGCGGCGATGCCCTTCCCATCACACCCAGCCCCTGGGCCTTACGCCGAGGAGCGAGGCGGCGACTGCGCTGCTATTGTGTGATTGCTTTGTTACATTTCACACCCTAAAGTTGGAGCGGGGGCTGTCCTCATCCAAGTATTTCAAGCTGCAGATCTCTCTCTAGCTCTTCTGGCTTGGGAATTGGTTTAACTTTTGACACCAGCGAGGCTGGAAGCAGCCCGAATTCCCCACAATGCACTTCTCGCTTGTTCGCTCCTTGCAGCTTCCTTTCATATAAGAAAAAATCTCTCTTTAAATCACACTCTCCAGCTAAAAATAAAACTTGCTTTTAGTTTAATAGGAGAACAGGTTTGGTTTCTAGCAGAGGAGTGGAGCAGCACAACAGCACCATTTTCTTGCTCCTCTCTATTCTCATGGAAGCCCGTTCGTGCATTTGATTCACTTAAAGACCAGAGCCCTTGAGAAACAGGGCTATTCCACCACCCCAGAGTGAAAGGAGCTCACTGAAAGCTGAGGTTGCTCTCTTCCTGCAGTGCTGGATACTCAGTTTTAATGGCATCACTGTTTCTTTTTGATATCCTATTCATAATCTTACTTTTTGGCACTTCTGAGTGCCTCTTTTGCAGCTGCTGATACCTGGTGTAACTGCAAGCCCTTCAAGTCCACACACACCATTTACAAGTGTTCTTCCTTTAACCTAATGTGAAGAAACATGTTTTTTAATGGTGGTGTTTTCTTGTTCACTAAAACATACACTCATGCTGTTCAGGGGTGTGGGAGCAATAAACAGACATGGGAGCATCTGGGCAGATTGTAGACAGAGAATTCTGTGGAGTGAGCTGACACAGCTGGATGTGAGCCTTCATATGGGATGCTTTGAGAAATGCTTTTTAAACAAAAAGATTGCTCTGAGGCTTTTTCGTGTGTCCTGTTGTGGTAGTTGATGAGGTCCCACCTAAAGGCACATCCCACCGTGCCGGGAAAAGCCATTCCTGCTAGAAAACCTCATTTCTAACTCTTGGAGGTGGCTCCATCCACTTGGTTAATGTCACTGCCCTTCGGTGGCTGAACTGCCTCACGGTTGGTTGTTGTGACCCTTCCAGGAGACAAACTGCTTGCAAGCAAGGGGCAAAATGAGCTTCAGACATCACCTGGAACACTTTAAATGAATTACTTGCCCTGCTTTCACTCAGGTACCCCTCCAACATGGTGTATCAGAACGGCAGCATCGGCTCCAACGAGAGCATGGAGGTGAACTGCTACCCGCCGCCGCCGCAGACTGACTCTATTGTGCCACCACCTCCTTCGTTCCCAGATGACAGCCTGCCTCCACCCCCGGTGGAATTTAGGTAAGCCTACGGGATCCCTTCTGTCACCGAGGAGTAGGAGGTGGTGTAAAAGGATGACATGAGGCAGGCTGAGATAGTTCAGCAGAACTTCCTGATGGGTGTTGTATGGGAACCAGAACGCTCCTGTCTGGAGGGGAAGCGCAACTGCGGGCAGGGATGGCTCCCCCTAAATCCCATCCACACAGAAGGGGACGGTGGGCTTGGGTGAGAGCTAGAGCAGGCTCATTCCCCTTCTGGAAGGGTCTCAGTTAAAGGCCTGGCATGGTTTTTCCAGCACAGAGCATGTAGACTCTGTGTTCCCCCTGGAGCTGTGCAAAGAGCAGCTTCTTTCGCTTCTCTCGTGATGCTCTTTGCCCTGTGGACTCTGGCAAAGGCACCTCGTGGGTGCTGAGATGTAGATGGAGTTAAATTGAAGGGACTCCAGCATACCAGCTGACTTCTTCCCAGAAACTTCAGCGCAAGTTTGCTTTGTATGGGTTAAAATGGTGACTTCCAGTCACCTCTAGAGATGAGAATTATGGTCCAGCAGTGGCTCAAGACACAAAAGGTGAAACAAGAGAGTAGCTTATTTTTTTTCCCCCTTCAAGGCAGTAAAACAGAGTCAAGAGTAACAGGAGGAAGTATGTCTGATAGACAAGACTGCCTTAGCTTGTCTCCATCTTATCCAAAGGCAGCAACGCTGCAGAAAAGGCTCTTCTGATGTGTCAAAGAGACCAAGCACTCCACTCTGCAGCACGTTCCTCTAGGGCAGAGCAGAAACGAGCTTTCAGATGAAGCTTACGCTGCCTTATGCAGTTGCTTAGATCTCTGCCTAGCCATAGAGATCTCCCCTCTCTGGTTTTGTTTTGGTGGTTGTTTCTAAAGAACCCTGGAAGCTAGGTTTGATCTCCAGTAGTCTGTCTTGGATCAACACCGTGCACTGTTAAAAACTGTGACGTTTTTGTGGCAAATGATGCCTCATTTTTCTGGTTTACTGTGGAAGGAAATGGCAATTTAGGACTTCCTTCACACAACCATAGGATATTGCAGCATCTGGTGTAACAGCTTCCACAAATGGGAGGTTCAGTCACTCAGGAATCAGTGTTTTCCTTACAAGCACGTTGGCTTTCCATGTCTTTGCTCCCCACGGCAAGCTATGAGACGTGGCTGCCACACTCCCTGCTCTGAGCCGTGGAATCCAGTGTGGGGATCTGTTCTGAGCAGGTGCTCAGAGCATATGCCTTCCTGGCACCCCTCTCAGCCCTTGTGGGAGTCCCCACGGGAGACAGCCCCGCTTGGCGTGGCACAAGCCTGACCTCAGCCTGGAGGGGTAGTGACTGCAGGAGCTCCTCAGCCAGGAGGCTGCTCTGAGCTCAGACTGGCCTCTGGCACAAGGGTGAGATGGCTCATGTTCTTCTCAGCCTGGGAGATGGGATGGGTGATAACGTTTCTGTTGGTCCCCAGCAGCTTTCCTTTGTTCTCGTGATGGAGGCCAAAAGAAACACTGTGAGGGAACTAAACCCAGGGAACGAGGTCTCATGGAAACGCCAGTTAAAGCTGGAACTTGGACGTTTGTCTGGACTACAACAAACACACATGATTTGCATTAATGTTGAGGCTGTACAGTCTCAATCTGGCCTCACAGCTAACAGACTTATTTCCCTCTCTCCTTCTGCTGCAACCAGCTATCCTGCAGACAACCAGAGGGGTTCTGGTTCTGGAGGGACCAAGCGATCCAGCCTGGTCAGCCCAAGCCACCCGCCACCAGCTCCTCCGATCGGATCCCCCTCAGCAGCCAGGCCGGGCTTTGCCCCTCCTCCGGCGCCACCTCCTCCCCCACCAGTGATGGGCAACATCCCCCCTCCACCACCCCCCACGGGCTTCCCATCCCCGGGAACCCCCCCTCCCCCCTCCCCCCCTTCCTTCCCTCCTCACCCCGAGTTTGCTGCCCCCCCCCCACCGCCTCCCCCTCCAGCAGTGGAATACAGCACTGTGCTTCCCCCTCCGCTGCCACAGCCAGGCAGTGGGGATGCACCACCCCCCCCTCCGCCCCCACCTCCTCCTGGCCCACCCCCTCTGTCCTCTGGTCTCCTGGATGGGCCCCCTCCACCTCCCCCACCCTCAGACACCTCTGCCTCCAAGCCCAAGTCGTCCCTGCCTGCTGTTAGTGATGCCAGGAGTGATCTACTGTCAGCCATTCGCCAAGGTAAGGCTTTGGTTTGAGGACTTTCTCCTTCACCCCCAGGCTCTGAGCAGAAGCCCTGGGAGCTGCCTTGTGAGCAGCCTTGTGACAGCCTCACTGCTCCAGATCTGTCCCTCAGGCTCCCTCCTTGGCTGCCCACCCTGCTGTGAGCACAAGGTGTTTATGGAGAGGGCAGTGCTGTGGTCCGGGTTTGGTGGTGGATGGGACAGCAGAAGCGTTAACCCCTCGGAGCAGCACAGCAATGATTCCCTTCCCATCACAGCTGCCCACCTGGCCTGTCCTGGCTCTCATTCCCCATCCTTCACCCCACAGCATGTCCAGTGCTCCCTGCAGAGGACAGCCTGCCGTGCTCAGAGCATTTACATCAAAGGGATGGCTATTTTAGAGGCTACAGTGTGACCAAAAGCCTTTGTGTGATTCCCCTCCCTTTATCTTCCTCCCCACAGGCTTCCAGCTCCGTAAGGTGGAGGAGCAGAGGGAGCAGGAGAAGCGGGACGTTGTGGGCAACGATGTGGCCACGATCCTGTCGCGCCGCATCGCTGTGGAGTACAGCGACTCCGAGGACGACTCGTCCGAGTTCGATGAGGACGAATGGTCGGATTAACGTTGGTCCCATCCCTTCCTTTCCCCTTCTCTCCTGGGTTAAAACCTTCTTAAAAGAATCAGGTGGCCAAACCTTCCACTGCTTCCTCTTACATCCCGTAACCAAAGATGTGCCAAAGGGTTTTCAGACAACCAGCAGCGTGTCTCCCCTCTCCCTCCTGCTCTGGCAGGACTCCTGTGCTCTGCCTTTCCAAAAGGTCTCCTCACAGACTCTGAGGACACTGGGCTGGGATTTAGCTGGAGGGAGTGGAACGGTTGCTTATTTAAAAGAGAGCTAAACCTCCAGCTTCTGGATGCCACCAGGCAGAGCACACATAAACCCTCCATCCTGAGGGATTTGGTAAAGTCAAGATGGATGATCCTGCTGCGGCCGCCTGGCCTTTCAGATGAAGAACGTTTTCAGCTGGTTTTCTCACTGCGACAGCAGAAGGTTGATCTGATGGCTCTCCCTTTCCAGTGAATACTGGTAGTGCTGCAAGAAAATGGGCTTGAAATGTCAGTTTTCTGCTGCATCCCACTGTCAAATAATCAGGTTTTGACAACAGTGCACAATTCTTTCCCCCTCTGACCCCCTTAGTATTATTTCCAGACTCCCCTGCCTGGACTGCGCTCCCTGGCTCCAGGGCTGGGGAAGTGCATTGGGTGCAATGCAAGGAGAGACTTCTTGGTTTGGGTTTTTTTTTTTTTCCTTTTAAGAGCTGCCTTTACCTTCCTCAAATCTCCTGGACAAGTCTGCCAAAGGAGACTTGCACAAGGGATGCAGAGCCAGGGCAGAAGGGCTGCCGGGATTCTCGCCCTGCTGAGACACTGTGGGCAACACTCAGTGGTGGTGAAACCCCACTCTGCTGGGGTCTCCACTTGATGCCGAGAGGGTGCTTAAAAAGCAGTAAAAACAAGTGCCTAGAGCAGGGAGATGGTGTGGGGAGGGCTTCTCAGAGCCCCAGGCACATGGCCATCTCCAGCTTCTTTAGGGCAGTGCTGGGTTTGAAGAGGTGCTTTTGCTGGTGGAGCGACTGTACTTCTTTTCACAGGTACTCCAGTAGCAGAAAACGCTGGTATTACCTTTGCTTCCTCTTCCCTTCCACCCAAGGAGGGGACTTTGTGTGCCTAAAACCATCTTGTGTGTCAACTGAGTTGCCCATCAGTTACATCAGACCTCACCTACATCGTTTCCCATCAGTTTGTTGTTAGAATTCATTAGTTAGTTTTAAGATGATGTTTCTTCTCCTGACTAACCCTCTGGATTCCCAGGCTGCTCCCTCCACATACGGTACTGGCAGGGGGGAGAAAATGGTGAACTTGAACTGGCTGACTTAGGTTTTATTGCTCTTTTCTGTTGCCTTCCTTAGAACATAAGCATATCTTGCAAATCTAGAGACACCCCCAATGCTACAGATGTGCTTTGGGTATTCCAGTTTGGATGTAACTCTCAAGAAAGTAATTCCAAAGCCTTTTGGAGATGGTGGGTCCAGCTGTTCTGGGGTGGGACCAACTGCACGTCCCATGAGGACCAACTCTCTGACCTCTTTGCCTTTCCTCTCCTATAGTATTTTTGCCAGCCTGTGCCTGTCCTTTCTTCTCTGCCTCGCCTCGTTTAATGATGTTGCTGAAACCTGGAACGTCAGGCCCAGCCCCAGGCTGCCAGGCTGCTGAAAATCCTTCTTGGGGTTTGATTGATGGCTTTGGTGTGTGCCATTGAGTTCTTACTGATTTCTTTGTGTGTGTGTGTGTGTGTGTGTGTGTGAGCACTTTTAATCTTTGACAGAGCAAGATGATGGCCTGGAGGATGGGCTGTTCTGGGGTGCGGATCAAGCTGAGATCCAGCACGACCCCGAGAGATTTACTGCACTGCTACACCGTCAGATCTTGTCTGCAAATCAGCTGCTGGGCAGGAGGCAAAGGGTGTAGAGGGTGAGGCATCCTGATGGGCTGGGAACATCTGAGCAGTGCTCCTTCCAGGTTCTGCAAGAGGGAACAAACCCCTCGAGTGCCAGCGAGCCATCGTGCAGTGGAGGCACTTGGAAATGCAAACTGATTAGTGCTGCAAGCCGGGGAAAGGGAGGGGGCTGGAGGAGAATCACTGCCTCTTGTTTTTCTCCTCTTTCTCTGAGCATCCTCCTCTGGCTGCTCTGGGAGACAGGTTCCTGGGGAAAACAGCCCTTTCAGCTAAGCCAGGCTGACAGCGTTCTCACACGGGCAGGCGCCGAGCTCGCAGATGCCAAAGCAGGGGTCGTTTTACATTGCCTTAACGAGACTTGGCCCCCGCTGGGGAAGGGGAGAGACCATTGCTGTCGCCTGAAATACAGAGCAGGGCCGTGTTCTGTGGGAGCCAGATGGATGGTCTGTCAGGCAGGGCCATGCCTCGGGGCGCTGGGGACAGGGTGGCCTCATGGGCTGCCTGTTGCAGGAGGCTGTGGCAGCCACGCTGCCTCCTCCATGCCAGCCTGCTGTAACCACCCTCTACTTTCAAGAAGCAAAACTCTTGAGATTCTAAACAGAGAAGGGCTATGGACAAGGTAGGGAAGGGCTGGTGGTTGGGTTTGGTTTGTTTGGGGGTTGGTTTGTTTTTTTTCAAACCTCTTGTAGTTGCAAAAAGCAGCAAAATGAGCTGATGGGGACACCCCTGAGAAACAACCGGCCTCTCTGAGCAACGTTGCAACATCACAGAGCACTTGGGCCACCAAGTAAGCTCAGTGTTTGAGAGCAGCAGGGAAAGAGGAGAGGTGCCAAAAACAACCTTTGCAAGGCAGAGCAGCTGTGCTGTAACTGTGCAGGCCGAGGGCTGGTGCTGGACTCAGCTGCCATCGTGGTCACTTTGTGTTCCCTTTCTCCTTCCCCCACGTGGGGCTCATGCCACGGCAGGTCAACCTCAAGCGTTTCAGAAAGCCAAAAGCAAGAGCTGGCAGCTGAAGTCCCTCCCTGCTCCCCTTCTTGCCATGAAGTCTACAATGGCAACACAGAGCCCAACAGCCCTTGTGTGCCGTGGGCAGAGCCCGCGCTGCCTTCCCCTTGCCCTGCCCAGCTGCCAGTGCGCCCTTGCCCTTGCCCTGCCTGGCTGCTGGTTAACCATTCTCCCGGTGTCCTCTCCCGCAGCGCTCGGCTGCTGCTCCCGGCAGCCTCTTCCCCCGCCGCCCCCCTCCCCGCTCTCGCTGCCAGGGAGAAGCCTGGGCCCCGCTCCCCGGGCTCAGCCTCGAGCCTCAGCCGCAGTCCGTGACCTTCACCGCTTTCTCCTCTCCTTATCAGACCCAAAGCTCCCGACCAGATCGAGGGAAGTGGCTCCCGAAAGCTCCCAGATGGCCAAGAAACTGCAGAGCGGTGTTTCAGGGAAAAGGATGTGTTGTTGTTATTCCATGGTGCAGTCCATGGAGTTACTGGACGTGCCTCTTTGGGGAGGCACCTGCCCTTGAGGGGCTCGGCAGGGAGCTGGCTGGCAGGGCCCTGGCGTGGGGCACAGGCAGCTGCCCCAGGTCAGGTTTCATTGCTCTTGCATTTTGGGGGCTGCTTTCTTCTCTCTTTTCAAACAAAGCCTTGAAGTGGGAAGTGGATCCAATGTTTTTTATTGCTGTATTAACATTCATTTTAATTTCATTTCAGAAACTAACCCATCTTTCTTCCTGATTAGAATGTCATAGAATTAGACGAGCTGTAACCCTCCTCAAGTGCCTTATTTTTCCTACATGATATAAATATATTTATAAGAGTAATTATTCCACTTGTATCTTAGGGGTTTCTTGCTGAGCAGAAGATGGGATGGGAGGAGAGAGGGGAAGAGCCCTCCAAGGCTGGGGGTGTCAGAAGGGCCACGTGTGATGGATACTCTCAGGGTGCAGGGGGGTTCAGACCAAAGGAGTTTCAGCACTGAAACTCTGCTTAGAAACAAAAACCCACCAAAAAAAATCCAACCTCATGGCAAGATACTGTAGATTTGTTTGGGTTTGGGCTTGGGCTTTTCTTTACCCCTGCAAAATAAACACTGATGGCTGTGGGGTGGTGTGTGGGGGAGCGGGCTTGTGCAGTGCCCTCTACCCCCCTGTGCCCTGCCTGCTGCTGTCAGCTTTGGGTGGATAGAATCAGCTCAGTAACCCCTGAAGATCCCAACTGCAGATTGGTTGGGGTTCTTTTTGTAATGTACATGTAAAAATTGATCCTTTTTTAAAGCTATAAACTCGATAAAACCTTTTCTGTGCAGCTGGTGCCTGCGTGTGTTACTGGGAGCTGTGCTGGGGCACGGGGCAGGGGCCGCTTCCCCTGCTGCAGCACCAGCTCCTGCCTCTGCAAGTCCTGCGCCTGGGCTATGCTTTGGGTACATTTGGGGCATTTGGGGGGTGATGCAGCGTTTCCTGGTGGGCAGGCTGTGTCCTGAGGAAGGCCACGAGCCGTGTCCAGCCCCACGCTGCGGCCGTGCCCGGCCGGCTGCGGCTCAGGGACGGTGGGAGGTTGTGCTGCCCGCGGCGGGTGGCGGTGCCAAGGAGGAGCCACCCGCCTGGGCTGTGCTCCCTGCCATACCAAATGAGCCCGTGCTCCATCTTGCAAGAGCAGAGCTGCTGCAGCTGGGTTGGCAGGGGGATTGCTGCTGCTGGTGCTGCTGCTGCTGGTTTGTTTTTTGCCTCCATTTCAGCTGCTCAAGGTCCCTTCTGCAGTCAATCTGCCCAGCCCCGGCAGCCAGGGCTCCTGGCCCTGCTCACAGGTGCCTTGTCTGGGTTTGGTCCCTGAGCCTGTTGTGCTGATGTATTTTTTCCTGGCTGGTCGATGCAGAGCAACAAAAGGATTCATCCCCACTGCCCCCCAGCCCCTCTTTCACCACGAGCTCTGCTCTGCCAAATCCCCTTGGCTTCAGGGAGACACCCGTGTGCTCGCTCTGCAGCGCTTGTGCCTTTCTTGGCTGACAATAGTCCCTGGCTGCAAAACCTCATTAGATTAATTGGCCTTGCCAGCTTCTGAACAAGCAAGCCCTTTAGTCGTGCTGGGGCACGGAGGGCAGGGGAAGGAGGGACCTCGGGGGCTTCCACCCCCCCCCGGTGCTGTGTGTCCCAGCGCTGGGCTCCATCTGGGAGCTGGGAGGAGCAGCTGGAACCCCTGGCTCCCTTGTCTCATGTGGCTGTGGCCCAGGCTGAATGTGGGGCCTCTGGTTTTCTGGGGGTACACGCTGTAGCACGTGGCCCTGGCTACGGACACATCCGCCAGCAGCCCCTGAGGAGCCTCTGCTGTTCTCCAGCCCAGGCTTAGCCGAGCTCAGGGAGCAGCAAAGCCCAGCAGCGAGGTGCAGCGTGTCCTGGTGCTCCCAGGGCTGCAGCCCCAGCCCAGGGCAGCCGTTTCCTCCCGGGAAGCTGCTGTGGCTGGGCTCAGCTCTGCCTGGGTGCTCCAGCCTCGGCCTCTCTTGCTGTGTGTGCCCGAGGCCGGGCCCTGCATCGCAGCTGCCCAGGCTCTGATTCACAGGAGCCCCTCTCTCCAAAGACCTATTTAATTTTCTCCTTCAAGGTGGTGTTAGCAACACCCAGCAGACGCTGCCGGCTGCCTCGGCCGAGTGGGCTGCGTGTCCTTTCCACCACTGACGTCAGCTTCTCTCCCTTAATTCCCCCTGTGGGACCGAGGCGAGTGCAGGCGCTGCCAGCTCGGATCAGCGTTAGCAGCCTGCTCTCCCAGTGTGTGGCAACGCTCCTCGGTGCCAATGTCACCCCCGACTCGCTGCCTGCCGCAGCCAAGCAGCCACGGGTGGTGGGAGAGCCACTACCCTCTCCCTGCTCCCCACCACGGGCCCGCTGCCAGCAGAGAGTCCCCGTTTCTTGCACGTAGGTGTGCTGAGATGGCAGCTCAGCCCCTGTAGAAATGGCTGACTCCTTCTCTTTCTGCCTTGTGTGGTGGGTTGGTTGGGTTTTTTCCCCCCCCCTCCCTGCTTCCCTCCTCCCTGCCTGTGCTGTTGCCTACGCCGTTGTGTGGGGAAGGCACTCGGCTCCCGTGCTGCGGATGGCTTTATCTGTAACTCTTCCATCTGCTCACAGCAGCTCGCAAATAACCACGGGGTGCCAGAGGAATTATGTATTTGGAGCTCAAGTTTCTGCAGTCTGGCAGGGCAGCAGCTCTGTGCCGGGCTCAGCCGCTCCCGCAAAGGCCAGCGCCTGCGTGGGGAGGGCTGGGGCTGTGCCGGGGCCAGGCTGCGCTGCCCATCGCCGTCCCCAGGCTGGGGCCGGCCAGACAAAGCCCCAGCCCCGAGCCAGCCGTGGAGCCCGGGCTCTGTGAGCTGTCCCCGGGGAGCAAAGGGGCTGAGCAGCCCAGGGCTGGCAGCACCAAGCCGCCTGCTGTGTGTGATGTTGCTGCAGGGATGGAACAGGAGGCTGAGGGGTGCTGGGACCCCCTTCCCCCTCCTCTCTGCTGTTCTCCCCAGCGCTGGCTCCAGGCTCCGCTCCCTGGGACGCCTCAGCCTCACCGGGAAGGGAAGGGAAGGGAAGGGAAGGGAAGGGAAGGGAAGGGAAGGGAAGGGAAGGGAAGGGAAGGGCCTCCTGCTGCCTTTGGCATTTGGTGAAACGCTTTCGAGCGAGGCCGCGTTTTCTTCATTTCCTGCCTGCTCCCGCTTCCAAGGAAACAAAATCCCCCAAGCCAGGACTGGGGTTTCTCATTTAAATGCAGCCCAGGCCAATATCTGGAGCTGCTCAGCCCTCCCCACGGCCTGGGGGTCGGTGTTACCAGCCCAGCCCCTGCCATGGGGCTCCTGCTCCCTGCTGCAACACACTCCAGAACCCCGGCAGGAGCAGAGCCCTGGCCCAGCTGCAGGGTGGGCAAGGGGCGGCTCTGACTCTGCCCTGGGCAGGGCATTTGGGCTGGTGGGAGGTTTTGGGGTAGCAACAACCTCCAATCTGGTAAAGCACCCCTGGTTTTGGTACCAGGGCTTGAGCTGAGGCTCCTTAGCAGGCAGCCTGGGGAGGGCTCTGACTCTGGCCCTGGCTGTGCCAGCGCTTGCTCGGCATCGCTGCTCCTGGCGACGTGGCAAAGGAGCCAGAGCTGAGCCCTGACGCTGCCAAGGGGCTGCCTGGGCAGAGAAGGGGAGCAGAATCTGCCCAGAGCCCCCTGCCCTCACTGCAGCAGAGGCAGGAGGCTGCCTGGGGCTTGCAGCATCTGCTGGGGGCTGTGCTGCCGGGCAGGGGGTGCCTGGGGAGGGCTGTGCTGCCAGATGTGTGTGCACAGCTGGGGCCATGGTGTGCCCACACCTTTATCCTGCTCACAGCTCACATTTTAACTCCAAAGCTGGGCCATTGCCCCCCCTCGCAGCCTCTCCTGCACATCAGCAGTGTGGGGGTGGCTCCTCTGTGCTCAGGCGCCTTCTCAGATGGATTTGACTGTTTTTATACCTCTGCTTCCTGCATCTTTCCTCACCAGACAAGGGAGTGGGCTGGGCCCTGCTGCGGGCTGTTGTCTCCCTTCTCGGTGCCGCCTGCACCGCTGGGGATGGCTCCAGACTCACTGCCACGGTGGGACAGTGACCAGCACCACGGCAGGGTCAGGCTCTCAGCTTCCCCTGCCTCAGCTTTCCTCATCCATCCTGGCAGGAGGGCCCTGGGCACAGGTAGGAGCTGAAGGACGTGTTTGCCACCTGGGCAGCGGCACACGGGGCAGCTGGGATGGGCACCACAGTGTGTGGTGGCAGCCGGGATGGGGCTGCAAGGGGGTGACATCCTCAGGGGTCCCGTGGTGGTGGGTACAAGGGTTCCCAAGTTGCCAGCCAGGGGAGAGCCAGGGACAAGCAGCCCCTTGGCCTGATGTGTGATGTGGCTGGGTTTTGGTGGCTTGTGGTGCTGTGGGCTCTCTCCCAGCTCCTGAGCCCTGTGAATCCCCCCCCAGATAATTTGGGAAGCCCATCAGCTCTGGCACAGCCCTGCCAGGAGCTGCAGCCCTGTGCCCACTGCCTGCCATGGTTAGTGGAAGCTTGAAGGGGGTCCTGGTAGCCCTGCACGGTGCCACACACCCCACAGCAAACCCCAGCACATCACCCTGCCCTGGGGAAGGTGACAGGGACTGCAGGAGCCCACCACGGAGGAGCAAAGGGGCTGTGGCTGCTGCCTCTGAAGCTGTCAGCAGAGGGAGAGAAAACCTGTTTGAGCTGCTGTAGGATGTTGACAACAACCAGGTATAAACTCCCTGTGACTAAAGGGGGCCTGGGAATAATTGGGGTGGTTTTTTCCCTGCTGGGGGAGGTGGGCTTGGGAATTACCCCCTGGTTGAGGGATGGAGGATCCTCAGCTCAATGCCAGGGCATGATGGGTGTCTCCAGCCACTGAGTTTTGTCCCTTTCCCCTTGGCTTTACCTCAGTGGGGACAAAGAGGAGCCCCAGATTCCCCAGTGCTCAGCCCATCTGAGCAGCAGATGGAAATCCTTCTTTCCTTTGCAATAAACAGCCCCAGCCCTCTGGGCTGCCACCAGGTCCCTGAGCCCAAGGTGCAGCTGAGCCCTGGGGCTGACACACGTCCTGCACCCGCCAGGCCCTCGCTGCCCCTCGGCCCCTGCTCTGCCACATCCCAACACGTCTGTGGATGCACAAATGCCTGTGAGAAACCTGCTGCTGCCTGAGCGGGGTGGGCAGGGGCACAGGGGGCTCTCAGGGCGCAGAGCCCTGCTCCCAGAGGGGACAAGCTGCCCTAATTAGCTTTGTCATCTTTAACCCTGCCTTCCCTGGGACCAGCGCTGCTGTGAACAGTGTGGGCAGCACCCCTGGGCATCCCAGACCCTATTGCAGGGGTGGCTCTTACAGTACAACCACCTCGGTGCCAAGGGGTCCTGGGCAGAGCCCCCTCTCCCTGCCAGGAGAGGGGTTGGGGTGCAGTTGCTGTGACAGAGGCAGGAGCCCAGCACGAGGCTGCTGCAGCCCCTCTGCCACCGGCCTGCTGTGAGGATGAGGAGCTGTGAGGGTGAGGAGGGCTGAGCCCCCCGTGCTGCTCCCCCAGGGCCGCTCCTGCTAACAGGATGTGATGGGTGGGAGCTGCGCTGTCGCTTGGCATCTCATAACTGAAAGGGAGCAGGAGAAAGCCCCATCTGCAGCAGGGCTGATGGTGGGGGGGTCCTCACCCCTGCCTCCACCCCCCCACCCGCGGGGGTCACCGTCCCTCCCCAGCACCAACCAGCTGCACCTCGTATCACAAAGTGCTTTTATTCCCGCCCCCCCCCGCGATGGTTGTAAACAAGAAGCAGCTCCCCCCATCCCCAATCCTCACTCTGCAGCATCCCATCCAGGGGTCCCCACTCCAAGGGGCTTCTTCACATCCATCCCCCCCCTCCCCCCGTCGCCCCACAATGTGCAAATGGAGCCCCAGTGCAAAGAAAGGCTTTGGTGGGGGAGCAGCACCCAGGAGACCCCAAATCAGCCGGGTTTGGGGTGCGGAGCCTCCGGCAGCATCCTCTGGCCAAAAGGCAGCGAGCACTAGAGGGCAGCAGGGCCCAGCGCAAGGGAGGGCGGCCCAAAAATCAGCCGAAACGAAGAAATAACAGCTGAGTGGATGGACTGGCTGGGAGAAGAGGGTGGGCTCGAGTCCCTCCTCCTCCTCTGGAAAGCGAGTTTGGGCCCCCCGCGCCCTTTCCCCAAACGTACAAAACGTATTTGAACTATCTGAGGTAAATAACGAGGCTGCAAAAGAAAAGCAAGAGGGGAGTGAAGGTTCCTGGTGTGTGTCCCCCTACAAAAATAAAGCATCATAAATAGTTTTAAAGAAAATATGAGCATCTCCCCCCTCCCCCCGTGCACACAGAAATATAGATTATGGTACAAAATATGTGTTTCTCTCCTGTAAATCCAAAAAGTGAAAAATAAAGGAAGAGAAAAGCTGGTGCCCAAAGGGATGGGACTGGGCAGAGCTGAGGGACCCCCAGAGCTCCTGCCACATGTCTCTGGGAGCGAGAAAGAAAAGGGGGAAACAAGAAGAAAATGCCCCAAGGGCCATGGGTAAGTGGGAAGGGGAGAGAAGCTGGGGTGGGGAGGGGCCGTGTCAGACGTCGCTGGGGGAGCGGGAGCGGAAGGGCACGGCGCAGGAGAAGCAGCCGCAGCACACGGCCCACAGCACCTTCTGGATCTCCTGGTTCCTGAAGGCGTAAATGAGGGGGTTGAGCATGGAGTTGTAGGTGGCCGGGAGGAGGGTGATGTAGGTGTAAAGGGTGGGGTAGCTGTAGTCCCCCAGCAGACAGTAGACGGCAAAGGGCAGCCAGCAGGAAGCGAAGGTGCCCAGGATGACGGCCAAGGTGGCGATGCCCTTTCGGGTGGTGACGTAGTGGGAAGTGGCCAGGAAGTGTCTCTGGACGGCGATCTGGTGAGCGTGTCGGCACACGAGGCGGCAGATCTGCACGTAGAGCTGCAGCATCACTGCAAAGACCATGAAGAAGGAGACGGAGAGGATGATGAGGTGGTTTTTCATCAGGGGTTTGACGATGCTGCAAGAGGAAGGTTCCTTCAGGCAGTTCCAGCCAGTGATGGGCAGCAGCCCGTAGCAGATAGAGGCTCCCCAAGTGAGGATCAACATGATGTGAGTCCTGGTGACCGTCCTCTCCGAGTAGTAGGTGAGGGCGTTGTAGAGGGACAGGTAGCGGTCAATGGTGATGGTCAGCAAGCTGCCAACGCTGGCTGTGAAGGAGGTGACCAGGAGCCCCACAGTCAGCAGGCTGACAGCCTCTGGTGGGCTCAGGTACACAAAGGCAAAGTGTAGGATCAGCCCCACACCAGCCAAGAGATCAGCTGTGGCCAAGCTGCCGATGAGGAGGAAGGCAGGAGCGCGGAAGGCCGGGCTGTAGAAGATCACCACCACCACAACGGCGTTCTCACACGAGATGATGGTCCCAGAGATGCAGAGCACCACATCCCAGGGGTTCAAGGTGAGGGGTTGCACCACAGACTCCAGGCCCAAGGAGCTGCCACTGCCGTTCCTGGCCGCGACCCAACCGTGTCGGCCTTGGCTGGCGTTGGGGGGCCCTTCCTCCATCATGCTGGTGGGAGTTGATCCCAGGGTGCAGCCCCCTCAGCACGGTGGGGACCCACCTGAGCTGTCTCTGTGCCACCCAGCCAGGGATCCTCCTCCTGCCTCTCCACAGAAGTTGTCTGGGAAGGGGAGAGCAGAGCAGTGTGTGCTGGGGGGCTGCTGGCTCTTTGCTCCCAGAGGATTTTTCCAGATGAGGTGATTTTATTCTTTGGTAAGCAAAGAAAAATAAACAGGTGAAGAAAGGTGGGGAGAAAATGACACAAACATGACACAGACACCCCCACTGAGCCTGCTGCTGTTAGCTGCTGGGGTTTGTGTGCTGTGTGATGCTGGGGGGTAAATACAGGGGAGCAGGACTGGCCCTGGTTTGCCCCCCACCCCCGATCTCAAGCAGCAGGTGAAGGGGGCGGCTCTGCCCCTCCGGGCCTGGCCCTATAGCAGGGAGAAGCATCCTCCCGGCCCCACCACGCAGCCCCGAAGAGCAGAAGGAGATTCCCCCTCCCCCCTTTTGCTTGGAGCTCTGTCCCTGCCGTGAAGCACAGCCCCGGGGCGGGGTGGGGAGGGGGCTGCCCTTCTCCGTCCTTCCCATAGCGCTGCTTTACCCAGCCTGGCTCACACTCCTTCTCGGTGGCCCCCTGCTCCCCGCGGTGTCCGTGTGTGTGTGTCCCCCCATATCAGTGTCCCCCCCCAACCCGCTGCCGGGGACTCACCTGCTCGGCTCGGGCTGCGCTGGGCTCCCGGGCTGGGGGCCCGCTGCCATGGGCGCCTCCGAGTTATAGTGACCGAGCCCCGTCGGGGGGAGGGGGGGAGGGGGCGTGTGTGGAGGGGGGGGTGACTCACCACCGCCCCCCCCCCAGCCCCCTTCGCCCCGCTCTGACGTCAATGGCGCGCCGGAGCCAATCCGCGCCCCGCAAGGCAGCGCGGGCGCGCGCCGCATAGTAATCGCGCGGGGCTGGGGCAACCCATTCATAAAAACAGCCGCCTCCCCCCGCCCCGCCAGGCTCAGGCGGCCCCCGGGACCCCCCCATCCCGCCCCCAGGTCCTCCTGCCGCGTCCTTACAAAACCTTTGCAGGGCCGCGCTGCAGAGGCGGGGGATGCCGAGTGCTCCCCCCACCTCCCCCCGCTCTCCCTCCTCTCCCCAGTGCAGAGGTTTGGGGGCTCCGCTTTGCGCGTGGAGGAGTGGGGTGGGGGGCGAAGCTGGGTCCTCCCCCCGCGCAAAGGGGGAGTTGCGCAGCCTCCCCCCGGCCGGTCCCCGGGTCCCCGCGGCCCGGCTTTCCCACGCGGGGATGAATAATTAATCGCTGGGAAAACCGGGAAGGCCTGGCGCGGCCGGGGGGGCTGCGGGAACGGTGGCTGGCAGGGAGCCCTCCTCGCCGGGGGAGGAGGAGGAGGAGCAGGCAGGGGTGCGCACCCGCGGGACCTTGCCGGGACTGTCGTCCGCCTCGGTTCCTCGAAGCCCGGTGCCGCGGGGCAGCTTTGGCCAGCCTCGGCCGAGCTGCCAACCCGTGACAGGTCCCGGGGCGCCCGGGTCGGGCCGCGGCGCTGCCGGGACCCCGCGGCTCGGCTCGGCTCGGCACGGCCCGGCCCGGCCCGGCGGGAGCTGTTCGCGGTGCTGAACGACGGCGCGGCCCCGGGTCCGGGGTGGGGGGTCAGTACCGGCGGGGGGACCCGCCGCCGCCCCGGGGAGGGTCGCGGTGCCCCGGGCACGAGGCACAGGGGTGTGGGGGGTTGCAGGGACTGGGACTGGGACCGAGACTGTGTCTGGGACTGGGGAGAGAGCGGCGATGCGGTGCGTGTGCTGTGCGCGTCGGGCGTGCGGGGCGAGCGGGCAGCGCCCGCGGGGCGTGTGCGGGGCGTGTGCGGTGCGCAGGGCGTGCAGCGTGTGCAGCGAGTGCAGTGTGTGCAGCGTGTGCAGTGTGCGATGTATGGGTGCAGGGGGTGCAGCCCGGTGTGCTCAGCAGAGCAGTGCCAACGAGGGTTCAGCGCCCACCGCTCCGCAGCCCCCGCCACAGCCCCTCCGTTCCCACGGCAGCGGCGGATGCTGCCCCTCCGGAGCGGTCCCTGACACGGGCGAGGCCCCCCGGGGCGGGGCGGGACGGGGCGGGATGAGGCGGGGCCGCCCCCCCCGTCCATCCTCCGCTGCCACCGGGGCCGCCTCCCGCGGGCGCGCATGTGCCCGCCGCCCCGCTCCGCTCTCCCGGGAGCTCCGCCGTGCCGGGGCCGACACGCCGCACTGGGACCGTGCCGGGCCGAGCCGGGCTGAGCCGAGCCGAGCCGAGCCAAGCCGAGCCGAGCCTGGCCGAACCCCGCACGGGCGGGCCGGGCCATGGCCCCCCTGCGCTGCGCGCTGCTCTGCGCGCTCCTCTGCGCGCAGGGACCCGCTCCCACCCGCGCAGGTACGGCCGGGGAGCGCGGGGACGGGGCCGCTGAACTTTTGGGAGGAGGGTGTCCTTGCTTTGTTTGAGGGGTTCTCCTGGCCGCTGCGGGACCCCGTCACCCGTGATGGGGCCGGGAGACCCCCGTTCCCACGGCAGGGCCGGAGGGGAGGTTGCCCTGGGCTGCTGCGGGACACGCGGGGTGCAGGGTCCGGCCTCCTCTCCGGTTAACGGGGCGATCTCGGGACTTAGCGGCCGTTTCCGTGGCGGGGGGAGCGGAGCCGTCATCCTCCTGCCCGGGGTGCCTGCAACTCCGACCATTAATTATGCAAACCCCAGGCTTGCTTCTGCTGCCCGTCTCCCATTCCACACTCACCCCCGCCCGTCGCTGCTCACGGGAGATGTTTCCACCCTGCCTTATCCCAGCGGCACCCACACGTGTTCCTAGAGCACTCGTGGGGACGGGGCTGTCCCCCTCCTCCCTCCCCCACCCCTGCTTTATTTCCCCTCTCCCTTCCCGCACCTGAGAGCAGGAGCAGGGAGCTGACAGCGTTGGGCTCAGGCGTCTGTTCCTGCGCCTGCCGCGATAAAAATAACTTCAATTCTAAACCTGCCGGAAACCCTCGCGAACAAAGTCCCACTTTCCCATTGGTTCCCAGCAGGTCTTTAAATGCTGCAGGGGGAGGGGGGCACGGCGTGCCCACCGCGCCGTAGCCATGACAATGGGTCCACAGCATCCCTTATACCACCCGTTGTTCCCTTTGGTTTTGCTGCGGGGGGTGGGGGGGGAGGCGCTACTGGGGCCTCTGCATTTAACCAGGCATAGCCCTGGGAGGCCAGGAGGACCCTAAAAGCTGGGGGTGGGGAGAGGGCTGCAGCTGCCCACCCCAGAAGCCCTCTGTGAAGTGCTGGCAGCTGGGATGGGGTGCAGGCTGGGTTGGTCCCTGCAGAGCTGAGACCATGGAGGAGTCAGCCCAGGGGAGTGTCAGCCCCCAGTCCCTTCCTGTGAGCCCAGGGGAGTGTGTTTGTCCCCTGAGAGCCTGGAAACGTGTCCAGGGTGGGGAATGGCTCCTGGGTTTTTCCCAGGATGGTGCAAACTCGGGTGTGGGCTGCAGCAGGGTGCAGGCAGGGCCCTGCCCTGGCCCCAGCTCCATGTCCTCGCTGACAGTCATCGCTGTAAATTAATGATGAGCCTGTGCGTGGGGGGAAGAGCTCACGGCAGAGCAGCTCTGTGAACACCCAAATGACTCACCACCGTGGCTCAGTGATGGGGAGCAGGGGTCCTGTGGGATGGCCTGGGGGGGCTGAGGGCTGATGCTGCTCAGGCAGCCCCTGCCAGGCTGGTGCTGCTGCCTCGTCTCAGATCCTGGGCTGTGTGTGGTGGGGTGAGCCCCGTGTGTCCCAGGTGCCTGTTGGTGCTGGGGGCTGAGGGGTGCAGGATGACCCCTGTCCAGAGAGCTGATGCTGCTACAAACTCACCAGCAGCCAGCCAGGATGGGTTTGGTCTGTGAGGTGCCTTCATGCCTCCTGCTGCACCATGAGAAATCCTCCTCCATGGAGCAGAGGGTCCAGCCCTGACCCTGGCTGCTGGGGGGATGCTACTTGGCCTGGGCCTCACCCTTATCCCTCTACTTTGGCAGGAGAGTGCAGGGAGTTGAGGTCCTGTGAGACATGCACGGCCACCACCGCCTCGCACAACGGCACCGGCTGCGTCTGGCAGGGCTGCGGGACCCCCGAGGAGCCAGGTGAGGGGCTGGGCTGTGGGAGATGCAGTGAGGGGCTCCCACCCACCATCAGCCTTCCCCAGACCCTGCAGCTGGGCTGGGGCCAGGCCAGGCAGCTCAGCACCCTTGGGTGCCTGGTCTCAGCAGCTTTCCATGGTTATGATCCATCTCACCTGAGCCACCCCGGGGGGAGGCAGGGGGTCTGTGCCAGCCCAGTGGGCAGGGCTCAGGATGTTGGTGTGTGCTGCTCCCAGCCCTCGCTGGGCCTCAGGTGATGCTGGGAACCACCTCCCTATGGGAGTGGAGGAGCATCAAGGGATGGAGACGGGAGAAAGCCTTGGGCTGTTTATAAAGCCCCTGTCTGGGGCTCTTCCCTGGAGGGATGTGGATGGCAGCCCCAGCCTGGAGCCCCTTGGATGAGCACTTGTCCCTGGGTGGTCCTCAGCACCTCAAACTCTTGGGTCCCTTGGGCAACACCATCACCCTCAGCATGTGCCCTCAAGGGCTGGTTTGTGGGGATGTCCCATGAGAAATCCCCACTCCCTCTTCCCACAGAGACAGGGAGCTGTGTGCAGAGAGGGGCAGCAGCACGGGAGACCTGTGAGCTCTACAACACCAGTGCCCTGTGTCGAGGTAAAACCCCCTTCCCCCCCAAAGGCCCATCCTCCACAGACCCCAGCAGCCCCCCAGAACAAGCAGCCTTCGGGACAGAGGTGCTGCTGTGAGTGCCAGGGTTGTGGGGATGAAATTCCCCCCCTGGGACAGGGACATGGTGGGGGGAGGCACAGTGATGGTCCTTCACAGCCTTTCCCCCCTCCCCACTGTCGTTACCTCCAGCAGCGCTGAGATCCCCGACCGAGGAGCCTCACAGCAAAGAGCCGACAACACACTCCCCAAGTGAGTGGGTCTGGGAGGTGGTGGGATGGGGTAAGGGGGTCCAGGTGCCCCAGGGGAGAGTGGGATGAGAGAAACTACTTCAGTGTGTTTCACATCCCTGGGGAGGGGTGACCTGAGGCACCTCAGGGCTGCATCTGCAGAGCTTCGCCCTTGGCTGTGCCCTGGGAGGTGCCAACACCACCCCCGTGCTCACAGCTCTGCCCCAAGCAGAGCTGCCATGGGCTGCAGCAGTGCCACGATGGGGCTGGGGGAGGTTAAAACACCCTGCAGCCCCCCAGGAACCAGCCCTGCTGCCAGCCATGCCAGGAATGCCATGGGCCAGGCTGGGAGCGGAGGAGCCGCTTCCAGGAAGCTGGAACTGGAGAGCACTGGGCTAATTACAGCGGGTAACTGGAGCCCAGAGCCCTCTGAATTATTGATCCCACCAGGATCCTTTTGCCTCTGGCTCCTCTCCCATGTGCTGCTCTGGCATGGGAAGGGACTGAGCCCATCCCTGCAGCTGTGTGTCAGTGGGGGGACATCCCAGCACTGTTCTGGGGTCTGCATGGACCCCAAATCCCCTCTGCTCAACAGGAGCATCAATACCCAAGGATGCCAACAGCACCCACAACACCCCCCTCCCCATTCTCCCCCTTCCCTCAGGGACCACCACCACCAGTGCCCCCCTGACGGGCAGCCCCGAGTTCCACCCCCCTGGCTTCGACACAGCCAGCTTCATCGGCGGCATCGTGCTGGTGCTGAGCGTCCAGGCCGTGCTCTTCTTCATCATCAAGTTCATCAAATCAAAGGACAGCACCTACCAAACGCTGTAAGGCTCCCCTGCCCCTGGCTGGGTGGAGGTGGGGTTGGGGGGGGATCCTGACCTGGGCCAAACCCACCCATGAAGCCCAACGTGGGGGTCAGTCCCGGGGCTCCGTGGCCAGTCTGGCCGTGTCCTGTCTCACAGCTGAGTGTTGTCTCCTGTGGCTGTTCCTTCCTCACCTGATGTTGGGGGATGGAGGGGCTCATCCTGCCCTGCCCATCCTTCCTCCCCTGCCTCTGTCTGCTGCTGCCTGGCCAGATCCTGGCCCTGAGCCCCCCAAATCCCCCCTCTGAGGCTGAGCTGAGTGGGGCTCGTGCTCTTCCCATGCCCGTGTGCCGTGGGGGTCGCCGTGTCTAACGTGGGGGGCCGTGCTCTGTCTCTCTTTCCTTACACGCTGCCAGAGAGGACAACCAGTAGGTGCTGGGTGCTGGTTGCAATGGGGAGGGGGCTGCTCCCCTGCACCCCCAGAGCTTCACCCTTCCCTCTCCTCTTCCCCTGAGCACCCTTGGCAGGACGGGAGCTGCAGGGTCTGATTTGGCCCCAGTTACCACCCAGCAGCCCCCCTCCCCACCCTGGGTACCCCCTGATCTCTCATTGCACCCCCTGCCCCTTTGCCTTCCCACAGCCTTGGGGCTCACTCAGGGGGTGGTTTGGGAGTCCTCCCTTTCCCCAGCAGCTCTCAGGTACTTTTCTTCAGCATTTTGGCTGGAGTGTGGGTCCACTACCCTGACCCCCCCATACCCCAGCCCCTGCCCACCCCAGCCCCCTGACTGGAGGAGCGGAGCCAGGGCCTTGCTGTGTGCTTTTGCTGTGCCTTTGTGTTGCTGTGGGGATGTGGAGGGGTCTCCCCAGCCCCCTCCTCCCTTTCTGTTTGTTGTTTTGGGGAGGGGGATGTGTGTCGTGTGCCGTGGGGTGAGTCTTGTAGCTTGGGCTGCCCCCATTAAACTCTGTGAGGTGACGTCTGTCTCGTGCAGGGGGTGTTGTGTGGCTGGGCTGGGGCTGAGGAGGGGCCCAGCTGCAGGAAGCCTCTGCTCCCTCATCCCTTCTTGCAGTAGCTCCCACTCAATTCCCAGCTGTGGCTTCCCCATGGCAATGCCACCTGCATGGGTGCAAGGGGGGTTGTGAGGGAACTGGACCCCCCACCATGGGCAAACCCCCCCTGGGCCACTTTCTTCTACGTGCTCTTCTCTGTCCACTGCCCCAGGATCTGAGGCCAGCCCTGGCTGGGGAGATGCTGCCCTCGTCCTCCCCAGGGCAGGTGGAGAAGAGGCTGGTGCTGCCGTGGCCCTGCTCATGCCCATGGCCCTGCCTGCTGCTGGACTGCCCCCCCCCCCAGCCACAGGGCCCCCCACCACAACTATGCAATGCTGGCTCTGTCCCAGGGCACCCCAGGCTGGGACACATCACCCAGACCTGTCCCCTGACCCCAGCGTGGGACAGAGGGGTGCAACCAGCACGGGGTCCCATCAGCCCCCAGCCCCAGCCAGGAGCCTGAGGCACCCAGGGCACCAGAGCACAGGTGGCCACAGCTGGCAGCAGGGTGGCCCTTTGGTGGCCAAGCCTCCAGCCCCACACCAGGCAGAGACTGAGCTGGTGCAGTGGGGGCAGAGACCCAATAAAGGATTTTCCTTCCATTCCCAGTGTCTGTGTTGTTGTCACTGTCACCCCCAGAGCCCGAGTGGCGGGTGCTGCCCAGGGAGGTTTTGGAGTCAGACCCTGTACCTGCAGCTGGGGATGTGGCTGTGTCCTGCCCATAGGTTGGTGTCACTGAGTGGCCTTGAGTGGCTCCAGCTCTCCCAGTGACCAGGGAATGGGAACCAGTATGGGGTTGGGAGATCCCGTGCTGGAGGATGGAATCATAGAATCCGTATGGTAGGGTTCAAGGGACCTTTAGAGATCATCTAGTCCAACCCCCTGGCAGAAGCAGCTCAGGACATCATCCTCTCCTGTCCTGGGGGTCTCACCCCATGGTGTCCCACACATCCCGTTGTCCCAGGGTCTGTAGTGGGCAGGAGGAGCCGAAGGATTTGAGGGAATGGGGCCACATCCAGCCCCGCTGAGGCCCATCACCTCAGGGACAGCGATGGGGACAGGGCACACGTTCCTTCCGGCGGCAGCGAGGCCGAGGCTGGGCAGGGTGTCCTCATATCCCCCCATCCCCCGCAGCTTCCCCTTCCCCTCCTTCCCGTTTCGCAAGCGGTGCCCGTCGGGGGGTGGCGGGCAGGATGAGTCCCGTGGGTCCGGGCCGGCGCGGGGGGGCGGAGCCGCCGGTGAGTCACGGCGAGGCCGGGCGGAAGCGGCTCCCGGTGCCCGGGGCGGAGCGGGGCCGGGAAGGAGCCCGGGAAGGAACGGGACGGCCCGGGGCAGGGTACGGGCTCTCCCGGCGGGAGTCAGGGCAGCGCGGTGCGGGATACGGGTGTCCAGGTAAGGAGCGGGACAGCCCGGTGCGGGAACTGGGCTCTGCTCGTGAGGAACGGGACAGCCCGGTGCGGGAACTGGGCTCTGCCCGTGAGGAACGGGACAGCCCGGTGCGGGAACTGGGCTCTGCCCGTGAGGAACGGGACAGCCCGGTGCGGGAACTGGGCTCTGCCCGGTGCAAGGTGCGGGCTCTGCTGGGGTGGAACAGGGCAGCCTGGTGCGGGACAGCCCGGCACAGGGTACAGGCTCTCCCGGGGGTGGAATTAGGGCTGCTCTCCCGGTAAGGAACGGCACAGCCCGGTACAGGGTGCAGGTTTAGGGCAGCTCGGTGTAAAGGTTGTCGCAATAAGGACTGGGGCAGCTCGGTGCAGAGTGCAAGCTCCTGCCCCGGGGGCGGGCGGTGGTGGTGGGAATTAGGGCGGCTGGGTGTAATGTGTTGGTTCTGGGCTGCAACGGGGCAGCCTGGCGCAGGACAGCCCGGTACAGGGGCCAGGCTGCAGTTAGGGCAGCGCGGTGCGAGGTAAGGGCTCTCCCAGTAAGGAACGGGGCAGCCCAGTGCAGGGTGCGGGGTCTCCCAGTAAGGAACGGGGCAGCCCGGTGCAGGGTGCGGGGTCTCCCAGTAAGGAATGGGGCAGCCTGGTGCAGGGTGCGGGGTCTCCCAGTAAGGAACGGGGTAGCCCGGTGCAGGGTCTCCCAGTAAGGGACAGGGCAGCCTGGTGCAGGGTCTCCCAGTAAGGAACGGGCCAGCCCAGTGCAGGGTGCAGGGTCTCCCAGTAAGGAACGGGGCAGCCTGGTGCAGGGTGCAGGGTCTCCCAGTAAGGAACGGGGCAGCCTGGTGCAGGGTGCAATGTCTCCCAGTAAGGAACGGGGCAGCCTGGTGCAGGGTGCAATGTCTCCCAGTAAGGAACGGGGCAGCCCAATGCAGGGTGCAATGTCTCCCAGTAAGGAACGGGGCAGCCTGGTGCAGGGTGCGGGGTCTCCCAGTAAGGAATGGGGCAGCCCAGTGCAGGGTCTCCCAGTAAGGGACAGGGTAGCCTGGTGCAGGGTCTCCCAGTAAGGAACGGGGCAGCCTGGTGCAGGGTGCAGGGTCTCCCAGTAAGGAACGGGGCAGCCTGGTGCAGGGTGCAGGGTCTCCCAGTAAGGAACGGGGCAGCCTGGTGCAGGGTGCAATGTCTCCCAGTAAGGAACGGGGCAGCCTGGTGCAGGGTGCGGGGTCTCCAGAGGGTGAAACTGGGCAGCCTGGTGCAGGACAGCCCAGTGCAGGGTGCAGCCTCTCCCAGTAACGACCAGTGCTGCTCGGTGCAGGGTACAGCCTCTCCCAGCGCTCAGCGTGAGCCCTTCACCATGGATCAACCTGCCCCGGCCACGGAGGTGCCCAGGACCCGGCCGGTGGCTGGGAGCTGCTGGCAGGACCCGCTGGCGGTGGCGGGAGCGGCGGGAGGGTCGGTGTGCGGCAGCCGGGGCCGAGCGGGCGGGCAGCGGGCGCTGAGCATCGTGTGCGTGCTGGGCCGGGAGCCGGCGGCCAGCCCCGCGCTGCGCTGCGTGCGGGACGCCTGCCACAGCCTGCGGGCACGGCTGCTGGCGCTGCCCCTGGGCACGCTGGCGCTGGGACACCCCGTCACCCTCGACCGCTTCTACAACGCAGGTGAGGAGGCGACTCGCTCCGCCCTGGGGTTTCTCTCCCCCTCCTCCTCCTCCTCCTCTCCTGCCTGCTCGCAGCTGCCCGGGGGCAGCTGGGCTTTGCCTGTCCCCGCTGCGGGTCCCGGCGCGGCTCTGCCATTTGCCTCGGGAGGGTGGTGCGCTGTTTGCTTTGCTGCCTTCCTCCTGTTTGCGTTCCGGGTTGATTGGACATTTGCCGGGACGTCTTCCTCGCTGGGGTTAATCACACCGCTGTGGCTTTGCAAAGGGAGTCTGCTGGGGAGGGTTTGCTCAGGGTTCAGCCCCGTGCCAGGGAGCAAGCGAGTGCCCCTGGCTGTGGCCTCAGGTGCTGTGATGGCAAGGGCCTCTCTTAGGGGATGCAGACCCCCCCCAAACCGAGGGTGGCTGCTTCCCCTGCCCCATGAGTTCAGGCTCTGGTGTCCCCACCGTCCTGCCCACAGACGTGGCCGTGGTGGAGCTGAGTGACTCCGTCTGTCAGCCCTCCCTCTTCTACCACCTGGGTGTCCGTGAGAGCTTCAACATGTCCCACAACATCCTGCTGTGCTGCCAGGCCGAGCTGCCCCCACTCCAGGCCCTGCAGGTCAGTGGGGTTGGGGACACCCTGACACCCCCCTCCCTGGGGTGGGAACAGCTCCAAGCGCCTGGAGCATCTGCAGTGGCTGGAGGAGGGGTCTCCACAGCCCAGGTCCCACAGTCACATCCTGCTCTGGCAGAGGCTGCTCTGGGCCTGGATGGGATGAGGAGGGGGTGGCTGGGGACCGTGGTGAGCCCTGGAGCTGGGTGCTGGGTGCTCCCCTGGCCCCAGCTGGCTGGGAATTCAGCAGTGGGTGCTTATCCCTGGGGAAAGCCGCTTCCTTGGAAGTGAAACCCTCTGCAGGGAAGGGGCTGACGGGAGGGATTGTTGCTGCTTGTGGGGAAACAAAATGTGTCTGGGAACAACATCCAAAGGATCCCCAAATGTCAGCCTGAGTCAGGGGAGCCCTGAGCACCCATCCAGAGCCCTGTGTGGATTCAGATGAGAAGTTGGTGGCGTTTGCAGCCCTTTCCTGGGTGCAATGGCCGCCCTCGTGGCTCAGCCCCAGTGTCCCTCGCTGTCCCTGGCTGTTTGCCCAGTGACTCTGATCCTTGAGCCTGAAATCAGATGGTTTCTTTTGCCAGGGACTCTCCTTAAGTCCCTCCTTTTCCTCCTCTCTCTCCCCAGGAGGATATCTGCCAGAAGAACTCAGTGAGTCTCTCTTCCCCCTGTTTCTGCCGCGGTGCTGGGGGGGTTTGAGCCTCTGCCCTGCCTCAGAGGGTGGATATTGCAGGCAGGGAGTGAGATCTCTCCCCAGATCTGAGTTGGAGGGGGTTTCAATGGCTCAGGGGAAGTACCAGGAACAGCAACATGGAGAGGGGTACCTGGTTTAGAAAGAACAGTGAGTGTTCACTCTGGAGCATAATGGTGGCAGTCAGAGATAAAGCTGGTTTGTCTTTCCTTGCTGATGACTTCTGAAAGGTGGCTGTGGGGAGGACATGAGTAGAAGGATTCCCAGCTCAGCTGATACCGCTTACACCCCTTCCCACCTCCCTCAGGACCTCTGTGGCAGCTATACTTTCATCCCCTACGTGGTCACTCCCCAGAATGAGGTCTTCTGCTGCGACTCTGGGGCCATGAAGAGCATGTCACAACTTTTCCAGCCCGGTTTTGAGCCAGAGGCTGCCTCCACCCCGCTGACAGCCCGGCTCGTCCAGCTACTGGAGGATATCCCCACAGATTCCTGGTACTGCTGCCTCCCCCGACCCCTTCTCCCCACGCAGGCAAATCCCCGCGCCCACGGGGGCTGGCAGCGCTTGGCACGGAGTTTCCAGCACCGCGAAAGCCCCACGACTCCGTCCCCCTTCCCCCAGCGGGTACTTTCAGGAGACGATCCGCCGGGACATCCGCAGGGCTCGGGAGATGTTCCGGGGGGAGCAGCTGAGCCGGGAGCTGTCCCGCATCCAGCGGCGCCTGGACAGCGTGGAGCTGCTCAGCCCGGACATCGTGGTGAACCTGCTCCTGTCCTACCGCGACGTGCAGGTGCGGGCTGGGGCAGGGTCCGGGGACCGTGGTGCGGACCCACAGCCTCTCCTTGCAACCCGCAGGGCTGGGAGCCGGGAATGAGCAGCCCGGGGGTCCCAGCTCGGTCTCTGACCCCGCAGGATTACGATGCCATCATCTCGCTGGTGGAGAGTCTCCAGGCGCTGCCAACGTGCGCCATGGCCGAGCAGCACAACGTCCGCTTCCACTACGCCTTCGCCTTGAGCCAGTGAGCAGGGAGAGGGGGGAAACACACACACACCCCCCCAGTGACCCCAGGCAGGGGTCAGGGGCCAGTCTGGCAGTGCCGTGTGCCATGGTGGTGCGTGCGCAGGCGGCACCAGCCCGGGGACCGGGAGAAGGCGCTGTCGGTGCTGCTGCCCGTGGTGCGGCGCGGGGACGGGGCAGCGCCCGACCTGCTCTGCCTCTGCGGCCGCATCTACAAGGACGTGTTCATCGCCTCCGGCTTCACCGACACGCACATGAGGGACCAGGCTTTGTACTGGTGAGGCTGGGGGCTGGGTTGGGAGCCACCTACCTGCTCAAGCCCCCAGCTGGGGGGGGGGGGTTCAAGGGTTCTGGGGGGTTTCTAGGAAGCACAACCCCGTGTTCTTTTAGGAAGAACTGTTTCCCTGAGAGGGGTGTGAGCCCCTGTGCCAGGCTGCCCAGGGAGCTGGGGGAGTGCCCAGCCCTGCAGGGATCCCAAAGCTATGGAGCTGAGGTGCTGAGGGCCAGGGGTCAGTGCTGGGCTGGGCAGGGTGAGGGGAGGGCTGGGACTGCAGCAGCTTCAGGGGCTTTTCCAACCCAAATGACTCTGTGACTCTGTTGAACCCACTCCAGCAGCAGGGCTGAGGCAGGTGATACCAGCTTCTGCTGGGCTTTTTCTCTTCTTCATGGGTTTTTTTCCTGGCTTGGGAGCACTCCCCCATCACAGCTACATGTGGGCTGGCAGGGGGGTGGCAGCAGCTGTGCCCTCCACCCAGCATCTCTGCCCAGGTACAGCAAAGCCTTTGAGATGGAGCCTGGCCTTCACGCTGGCATCAACGCCGCCGTCCTCCTCATGGCCACTGGACACCAGTTTGAAACCTCTGTGGAGCTGCAGCAGATTGGTGGGTGCTCAATCAGTGGGTGCTCACCCGTGGGTTGGGGCCAGGGACCCACTGGGGGTGGGCAGTGGGCTCTGGGGTCTGTTGGCATCAGGGCAGCCTCAGAGTGGTTGTTCCCAGGGTGTGGGGGGGTCGTTGCTGGTGGAGGGGTGATGGGCCCCCGCTGCCACATGCAGGGGTGAAGCTGAGCTGCCTGCAAGGTCGCAAGGGTGGCCCCGAGGAGCTGTGCTACTACTGGGATGTGGGCTTTTGCCTTGGAGCTGGCATCTTGGCCAATGACCTCACCAAAGTCATTCAAGCCTCTGAGAAGCTCTACAAGCTCAATGCACCAGGCTGGTACGTGCACACCTGGGCAAGATCAGTTCTCCAGTCCCTGGTGTCTGTGCCCTGGGAAGGGGCTGAAGGGATTTTAGAGGCTGCTGAGAACATCTCTGTCTCCTCTCCCACCCCTCACATCCCTGCAGGTACCTGGTCTCGGTCATGGAGACCTTCCTGCTCTACAAACACTTCCAGAGGAGCCCTCAGGTGCCCTGTGCCCGGCGGGAGCTGGCTGATTTCTGGCTGGGCTTCCTCCTGGAGGCTTGCCAGCCCTTCATCGCTGCCCCACGCTGCCCGGTGAGAGCCCCCTCCTGCCCGGACCCTCAGACATCCCTGGGGCCCCCCTGGTGGTCTTGGCTCACTGGGGGTTTGGGGAGGCACCGAGCAGCCCACTGGTGCCAACCCAGGTGGGAGGATGAGGGTACAGGGATGCAGGTGGAGGGACTCATCCTGCAGCCCCCCACTGCCACAGGTGCTGGTGCTGGAGCTGGGGAAGCTGCTGCGGCCGGCGCGGCTGGAGCTGCCTGGTGGCACAGCTGAGCAAGCCCTGACACTCACCCTCGTTTGCCCCACAGAGGAGGTAGGGATGGGGCTGGGGGAGGTGGGGTGGGGGGTCCCCACCAGCTCCTCCCTCACCTGACCCCTCTGCAGAAAGCACCATCGAGCTGGACCTTCGCAGCCTCGGCCATCCGGGGCGTCAGGTGAGTGCAGCCCCATCCCCTCGCTGGCAGGACCAAGGGTGCCCCCTCTGCCCACCCCGAGGGCAGTGTCAGCCCCAGCACTGATGGGAGGGGGTTGTCCTCTCCCTGCAGCATCTGCAAGTGTGATGAGCGGGGCTGTTTCCTCTATGTGACACACGTGAAGGAGGATTTCCAGCTCTACTTCCCCTCCCAGGAGCACAGCCGGTGGTGAGCGAGGGGTGGGGGGCACAGGGGCCCCCAACATTCCTGGTGGGACCCTCAGTCCCTGCCCTGGTGAGCTGGGAGGGATGAGAGCCTGTGATTCCTTCCCTACTTTAATTTGGAGGGGGAAGGAGTGTCCTAGAATCCCAACCCCTGCCCCTGGGTCCCAAAAGCAGGGTGGCAGAGGCTCCTCGCCTTGATTCACTGGTGGGGGACAGACTGGGAGGGGGAGCAGGAGCCCTTTTGTTCTTGGGGGATTGGTGGCCAGTCTCCAGCACCTTCATCAGGCCTCAGCACCGTCATCTTCCTGCTGGCAGGTTTTGTGACCAGATCCAGACCCTCCTGGGCGAGCAGGCAGGGGGCAGTGAGGAGGTGCCCAGCCCCACAGAGCCCATCCTGGAGGTGAGATGGGACATGGGATGGGTGACAGGAGGTGACTTACACAGGGTGCTGAGTGGCACACGCTGCCTCCAGTACTTGGTGATGGTGAGGTGGGACCTCGAGGGCTGTGTTCAGTGCTGGGCCCCTCACTCACTGCCACAGGGACACTGAGGGGCTGCAGCGTGGCCAGAGCCGGGCACAGAGCTGGGGAAGGGGCTGGAACACAAGGGGCTGGGGAGGGGCTGAGGCAATGCGGGTGTTGAGCCTGGAGAAGAGGAGGCTGAGGGGAGCCAGGAGCACTCTCTGACACTCCCTGACAGGAGGCTGCAAGGAGCTGGGGATTGTGCTCTGCTCCCAAGTGACAGGACAAGAGAAACAGGCTCAGGTTGCCCCAGGGGAGGCTGAGGTTGGAGCTGAGGCAGAACTGTTTCCCTGAGAGGGGTGTCAGCCCCTGTGCCAGGCTGCCCAGGGAGCTGGGGGAGTGCCCAGCCCTGGAGCGATCCCAAAGCCGTCGAGCTGAGGTGCTGAGGGCTGTGGGTCAGTGCTGGGCTGGGCAGTGTGAGGGCAGGGCTGGGACTGCAGCAGCTTCAAGGGCTTTTCCAACCCAAACGACCCTGTGCCTGCACCCCCAGTACAGCTACGAGTACTCGGAGGCGGGCGAGCGCGTGGTCCTGGGCAGAGGCACCTACGGCATCGTCTACGCCGGGCGCTGCCTCAGCAACCAAGTGCGAATCGCTATCAAGGAGATCCCAGAGCGGGACAGCCGGTGGGTGCCGTGCTGGGGGGTCCTGTGGGGGTCCCTGGGGGCATGCAGGGGGGGTCTTGGGGGGTCTCTGGGCAGCCCCTCACCCTGGTACCACACAGGTACTCGCAGCCCTTGCACGAGGAGATCGCTTTGCACAAGCGCCTGCGGCACAGGAACATCGTGCAGTACCTGGGCTCCCTCAGCCAGGACGGCTTCATCAAGATCTTCATGGAGGAGGTGCCAGGAGGTGGGCAGAGCTGGAGACAGGCTTCAGGGCTCCAAGGGGGACACGTGGATGCACGTGTGGCCTAAACAGGGGATGCTGCCCCTCTCCAGGGAGCCTCTCGTCCCTCCTGCGCTCCAAATGGGGACCCCTGAAGGATAATGAACCCACCATCATCTTCTACACCCGCCAGATGCTCGATGGGCTCAGTTACCTCCACGATAACCACATCGTGCACCGTGACATCAAGGTGGGGACATCGCCCAGCCTGACCCCCTCTGTCTTCAGAGGCCCCTGTGGTGATGCCCCATGTCCCTGCTCGAGCTCCAGGAGCTTTTTGTGGTCTGGTTTTGTTTTGGGGTGTCCCAGGGAGACAATGTCCTCATCAACACCTACAGCGGGGTGCTGAAGATCTCGGACTTTGGTACCTCCAAGCGCCTGGCAGGGATCAGCCCCAGCGCCGAGACCTTCACGGGTAAAGGGGGGACTGGGGGCACGTCCCCCTGAGCTTGGAGGGAGGGTGGGATGCCAAGGAGCAGGTGGTGATGAGGTCTGCAGCCTCATACCCAGCACAGGGAGGGGGAGAACCCATCCTGCAGGAGCTGGGGTGATGGATCCAGGCTCCTCTCCCCGCTCCTCCTCCTCTCCCCAGGCACCCTGCAGTACATGGCCCCAGAAATCATCGACCAGGGGCCCTGGGGCTATGGGAAGCCGGCTGACATCTGGTCCCTGGGCTGCACCATCATTGAGATGGCCACAGGCCAACCCCCCTTCTACGAGCTGGGCAGCCCCCAGGCTGCCATGTTCAAGGTACCCACAGGGTTGAGCAGGGGGTGTATGTGTGGGGGGGTGTTGGGGGTTCCCCAGCCCTGAAACTGCCCCTTCCCAGGCTGCCCAGTCCCGTGGCAGCCCCCACAAGTGCCTCCTCTCCAGGTGGGCATGTTCAAGGTGCACCCAGAGGTGCCTGAGTGCATGTCAGCCGAGGCCAAGGCGTTCATCCTGCGCTGCTTCTGCGCTGAGCCGGCCGAGCGGGCGCCGGCGGCCGCGCTGCTGCGGGACCCCTTCCTCAGCGATGCCCGCAGGGCCCGCGGCCGGGCACTGCCCCCCCCGGGGGGTGAGTCTGGGGTTGAGGGGAGCAGGTTGGGGGTGGCTGCTGTGAGCTGTTAAATAACCTCCCTGCATCATCTCCCTGGCAGCTGCCCCCTTGTGCTTTGGGCAGCGGGATGAGGATGAGGAGGGCAGGGATGGCAGGCAGGACGCTGCGGTGGGGGGCACAGCAGGCAGCCCCCTGCCCCTGCAGCAGCCTGGTGAGACACCCTCCAGCAACAGCTACTCAAGGTAGGGCATCCTGGGCATGGAGGGGTGGAGAGATCCTATGGGGGAGCAGGGTTGGCTTTCTGTCTCCCATGCCACCTGCTCCCCCTGCCATGGCAGAGCATTCCCCCCTCCCTATCCCAGCCTGAGGGGCTCACCAGGTTCCCCAAGCCCCTTTGCCAAGCCTGGTGGCTGTGCCCACCCCAAAGCCAGGCTCCTAAATGCCATGGTGGAGGGGTCAAGTGCCAACCCTTCCCTCACCCCCTGCAGTGCTGCCCAGGCCTTGGGGGGCTCAGACTGCAGCCAGTGCTGGTGTTGCCATGGGGGGAGTGTGGCCATGTCCCTGCAGCAGGACAGCAAGTGCAGGGCCATGCTGCAGCAGGACAGCAAGCACCAGGCCATGCTGCAGCAGGACAGCAAGGACCAGGCCATGCTGCAGCAGGACAGCAAGTGCAGGGCCATGCTGCAGCACGTCCTCAGTGCCCGGGCACCCGATGTCATCGCTGCGCTGGCACAGAGCCAGGTGGGACTGGGGGGACCTGGGGCTGCTGGGGGAATGGGGGGGCTGCTGGGTGCAGCCCCTCAGCATCTGCTGTGATCTCCCCTTAGAGCATGTCAGGGGGGAGGTTGGGCTCAGAGCATCTGGCTCAGCTGCTGAGCTGCCTGAGGAGCTACATCCAGCGCCTCGACCAGCACCAGCTGCGCCAGGAGCTGCTGGCACTGCAGAGCCGGCTGCAGACACAGGGGCTGAGCCTCCTTCACTTCCAGACTCCTCTCTTCAGCTTCCAGGCAGTAGTGAGTACCTGGGCTGGGGTGGTGGAGGGAAGCCCTGGCACAAGGGTGCCCTGGCATGGCTCTGCCCCTTCCAGGTGAGGCGGGTGCTGCGCCAGCACCACGTCAGACCCCACTGGATGTTTGCACTGGATGATGCTGTGAGCCAGGCGGTGCAAGCGGCTCTGGCCGTGCTGCAGAGAGGTGGGTGGCACTCCCTGTTTTGTCCCCAAAGCTCTGGGGTCCGAGGCCATTGAGGTACCCATCACCACCTCTGGGTGCCCATCACCACCTCTGCCCCACAGAGCTGGCACTGCAGGACAGCTGCCTGGAGGGAGGCAGCACCAGGGACACAAATGATGAGGACAACCCTGTCTCAGCGAGACTCTCCACCCCCAGCAGCCAATCCCAGTGGCTCAGCACCAGTCCAGGGCTCAGCACCAGTCCAAGGCATAGCACTGATGGGCTCAACATCAGCTCCAGCACCCCATCAGACCCACTGCCCTCCCTGCAGCCACGCTCAGCACTGCTGGCACAGCTCTGCCACCTTCGTGCAGAGACAAACAGGTAGGGCCTGGTGGGTCCTGGCGCCTCCACACCCCCAATGCCAGCCTGTGCCCCCTCCTTGCCTCCTTCCATCTCTCTCTTTGCCCCAGGCTGCTCCAGAAGCTGGCTGAGAAGGAGCAGGAGTGGCAGCAGCTGATGCAGCGTGTGCTTCACTCCGGGGATGATGCCACTGCAGTGCCCAGACAGCCCCAGCCCAGGGGGGAGCAGGGGGAGGCCCTCCCAGGCTGCTCCCCCCTTGGGCAGGATCACTCAGCCCCGAGCCCCCAGCCCCCCCCAGGCGGGGCTGACCCCCTCCTCCTGGCGTGGCTGCAGCAGCACGGCACCGACCCGGCCACCACGGCCACGGTGAGGCCCACGGAGCTGTGTGGGGGCTGGGGGTCCTGGCAGCTCCCCCTGGCACTGCCCCCCAACAGCTCTGCCCATCCCACAGCTCCTCTCCCACGACTTCACCCTGCAGGACCTGCTGGGCTGTGCCACCCGTGACGACCTCCTCTACATGGGCGTCAGGTAGCCTCTGCCCCAGTTGCCCCTCCTGGCCTGGGGAGGGTGGGGAGAGGTGGGAGGGGGTTGTTGGGGTTGGGAGGGGGACAGGGCTCTGCCCCCTCTCTTCAGCAGCCCCCCTGTGTCCCAGCAGGCGCGGGCCCGTGTGCCGCCTCTGGGCTGCCATCCAGGAGCATCGCCAGCCCCTCGCCCTGCAGGAAGGGCAACGAGCCCCCAGCTCAGGGCTGTGACACGGGGCTGGGGGCACCCAGACCCTGGAGCTGCCCCCAGAACTTCTCCCCTGGGAGATGGCAGGACAGCCCAGGAGGGAACAGCCAGCCCCATGGCAGGAGCAGCTGCAGCCCCATGGCCGAGGGAGAGGTCAGCGTGTGGTGACAATAAACAGCTGCCACATGTGCCCTGCGGTGCCACTTCATTGCAGCCGAGAGGCTGAGGAGGGCACAGACCCTCAGCCCCACGCCGCCATGCTCCGAGTTCAGCTCTGTGTCCCCTCCCCAGGTCCCGCAGTCCCGCTGGCACCCGGGGGTGGTCCTTGAGGGGGGTGGTCCCTGGAGGTGAGGCTATGCCCGGGGCACGAGGTTGGTGCGGAGGGGCAGCAGCGCTTCCACCCAGCGCCCGGGCTGCTGCAGCAGCCGCCCCCACACCCCCCGCTCCTCCGCCGTCGAGTCCATCCAGCCCACGGGCAGCCCGTAGCTGCTTCCTGCAGAGAGACCACCACCATCACCCCTGGCCCCCAACAACCTCCCCCCTACACCAGCCACGGGGTCCCCCAGGGGTGCTCAGGGCTCCCGCCCCCTCACCCGTGCCCAGGCTGAGCCGGATGCCGCCCAGCTGGCGCTTGGCAAAGGCTTCGTGGTGCCAGAGGGTGAATTCGGCGCAAGCCTCGGCCAGGTCCTTGGCCTGGAAGCCGTCGTACACCATGGTGTGGTTGAAGAGGGGGTTGAGGCTCCTTTTCACCACCCTTGTCTTCTGCCGGCTGCCCTTGCTGTCATCGGGCAGCACGTAGCTGGGGGGGTGGTGAGGGGGGGGGTGAGGCACACAGGAGCCCCTCAAGGTGCCCCCCAGGGTGCCAACCCCCCCCCTCCTTACCACTGCACAAAGGCGTCCACGGTGCCGCTCTGGAGGGGGATGAGGCTCTGAGCGTCCTTCACCCAGATGTGCAGCTCACCCGTGGGTGGCAGCCCCAAACCTACGGGCAGGAGGGGTCAGAAGCATCCTTCATGGCAGTGCCCCCCCTGCCCTGGGTGCCCACAGGCACCTCTCACCTTCAGAGCCGGCGGGGATGAACTTCAACGCCAGGTTGAGGTTGCCGCGGCTGGCGAGGCTGTCCGAGGAGATGGGCATCTGGGGGAGGATGTTGGGGGGGTTATGGGGGGCTGTGGATGAGTGAGGAGGGGGCTGGGGATGGGGAGTGCCAGGGACTCACCCGGGGCTGGAGGTTGAACCACTCAGGGTCAGTGTTGGCCCAGTCCCAGGTGCCCAGTGCGATCTCCACCTCCCCCAGGAAGAGGTTCCTGCCCAGGCTGTCGTGGTGCCACACCGAGAGGTTCAGGGTCCGGCCCTGCAGGTCCCTTTTCTCCAGCTTGTACTGGTGGGGGTGAGGACATCAAGAGGGTGAGGATGAGGGTACCCACCCCACCTTGAACCAGGGGGAACCTCCCCCAGCAAAGCAGAGACAGAAACCTTGAGGGTCTCGTTGAAGATGGGGTCCAAGCTCCTCTTCCTCACCGTGGTCTTGCGCTTGCTGCGGTTGGACTTGTCCGGCAGCAGGTAGGTCTTGATGTACCTGGAGCCCAAAACGAGACGGGGCAGGGGGCTGGCAGGGTGGGCAGCAGGGTGGGCACGGGCAGGGCACGGCCGTGGGGCAGGGGGCACTCACGGGTCCGAGCGTTGCCTCTTGGCCTCAGCCAGCTGGCGGCACTGCAGCACGTGCACCTGCAGCTCCCGCCCGGCCGCGTCGTAGCGCAGCGAGAGCTGGACACAGCCCCGCACGGCCACGCTGCCCAGCTCCCCCTCGCTGTACAGGCTCATCAGGCTGCCACTCAGCTGGGGAGGGGAGGGACAGGGGCACAGAGGTGAGGAAGGGAGCGGAGCATCTCCCTTGTGATGAAAGGCTGAGGGAGCTGGGGCTCTGCAGCTTGGAGAAGAGACTGAGGGATGAGCTCAGTCATGTTACAAACCCATCAAGGGTGGGTGTGAGGAGGCTGGAGCCAGGCTGTGCTCAGGGATGGCCAATGACAGGACAAGGGGCAACAGGGACAAGCTGGAACAGAAGAGGTTCCAAAGAGACACAAGGAAGAATTTGTTCCCTGTTGAGGTGAGGGAGCACTGGCAGGGGCTGCCCAGATGGGCTGTGGAGGCTCCTTCTCTGGAGACATTCCAACCCAGCTGGATGAGTCCCTGTGTGCCCTGCTCTAGGTGGTGCTGCTCTGGCAGGGGGGTTGCACTGGGTGAGCTTTGGAGGTCCCTTCCAGCCCTTGAGATTCTGTGATTCTGTCAGGGAGGGGCTGTGGAGGTGACCTCCCCCCCCACACCTCCCACCCCAACTGCCCCTGGCCCTGTACCGTGGAGGAGCTGAGGCTGGATGTGGAGGAGCTGGTGGTCAGCAGGCGGCTGGGGGACACGTGGCCATTCTGTGGGGACCCTTGAGCTGTTTGGGGGGGCCCTGGACCCTGGAAATGCAAAGCAAAGAGGGGTCAGCACCCAGCCCCCTGGACTCCCACCCCACTGCAGGCTCTTGAGGGCACTCAGCCCCCAGCAAATGCCCAGTGCTTGGCACATCAGGTGCCATGATGGATTTGCATGCTCCAGGACAACCCCGGCCCCATCCAGTCCCTCCTTCAACCCCATCCAGCTCTATATAACTCCATCCATCCCTATCTAGCCCTATATAGCACCATCCAGCCCTATATAGCTCCATCCAGCCCCTCCAGGCCCATTCAGCCCTATATAGCTCCCCGCAGCCCCCCATCCCACCTGCCCAGCATCCTGGCCACTGTGTACAGAGTCAGGCTCCTCCTCCTCTTCCTCCACACTGGATGTGCTGAAGGGGTTCCCCCCTCCTGTGTCACCTGTGAGGGCAAAGTGTGGGTGAGGGCATGGGGGGGAATCCATTTTTCTTGGCAAGAGGAGCAAGCAGGCAAGTGAAGGATGGGAGGCCATGATGGGGGTCAGGAGGAGGTAGGAGGCTGGTGAGCAGTGCTGGGGGGCTCCACAGCCCTGACACCCCCTCACAGTTACCTGTCTGGCCTGGGACATCCTGCTCGTCCTCTGGGACATCACTCTGACACGGAGGCTGGGACATTGGAGTCCCCTCCAGAGCCGTGGGGGTGGGCTGTGAGGTGGCACATGGGTGAAAATGGGCATCCCAAGCACCCTCCTCTGCCCCCACTGACAAAGCCCATCACCAGGGTGTCAGGTACCAGCTGCAGCTCCATAGGCTCAGCTCCCTGTCCCTGATACCAACCTGGGGCTCTGCAGCTGCCTGCTCCTCTGTAGGGGGGCTGGGAGAAGAAATGATAATTAGTCTCTCTGACAAAGCATCAAGCTAATGAACACCTTCCCCCCTCTCCCCACACCCCTGCTGCTATTTATAGAGCCACAGACACCTGTGGGGGGAATGGACAGACAGACTGACTGATTGACTGACTGATTGATTGATTGATTGATTGATTGATTGATTGAATGAATGAATGAATGAATGACTGACCCACCCACCCCAGAGAGGTGCAGCTCTGCCTCTGCCACCCCTTCATCCCAGGCTCCGCTTTCCCTTCCCCACCTCCAGCTGCCCCTGCACTGCTGTGATCCCAGATGCCACCAGCCTTGGGGACACCCAAAGGGTGAGTTCCCTCCTCTTCAGCCTCACCCCTCACCTTTCCTCCAGCTCTGCCACATCATCCTCATCCTCCTTCTCCTCCGCCAGCGGCTCGCTGATGGCCTCCAGCTCGCCCAGGCTGGAGCCACGCTCCAGGTCCCCCGCTCCTGTGGGACATCAGGGAGCTCAGCAGGCTGAGCCCCAGCCCCCAGCACCCCCCTGTCCACGTGCCCCTGTCGCTCTCGTACCGCGGGGCCGTCTCCTGCGGCGGATGGAGGCCCGGACGAGGTCGGAGCCGAGGTGGTGCCGGTGGCGCTGGGCGCGTGCGGCACTGAACCAGTCCCCGGTGAGGCTCCGCAGCCGCGCCGGGTCCGACACCGACTTGCGCAGCTTGCTGGGGGTGGGAGGGTGGTGTTGGCTCCCCCTCACCCACCCCAGGGCCACCATCGGCCTCTGAGACCCTGTCCACACATCCACACAGCTGCTGGAGCCTGGACACAGCAGCCAGCGTCTCCCAGGGCTGTGGGACCCCCAGCAGCGGTGTCACCCACCACAAGGCTTTGCCCTGGCTGGGGTCAATGGGTGCCCCATCCCCAGGAGAAAGGGGACCCCCACTCTGGTTGCTCTGCCCCCAGAGGTGATGGACCCCAGGCTGTGTGCTCTTGGAGGAAGGAGGGGGGGGTCACACTGTCCCCAAGACCCCTGCCCAAGCTGACCTGATGCGCCCCTCCTCGCGCCGGCGCAGCTGCCAGTCGCGCCGCAGCACCTCGGCGATGGCCCGGCGCTCCTCCTCCGTCAGGAAGCTCAGATCCAGCAGCGCCTCAGCCCCCAGCTCCATGGTGGGGGGATGGGACACCCCAGGGACACCCCCAGGCGCTGGCGAGTGCCGAGACGTGGGGGGCTGCGGGCAGAGGGGCTCAGGGTGCCGGGCGTGCACCAGCGATGTCAACATCTGCAGAGGGACCCCGGGGCTGCTTTGCAGTGAGAATCATCCTGACCCTGTGCCAAGAGACAGAGCAGAAGCTGAGGATGCAGCATCCCCCAGGCACGCGGTGCACCCCAAAACGCCGCAACGGGGACAACCCGGGGAGGGATGATGCGGCGGGTGCCAAGGGCAGGGGCACAGCGAAGGGGAGGCTCGGGGAGGCTGCGCCGCTCCTGCTGCTCCCCAGCCCCGCCGCCGGCCCCGCACCCGCCCGGCCCTGCCCGCGGCTCGTGTTTGCAAAGGCTGTTTGCCCAGGGCCGGCTCAGCCCCTGCCCGCTTTCCCACGCCCTGCATCGGGTGCCACAACACCGAGCCGGGTGGCAAAAGGGGGCTCGGCTGCCCCCGCGATGGGCTGAGCCCGCACTAGGCTGAGCCCCGGGGCAGGGGGGGCAATCAGGGGCTCTTGCCCCACTGCCCGGCGTTGCCTCACCGCTGCCCTTCCTGGCCCCGGCGTTGGGCAAGTGGCAGCCGGTGTGGGGCAAGTGGCAGCCGGTGTGGGGCAAGTGCCGCCCGGTGCGGGATGCTGCGGGCAGGAAATTGCAGCGGCGGTGGGACGGGCTCCGTCCTGCCGACCCCCGGGACCCCGCCGGGACACGGCTGTGGGGGTCCCGCCTCCAGCGGGGGCTTGGATCACACTCCCCCCAGCCTTGGGGGTCGCAGCACGGGACCCCGCACAGGGCTGAGCACGCGGGTAGCCGGTGGGTGGTCTGGGTGCCAACCCCACCCCTGACACACACACCTCCTCCCCAAATCAACAGCGGACACCCTTTGCACCCCTCACCAGGGACCCCTCCCCATGACCTGCACCCCTCCCCACGCTGGGCTGCAGCACCCACCAGCACCCTGCGCCGGGACTGGGGGAGGGTGTCTGCGGCCACACGCCGGCTGCTGCCGGGACGGGACGGGACGGTGCTGCCGCTGCCGCCACACCGCAGCCCGGCTCGTATCCTGTTTACCGGCGGCTCACGGGGGTGTCCCCCCCGCCCTCCGCTTCCACACACCCCGGAACACAACCGAAAGTCCCCCAGGTCTGGCCCAGGCGCTGCCGCAGCCCCCACGGGGACCCCCTTGTGTGGGTGCAGCTATGGAGGGGAGGGAGGGGGGTGAACAAGCACCTGCCGGCGTGCAGAGGGGTGCTGGGCACCCAGCCCCCCCCAACCTGCACCAGAGACCAGTTAAACCAGTTAAACCTCCCCAGTAAGCCAGGACTGGGGGATGCACGTCCACCTTTTCTCCTCGCCAGCAGCTCGCCACGATGGTGGGTGCTGAGGGACGGCACAAACATCCTCCCCCATCTCCCTTCCCCCAGAGCCCCCAGGTTCAGCCTCCCCGAGCCCACCCCCCCCGGAGACAGCAGACCCCAGCCGTCCCCAACACAGCTCAGGCTGGCCCTCACTCCCTCCCCCAGTTCCCCCAGCCCCAGGGCCCTGCAGCCCATCATCGTGGCCTCAGCCCCCGTGCAGGATGATGCAAGTCACGGCAGAAATTGGGGTCCTGGAGCACCCCCATCCCATCGCTCCTCGAGAGAGAGGGGAGCAGAGCGAGGGGGGAGCTGCACCCCCCCTAAGAGAGCGAGAGGAGACAGACCCCCCCCAAACACACCCCCCCCGAAACCCCTCCGGCAGTGGGGTCGGCCCCGCGACCACCCTTACCTGGCCGGGACTGCGTGTGTGTGTGTGTGTAGGGGGGTCACGGTGGGTCGTACAACTCCCCCCCAACTGCAGCAGCCCACGGGGACCCTCGTGGGTGGCCCCCGGTCGCCACCCTCGACCTAGAGCTGAGTCAACCGCAGGCAGCAAAACCGCCTCCTCGCCCCGGCGGGAGGAAAGCAGGGACTGGAGCCGGCAGCACCCGCCGGACGGGACTGAACTGGGCTGAACTGGGCTGAACTGGGAGGTGTCAGGCAGCCCGCGAAGGGGCGGTGCGGAGGGGAAGGACCCCGGGGTACCAGGACCCCCCAAAGCGGGTGGAGGTTGGAAGCCAAAGGTGTAGGGATGGGGAGAGGGCGGCAGAGCCCCTTGTCTTCACCCCGGGGGGGGGGTGGATGTGGCTTGGGGGGTGTCTTCTCTGGAGCAGCCCTGGGCTAGACTGGGAGGACTGGCCTCTGCTGGGCATGGAGTAGGAGCGTGGGGCAGAAGGGGGTCTGTGCAGAGCCCCCTCCTCCATCCCACAAGGTTTCTGCAGCCCCACAGGGACAATCCCACGGCCACTCGCAGCCCCACAGCTCCACATCCAGCCTGGCACAAGCCGATCTTGCTCTGAAGGGATGGGGATCACGGCAAAGCTGAGTGCTCAGCCCCACGCAGGATGGAGCCAGCAATGCCAACCCCAGCAGGAGCATCTCGGGGGAGAGTTGCTGGCTGGGGAGGGGGGAGTCAGGCTCCCTGCCGGGCTCCAGCCACCACCCAGGCAGCTTTCTGGGTGAGATGGCAGCAGTGCTGGGTGAGGCTTTGTGGTGGGGTGCAGAGACAGCACAGGCCCACAAGAAAAGAGGATTATTTTTAGCGTGGTGTCTAAGGAAATGAGACTTCAGCAAGAGCTCTGCCTGTTGTGGCTGACCTCCCTTCACAGTGTGCTCACTGGACCCCAGAAGGATGAGGTCCCTTCTGTGGATGCTCTGGACATGCAGTGAGTGTGGCCAGATCTCTGCAGGGAGGATGGTGGCTGGGGACCATTGTGCCTCCCTGGAGGTGCCTGTGGGCTGATGGCTCAGCTCTGCTCACCCAGGGTGGGCACAGAGCCCTTTCAGTGCAAGAGCAAGAAATGTTTATCAGCTGAGGCTGGGACAGGAAAGGAGGTGGCAGGATCTGTCCCCTGCTCCCAGATCTCTCGAGAAGGATGATGAGTGATGGACATATGGCATCGAGCCCCTCTGGTGATGGCCTTGCACAGGCAGATAGCTCTGGGCAGCACAAACCCCATGGCTGCAGGTGTGTGGGGAGCAGTGAGTCACATCCTGCACTGTGCTGTGCCTCCTCCCCACCCTGGCCACCAGCACAAGGTGCTGGGCAGCCCTCAGGGGATGACTTTCCCTCCTGAGACCCTGGAGGGAGCCAGGCAGCCACAGTGGCCTGTAGCCTGGCTCCAGCCACCTCCTGAAGGGAGCAACCCCCACTCTGTGGCTGGGTGCTGGGTGCCAGGTGCTGGCAGCATCCCCAGGGGTGTGCAGAACAGGTTCTGCCTCATTTTTGCAGTGGGTGTTCAGGCAGCAGGGGAAGTGGGGGGGTTGTGGGGGTCAGGAGCAAGTCCTGTCCTGCTCCCCAGTTCTGCTCTTCCCCCCCCAGACTCGTTCTTCGGGTCTGTGAGGTGCAGGCAAATCTGGCTCAGCTGGGGGGGAAACTGAGGCAGGGAGCATGTGCTGGGGCAGTGGCAGCCTCTCACCAGCCCACGGGTTTGCAGGGGGAGGGGGGCAGCATCCTGCTTGGGTGGGCAGCACCCATGGGACCACTGCATCTACTCAGGCTGGGCTGCAGGCCTGGGGCATCGGGCTTTGGAGACTCCAGTGGGTCTGAGACCCTGAGCCCTGCAGAGGCCCAAACCCACATCCCTCTGGGTGGGAGGTGCTGAGCCTGCCTGGTGCAGGGGAGAAGGGCAGGAGGTGCTGAGCCTGCCTGGTGCAGGGGAGAAGGACAGGAGGTGCTGAGCCTGAATGGTGCCAGGGAGAAGGGCAGGAGGTGCTGAGAGTCCTGGCTCTGGGGACCCTGGAGGTGGCCAGCATGGGGCTGGAGCTTCTGTCCAACCCTCAGCAGCAGAACCCACTGTGGCTCAGCTCCTGCACATCTCCAGCCCCATTCCTGCAGCACCCAGGCTTGCAAAACCCTGTGCCAATAGGAGGGAAGGGGCACAGCCCCAGAGAGCCCCTCCACACTGGGCAGTGTGTTGGGAAGGGTTTGTATCCTCACCTCCTGCTCCAGTGACAAGCCCTGAGCAGGATGAGGCCCTGGGGGCCTGCCTGCCATCCTCCCCGCTGCTGAAGGAGGGTTGGCAGCCAGGTTTGGCTGGAGGGGCTGAGCAGGAGAGGATCCAGGTGGTGTCTTTAAGATGGCTGCACTGCTCAAATCCCTGAGCTCTGTGCACAGCCTCATGTTGAGGCTGATCTCCTTCCCCCAGCACGAGGCTTTGGCCTCTGGCTTTCAGAGGGAACAGAGAATCCACAAGGAGGGAGGCCAAGGTTCAGCTCCCAGCTCAGGATCCTGCTGGGAGAGGAGGAAAACGAGGCCAACTCGGCCCCTTACAGCTCTGGGCCCAGCAGCCCCTTCCCCCCTGCAGCTCATGGGGAAATGGAAGCTGGGGCTTGGTGCTGGCTGGGGAAGGAGCAGAGGAGCAATGGCCCTGAGCAAAGAGACAGGGAACACAAAGCTCAAGGAGATGGGTCTGCAATTAAGGGCTTATCTTCTAAAAAGGCATCCTCAGCTTACTGCCCACACAGGGCTCTGGGATCAGCAAAAGGAAGAGTAGACAGAGGCCCCTCTCCCAAATGAAACAAAGCTCCACTTCTGCTGCAGCTGTGGGATCTCCCTGCCCCCTAAAGCCCCTTCCCCACAGCAGAGCAAAGGGCAAACTCTGAAAGTAAGAGGTGTAAAAAGTCTTTTGGGCAGCCAGCCCCAGGGCCTGGGGACAGGAGAGGGGCACACGGGATGCTGGAAGGAAGGAAGAGTCTCAACTCTGAAATGCAGCACTTAAGAGACACCCACAGAAAGTTTATTTCCCCTGCTGTCAGGATGATGAAACCACAGAAGCAGAGTTGAAATATTTACAAAGTAATCCAGAGCTCCACAGAGATGAAGAGAACAAAGGGTGAGGGGCTGGGGCTCACCCTGGAAGGGGACCAGGAGGGAGCAGACAGAGAGTGAAGCTTTGATGTGGGCAGGCAGACAGGGCACTGGGAAGCCCTCTGAGAGCTGAGGGAAGATGCAGGGAGAGGCCACTCCCCAGCCTTCTGCCACCTCCCTCACCCTGAGGAAGCAGCCCCTGTGCCCCCCACACTCCCACAGTATATGAGAACCATCCATCTGCCCCTGCTCTGCCTCCCCTCAGGGCCTCCCCTCCCTTGGCTGCCCAGAGCCCTCTGGAAGCTGCCCAGCTGGGCCTTGGCCCTCCTGCCAACAGCCCAACCCACTGCCAGGTCCATGTGCTGCTGCTCCACAAACCTCCCTCCAAAACCCAGACCTGGTAAAAAGCATCAGGAGCAAACAAGGAGGATTTGCACAGTGGGCAACAGCCCTCAATGTGTTCCACCAAGTCCCAGGAGCAGGGCCTGTGCCCAGCAGCCCCTCTCCAGGCCTCCCCCCCCAGCTGGGAGTCTCAGCTTTGGCAACTCTTGTACAGCTTGTGGCTAAAACACTGATGTGTGATGGGATGAAGAGTCTCTGGTTATTGCTACTGTGTAAGACAGGTTGGCTGCAGCCCCAGGGCCTGTGGGCACATCCCTCAGCAGGTCAGGCTGAAAAATCAAACTGAAACTAAGAACAGAGGCAGCTGCCTCATCTCTCCTGTTCCATGGGGCTGTCCCAGGGCAAGGTGGGACAGGGTGGCTGGGGACAGCACTGTCCTTTCATCACAAAGTTCTCTTTGATGAAGATCTTGGCTCTGTGATCAGCCCCAGGCCCAGCAGCCTCCAGCTCTGCTCTGCACACAGGCTGGGAGTGACCCTGCAGCACAGACAGTGACAACTACTCCAGTTCCAGGTAAGATGGGAGAGGGCACAGAGGTCTGCACACCCCTTGCACCCAGCCCAGAAAGGCCAGAGCCAGAGGATGGTGACCACTGGGTGCCAGGGAGAAGGGGGAGCTTTAAGGGGTTGTTTACAAGTGACTGAGGTAAAGAAAAAAAGAGGAAAGGCTGAAATGGAGAAGCCCAGAGGAGTGCTCAGGCCTCCCACACAGCACAGGGAGTCAGGGGTGGAAGAGGATGAGAGGCACAAGGGGAGAAGTCCAAGAGGCATCAGAGAAATCAGGGAATGGCTTCCCAGAGGGCAGGCAGAGGGCAGAGCCTTCCTGCTGGCCACCAGCACTCCTTGAGGCTGAAATCCAGCAGGGAGCAAAGAGCTGGCCTTGCAAGGCATGAGTGGAATAGCTCCTCTCCTTCCTCTGCAGCTGCAGGGGATCTGCTCAACTGCACACAGCTCTTCAGCCAGGCTCTTTGTGAGAAGCCACCTGGCTCAGCACCCCTCAGAACAGCATCTGCAGCACAGGGCTCAGTGAGCACAGCCCTGGGTTGTGGCCAAACTCACCTCCTGCACAGCACTGAGAAACTACCTACACCCCTGAAAACAAAACAACCTCCCCCCTTCTACCCCTCCTGCTCCATCCAGGGCCCAGAGGGGCCCTCAGCCCCCCAGGGCTGCCAGACCAGTGCTTCTCACATCAAAGCCAGTCCTGCAAAGCTTTCACCCCAGGGGTGCTCTTCAAAGCAGCCCAAGGAAGCAAACAGACATCCTTCATCAACATTCTGGAGCCAGCTGCAAGAAAGCCAGCACCCCAGTCTGCTGCTGCAGAGCCCAGCCAGAACATGGATGCTTTCCAGTCCTTTCACCTTTTCTTTTCATCTCTGCTGGCCCCAGTAAGATCAGGCCTCAGGTGCTGCTTTCAAAGGCTGTGCCAAGCCTTCTGTCCCAGCCACACATACCTGCTGCCTCTGCAGCCCGGGCTGGGCTGCCACACGCACAGCACTGCGGATGAAAGGAAGGCAAATGGCTCCTGAGAGGTGCAATGACAATTCCAGACATTCAGAGCACAGGCTGAAGCAAGGAAGCTGTATTTTTCTCTGGCACAAGCTAAAAGGGACTTGGCAGTAGACTCCCAACTTTGCCACAGGCTCCAGGAAGCATCCAGGTTGCTGTGAGCAGTGCCCAGAGCAGGCGCCAGGTTCTGCTGCCTCCGCAGAGCAGCTGCAGTTCCCTCCTCAGGGGACTGTTGTGCATCAGCTCCCCACAACCTCCACTCACTCTGAACCACATGCTACAGCAGAGCTGGGCAAGAGGGAAACAATGATGATGATGATTCCTTCTTGGAGACTCAGGGAGTATGAGGAGGCGCCTGCTGGAGTCTGCCAAGAGGAACACACCGGGGTGAGCAGAGGGAACCTCACAGGTGCCTCTGCCTGTGCTCCTGAGCCAGGCTGGCCTTGCCTTGCAGCTTTTTATTTGGCACTGGAAGCAAAGGTGCCCACAGTTCTCTTTTCCTGCCTCCCACAGTTCTCTTTTCCTGCCTCCCAACCTGCAGAACAGGGGGTACATTCGGGGAGACACCGGGAGGTGTCAGCACCCCTGAGCTTGGGAAGACACCATCAACTGATGAAAAACAGAAGGAAAAGAGAAGCCAGTTCCAGGAAACAAAAGATGAGCTGTTACATTGGAGTGGAGCTGCCATCCTGCCCAGGGCCCCTGTGCCCCCATCTCATGGGGTCAGTCCCAGTCTCATCCTTCCTGTGCCCACGGAGCGGGGAGTTCGCAGCCGCCATCACCGCAACTGCAGGGTCAGAACCACGGTCACAATCACCCCCAAGAAGAGCACAAAGGGCAGCCAGGTCTTCACAAACCCCCCTATGCTGCAAAACACAAACAAATGGGGGTTTCAATGTGGGAAATTACCAAAGCCAAAGGGAGAGAAGGATGTGAGACTAGCTGCAGAAATGAGAGACGGGCACTCCTCTGACTTCCTTACCCAGAGATTCAGTCAGTGCTAAAACCAGACTGAATCAAGCCCACAAACAACTCTGTTGTGAGCAACGGGGCTGGACCCTCCCTCCAGCTTAAAATTCAGGTTGAAGATGAGCACATTTCATATCTGCACAGCCAGGAGAGCCCAGGAAAGGAAAGCCCCTTACTGCAGGCCTTGTTCACTTGCCTAAAAGCCAGTAGAGAAGCTTTTCCAGAACAGGGGAGACTCAATCACAGTGCAGCAGCTCAAAAGCTTTACACAGGGCAGTCCTCACAGAATCTCCTCTTCAGGCACAAGGAGCTGAAATGGAGATTAAGCACCCTTTCTAGCAATGGAAGCTCAGGGTGTTCCCTTCTGCTCAAGCTGGAAGCTCTGGGGCAGCTGGAAATCCAGTTTGTGTGTAAACAAGACTCAAGTGAGGGAAGAGAAACCAGTAATCCTTGGAGACAAGCCACTCTGTGACCTTATGTTCTGACCTAACCCAGGCAAAACACAACACAGAGGGAGATTATGCTTCAGACAGCATTTCCCAGATTGCAGGCACCCAAAATCAGCTGCCAGATGTGGTGTTTGGGGAGCAGCACCAGCAAACACTTGGTTCTTTTCCAGGCAGTGACAGTACCACCTACTAGCAACATCCACCCAGGTGGTGTGGGGGAGAGATGGTTCCTCCATTCTCCATAGAACAGGCTGAAGCTTTAGAAGGTCATGAAGAGCAAAAGAATCACAGAATGGTGGGGGTTGGAAGGGACCTTTAGAGCTCATCCAGTCCAACCCCCTACCAAAGCAGGTCCCACCTAGATCAGGTCACACAGGAACATGTCCAGGTAGGTTTTGAAGTCCTCCACAGAAGGAGCCTCCACACCCTCCCTGGGCAGCCTGGGCCAGGGCTCCCTCACCTCAGCACTCAAATAGTTTTTCCTTATGTTTCAATGGAACTTTTTGTGTTCCAGCTTCTTCCCATCACCCCTTGTCCTGTCATTGGATACAGCAGAAATAAAAGTGCTGCCCCAACCTCCTGACACCCACCAGTGAGATATCTGTAAATACTAATGAGATCCCCCCTCAGTCTCCTCTTCTCCAGACTAAACAGCCCCAGGTCTCACAGCCTTTGCTCATAAGGAAGATGCTCCAGTCCCCTGACCATCTTGGTGGCCCTCCTGCTGAATGCAGAGTACTTGGCTCACCTCACATACTTCCCGTACAGAAGTGAGAAGAAGCAGAGCTTCACCATGTTCCAGGAGCTGCTGTTATCATATCTCATCAAGTTTAAGGCCAGAGCCACGTGAGAATGGCAGTTATCACAGCAAAGGTTGTGCTGGAACAAGAAAAGGGGCAGAGGGTTAGAACTGCTGTCCCTAAGGCTCAGCCAGCTCTGCACCCTGCAGAGACAGAGGGCAGCAGTACCATGCGGTGCTTGTACTCCTCTGAGGCATCGTGCACGGCCGTGTCCCAGGCGTTGGCTCCAGTGGAATACACCTTGCTGGGGTCCAGCTTCCAGTACCTGGGAGGGTGAGAACAAACCCTGTCACATTGCTGCTGTACCTGCACCACTCTGGGCTCTTCCCAGCAGGAAGATGCTTCAGGCACTTGGAGGGATCTCGCTGCCTCTGGAGAGCAGGGAGCTGAGCTCTTCAAGAGAAGAGCTGCAGAAACTGCTGCTCAGCAGCCTCAGCCCACCAGAGAGAGAAACTGCAGAGCTCAGAGGCACAGCCAGAACTCTGAACTGCCTTCACCTCCTGTGACAGCAAAGTTCCTGGCCATTCAAAGCCTAAACCTGGGTTCAAATGAAAAAAAAAGCCCCTAAACCTGATCAAACCCTAAAACCCTTCAACACCTAAACTTGATCTGGCCAAACCCAGGCCCCTCTCCTCCTCCTTCCCAGGATGTGAGCACTGGCAGCTCAGCAGCACAGGCAGTGGTTACTTGGAGCACATGTTAATGTTACCTTTGAATGTTTTAGCCTTTTCTCCTTTTCAGAAAGGCCCCACACATCTCTCATTACTGATGCCATCACATTGCTGTCACCCTTCTAAAACGGCTTAATTCAATGTGGTTTCTTGAAAAGCAAAGACACAGTAGCCATCCACTTGAATTAGGGCACTTGAAGCCCAAGGAGAGCCCTGTTCCAGCCCACCTGGCCCTGTGACCTCAAGGACATCTGCAGGTCAGTTGGTGAGTTTAACAAGCACTAGTGAGAGCACTTACTTCACTGGCTTCCCAAATGCCATGTTGTCTTCCTAGGGAAAAAAAGGGGAAAGAAAGGGTCTGAGGAGGAAAAGCCTGTGCAATATTTCTGCCCTGCCTCCTGTCAGGGAGTGTCAGAGAGTGCTCCTGGCTCCCCTCAGCCTCCTCTTCTCCAGGCTCAACACCCCCATTCCCTCAGCCCCTCCCCAGCACCCTTGTGCTCCAGCCCCTTCCCCAGCTCTGTGCCCGGCTCTGGCCACGCTGCAGCCCCTCAGTGTCCCTCTGGCAGCTCAAAGTTTCTGCTCCTCACTACAAAAGACAGGGAATGACTCAAAAGTCACCAAGCAAGTTGCAAAGCAGAGCAAGCCCAGCTTCTGCTCGAGCACCTGGATCCATCAGCCACTTACCGAGACAAAGTAGGGCCCCGCGAAGTCCCGGATGACGCCGGTGGAGGTGCAGATGCCCATGTGGCCAATGATAGGGAAAAGCCACCTGCCAAGGCAAGAACCACACACAGGCTGAGAGATCTGAGCCTTGGGCACACAGAGGAGTGCAACAGGCTTTGGAGAAAGGGACAGAGGGCACAGGGAACCCCTGAGAATCATAGAACGGTAGGGCTGGAAGGGACCTCTAGAGCTCATCCAGTCCAACCCCTGCCAAAGCAGGTCCCACCTGGATCAGGTCACACAGGAATGTGTCCAGGGAGGTTTTGAAGTCCTCCACAGAAGGAGCCTCCACACCCTCCCTGGGCAGCCTGGGCCAGGGCTCCCTCACCTCAGCACTCAGTTTTTCCTTATGTTTCAATGGAACTTTTTGTGTTCACTAGATATAACAGAAAAAAAAGTGCTGCCCCAACCTCCTGACACCCACCAGTGAGATATTTGTAACTATTAATGAGATCCCCCCTCAGTTTCCTCTCCTCCAGACTAAACAGAGAGCAGCAGATCTAGATCCCAATTCCCTTCCATCACCAAATACTTCAGGCCAAGGTCCAGCTCTCTCCCAGTCCTCTGGTGTTCTCAGGTCTGACTCTCTCTCCCCCTGATTTCCTGCTCCCCTCTCCCCCAGGGACTGTGTGCAGTGACTGATATTTCAGAAGAGATGACAGCAACAGCTTCCCAATGCCCTGCTTGACCAGAGAGATCCTATAATCATCAAAAGAAAAGGGAGCTGAGGTGGTGGCCAAATAGAACAGTGTCACAGCATTGGCACCTTCAAAGGCCAAGGTGCTTCCTCCCTTTTACTTCTCCTCTCAGCACTGACAAGCTTTCCAAGCCTCTAAATCCAAGGGTGACAGGAAATGTCAGAGGGAGAAAGTGGAGCTACCACACAGTCTTGGTGAGAGATTCTGCCATGTAACACCACTGAAATTTCTCCTGCAGAACAAAATCATCAGGGAAACGCCTCTGTTTGTCAGGGAATGAACCCCCAGGCAGTGGCTCTGGCAGCAGGGCAAGAGGGTTAAAACAGGCTCTGCAAGAGAGTTAAAAGCTTTGGAAAATCCTCCAGGAAAAGATTAAAGTGGAAACTTTAAGCCATCAGAAAAGAAAAGAGGTAAAACCCAAAGCTGGTTGGTAGCTGCGTGCAAGACGAGGGGAGGGACAGCTGCAGCTCCCCGAGGTGCTGTTCCCAATCCTGACACACCGCACCACGTCTTCTGCCCAACTTCCAGCTCTGGCTCAGCAAACACCATCACCTGATTGGCACGGGAGGGGAAGAGGAAGCCATGAAAGCACAGCTCCGCGTTGCCAGACTGCCCCTACAGCCACATCTAGCAGCTTCACATTCCCCCACCGCTCCGCTTCTCCTCGGAGCCTCCCTGCACCGGGCTGACGACACCGGGAAGGCAACTCCACTCCTGAACTCACTGAGGGGCCAAACCGCGGCGGCTGTCCTCGAGGCGTGAGGGAGTCTGAGCCTGCCGGAGCCTTCCCCCGCCTCCCGGGGATCCCTCCCCGCCGCTCCTCACGGCCGGGCCCGCTCCGCGCCAGGCCGAGGGGAGGGCGAGGCCCGACCGCAGCGGGGGCGCCCCGGGCCGGCGGCAGCGCGGGGCCCGAACTCACGTCAGGACGGGGATGGGGGTCCACACCACGCAGTAGGGGAAGCGGCCGCGCTCCGCGTCCAGCACCGCGCCGCCGCCGCCATTGAACTGCTTCATCTTGGCCTCCGCTTCCGCCATCACCGGGGCCGCCCCCTGCCCGCCGCGCTGACGTCACTTCCTGGAGACCGCGGCCGCTTCCGGGCACGGCCGGTAACCAGGAAGTGGCGGCGGGCGGAGCTGCCCGGGCCCGGCGCAGCCTCTGCCCCGGGGGGGCCCCGGCCCGGGATGGAGCGTCCCAGAGCTCCCAATGGGCCCCGGCCCGGGATGGGGGGGTCCCAGAGTTCCCCGATGGGCCCCGGCCCGGGATGGGGCGTCCCAGAGCTCCCAATGGGCCCCGGCCCGGGATGGGGCGTCCCAGAGCTCCCAATGGGCCCCGGCCCGGGATGGGGCGTCCCAGAGCTCCCGGGTGGGCCCCGGCCCGGAATGGGGCGTCCCACGGCTCCCGGCTGGGCCCCGGCCCGGGATGGGGCGTCCCACGGCTCCCGGATGGGCCCTGGCCCGGGATGAGGAGTCCCGCGGCTCCCGGATGGGCCCGATCACGGGCTGGGGTGTCCCGGGGCTCCCGGAGGCCGCAGCCCCGCGGGCCGGGGTCGATGGAGCGCTGAGTCGCTTCCCCCGGGGGTTCCGGCTCCGTGCTGGGCCGCCGCGGGCGGTGCAGCCGTTGTGAAAGTAAAACCGGCCGTTGTTCGCCCTGATGTGAAACGGTTCCGTCGCGCTGGGCTCAGAACTGCCCGGCTGCGGGTGCAGATGCAGCCCAAGACACACACGAACCCCCGGAACGCTGTGGTCAGGGGCTGCTGCCTGTGAGGAGAAATGAGTGACATCAGTCCACAGCTGATGGTCAGACTCTGGGCTGAAGGAATGACAATCCCCAGGGGGTCCTGAAGAGCCCTGGAGCCCCGGTTGGTGATGAAGGGCCCATGTCCAATGGGAACAGACCCCGTGGAAATGAGATCTGGGAAATAACCAACGTGCACACAGTGAAAAACGCTGCCTCACGTGACTTGGGGTGTGCAGAGAGAAGGGACTCTCCCCCCTGCACCCAATAACGAATATCTGCCTTCTACAACTCCAAAATAGTCTCTGAGGAGTGTCCTGGGCTGGCTTTTACTGTGGGGCTCTGGGGAAGCTGCTCCAGGCAGGTGCCTTCCACCCTCACAGCATCACAGGATCTCAGGGTCTGGAAGGGACCTGCAAAGCTCACCCAGTGCAACCCCCTGCCAGAGCAGCACCACCTAGAGCAGGGCACAGGGACTCACCCAGCTGGGGTTGGGATGTCTCCAGAGAAGGAGACTCCACAGCCCATCTGGGCAGCCCCTGCCAGTGCTCCCTCACCTCAACAGGGAACAAGTTTGTCCTTGTGTTTCTTTGGAACTTCTCCTGTTCCAGCTTGTACCACCCTGAGTTCAGCAGCAAACTCCCTTCATGCTGCCCTTCCACACATCAGAAGGTGTGGGGGGGGTCAGGTGCCCCCCCAGGAAAGGGCAAAATACACAGCAAGTTTCCCCTTAGAGAGGAGAAAGAGAGCAGGGAGAGCACTGCCAGGGGAGGAACAGCACTTACAAATGGAGAATCAGGTTAGAAAAATAACAGTTGCTTTATTAGGAAGTTTTAATTCCAACTACACGAGAAAGCTGAAGAAGAAATATGTTTATTCCAGATTTCCACCCACCACAACACACTCAGCCAAATACAGAGTGACAACTCGCTGAAGGAGTGGGAAGAACAGGGAGGAGGAGGCTTTTCCCAGCCCCACAGAGCTGGGATGAGACAGGAGAGCTGCCCCTTGTCCAGCCCCACTCTCCTCTCTGCCTCCTTCCATGCTTTCCCTGGAAGCTGCTCATTTCCTCCTCACACAGAGACCTTGAGCTGTGTTTCCCTCCAAGGGCTGTGGTTACCAGAGCTCTCCAGCACTGGTTGTGCTGTTACACTGCACCACACCAAGCGCTTTTGCTAATAAAACAGTCTTGGCCCCTCCTGCCTGTGCTGGGGGGTTCCTGCTCTGGTGTGGCTGCTGTGGCTTTGGGGGTTACCAAACCCTGGCAACGGCAAGAGCCACGTTCCCAGTGGTCATCACAAGCTTACAGCTTCCACATCACAGCCCCAATTTCTCTCCATCATCAAAGACTGATCTCTAGGAGTCCTGCTTTCCATTACCTGGATTTGCTCAACAACTAGCTGAGTCCAGCCTTCCACTTTTAGCAGCACAGCCTCTGTTGTGGGGACAGAACAGCACTTAGATGCTCACTGAAATGTAAGAGTAGTGAAGTTTCCAGCTTTGAAGCCCAGGAGATCTGTAACCTGTGCCCACCACAGAGGTGTGTCAGAGGGGACACCCATTTGAGGTTGCCAGTATGGCTGCAGAAAGCATTGGCTAACAGGATGGGGCAGAGGTGGCCAACTCACCCTTGACACACGCTAACCTGTCGTAGGAGTAACTCAGGCTTCAACACAACTGGCTTAGTAACAGTGAGGACTGCTCTTCCTCGTCCTTAACCAGGCCCTCAAGAGATCATCTCATGTCCCACTTTATTTCCTAGGCCAGGCCAGGTTTTAGGGAAGCCCCTCATGCTGAGCTGTAGCGTGGGCATCATCTCAGAGTGACCTGTCAAGAGTTGATCCAGAGCCTGAGATGATGCTGCTCAGCACCTGGTGGTGAAGGAATTCACTGAAGAATCTGGTTCCAAAAGAGAGAAAGCTGAGCAAATACACTCTTGAGAGCAGAGCAGAGCCATGCCTGGTTCCTAACAGACACTCCTTACTTGGGCACTTGGGATGGGAGATGCACACACAGGTTTGTCTGTGTTTCAGTGAACACTTTCTGTTCAATGAAGAAAAATACTTGCATTGATTTGCTCCAGGCTGATGTAAACATCAGGGGGTGTTAGAATCACAAAACCATTTAGGTTAGAAAAGACCTCTGAGATCATTGAGTCCAAGTTGCTCCCCAGCACTGCCCAGCCCAGCACTAACCCCTGGCCCTCAGCACCTCAGCTCCATGCCTTTGGGATCCCTCCAGGGCTGGGCACTCCCCCAGCTCCCTGGGCAGCCTGGCACAAGGGCTGGCAACCCTCTCAGGGAAAGAGTTCTGCCTCAGCTCCAATGTCAACCTCTCCTGGCGAAATTTGAGCCCCTTTCATAGAATCATGGAATGGTAGGGGTTTGGAAGGGACCTTTAGAGATCATCTAGTCCAACCTCTTTCCTTTTGTCCTGTCACTTGTTACTGGGGAGCAGAGACCTCTCCCCAGCTCCCTGCAGCCTCCTGTCAGGGAGTGTCAGAGAGGGCTCCTGTCTCCCCTCAGCCTCCTCTTCTCCAGGCTCAACACCCCCATTCCCTCAGCCCCTCCCCAGCCCCTTGTGCTCCAGCCCCTTCCCCAGCTCTGTGCCCGGCTCTGGCCACGCTGCAGCCCCTCAGTGTCCCTGTGGCAGTGAGTGAGGGGCCCAGCACTGAACACAGCCCTGGAGCTGCAGCCTCCCCAGGGCTCAGCACAGGGGGACAAACCCTGCCCTGCTCCCACTGCTGTTCCAAGCCAAGATGCCACTGGCCTTTATTGCTAATCTATGAATAGAGGCCAATATTCACATCAGCTAACATGGTCCTGGTGCCTTTGAAGGATTAGGTGATGGATTTGCTCTTCCTGCTGGTGCCCTTGGCCAGGCTGGGCAGCACCAGCAGCCTCAGCAGGACCCATCTCCCTGCAGTGCCCTCACACCTCCTGAGTGGGCACAGGGCATTTCAAGACAGTCCAATTCATTCCCTCCAAAGCACACACAGGAGGGCACTCAGCAGCTGGAGCACAGGAAGAACACCATTTTCCCTAAGCTGGATTTAAAGCAGGAGTGACTGCAGCTGCATTGCACAGCTCTCTGCTGTGCTCCATCCCCAGCACCGCACTGGCACAAAGCAGGTGAGCTGGAGCTGACAGCAGGGTCTTCCTAGTGACAACTGGAAAACTGCTGCTGTTCTACTGCTATTGATCTAAGCAGAATACAAAACACCTGAAGTCAGCAGGGAAAAATAGCTGCAGTTGGAAAAGAAACTGCAGGGAGAGGAGGACGGGGAGGGGAGTGCAGGTAAGAAGTTCTCCATGCATAAAATTAAAGGCTGGGCTTTTTATTGCAGCTATCTTGCCTGACTACAACACTGGATCGATGTACAGAGCAGCAATACTGCCTTCATTGTCTCTGCCATCTCTTGTTTGATGAGGAACAAAAGGTTTCACTCCCACTTCTGCCAGCCACTCGCCACTGATGGCTTCTCTCTCCTGTTGTCAGCAAGGAAGCAGCTCTACCTCCTGTCAGCCTCAAATGTCCCCAGGACAAGGATCTGTGCCTGCTGACTGCAGGTGCCAGTGCACCACTCACACCCAGAGAGGCAAAGCCTCTGAGAGCAGAGCCTGTCTGCTCCAGGAAGCAGCTCTGACCACGCAGGGGTTTGGGTCTGCCCAAGCACAGGCCCCATGGCTGGAGCTGGGCCTGGAACGCATTTAGTCACCTCCCCTTTCTACCTCGGCTCATCTCTGAGCCTGAGAGCAGCAGGCACCCAGCCAGCTCTTGTTCAGTAAGCAGCTTCCTTGGGAACCTTCCCTGTTGTGACAGCTCAAACATTACAGGGGCTGCCAGAACCAAACCACTCAAGGAAGAGATCCCCTCCCCCTCCTGACATTGACAGCCGAGGCAGCAGCAGGCGACACCGCGTGCGGAGCCTCTCCCGAATGTCACCGAGGCACAGGCTGCTGGAGGACACCAGCGTCCTTCCCCCGCCCTCGAGGTGATGCTGGGCTGGGCTGCTCTGCCTTTCTCTTGTTCCCTTCCTGCAGTTTGACAGCCTCTAATCACTCAGCATGAACCAGAAACGTCACTCTGGTCCCCACTGATGATGGTGCTGCTCAGCAGCGCGAGCGCAGCCGCGGGGCTCAGCCACCCACCCCAAACGCCGTGTCCCTGAGCCATCCCACCCCTCAGCTCCAACCTGCAGGTCTTTTCTGCTTCCCTGTCACTTGAAAGCTGCATTTCCTGCTCTCTCCCTCTCCAGCTGACAGGGCCAACCCACAGAGCAACTTTTCAGTTTAAAGGGAAAGCCGCCAGTTTCTCGGGGCTCAGGGGCACGAGGTGGAAGCGCTCAGAGTGCCAAGTGCAGGCTGTGACCATGGCCCCGCCAGAAAAGCCACGAAGGACCCACCTTCTCCCCTTGCCAGCTCCCAAGGGAGGCCCAGTCAGACTCATCTCGTGCAGCAGCAAGGCCTGAGCGAGCTCTGAGCAGCACAGCGGGCAGAGGACTGAATTCCTCACTGCAGCCACAGCAGGCAGCTTCCTGACATCCTGCTCTCATTTTGCTCAGAGCCAGGAGCCATCTTGAGCCCTTTGCAGACTCGTTCCTGGCACTGTGAACACTGACATCAGAGAAAAACAAACTCATCCTTAGGGCTGCACTCCTTCCTCTCCCCATATCCCAGAGCACACCAGCTCCTCTCCCTCCTCAACACAATTCCCTTACCCACATTACAAAGAAAACTCATTTCCTGGGTCCTTCCAGCCATTTCCACGCACAGTTCCACCACTCCCATTCCCTTTCCACACATCCTCTTTGTCCAGCCATTCCATCCCAGACCTGACCTAATTAGCTGCCTGCTGGTTCCAGCGTGGCTGCACATGGCTGTGGCAGAGCAGAGCTGTCTGTTACAGCAATCATTTCTCTCAGGCAGGGTTTGCAATGAAGAGGCCCCCAAAGGCCTTCAGCTGAAAGGTGTCTGATGGGAATCTGTACCAGAAGAGTTCAAATGGATTCTGAGAATCTGCTTTCCTAACTCTTCCTTAAGGCCTGGCATCCTGCATCTTGGGAGGCCAGGGAAGTGTTTGGGAGGTTGTGTACCTTGACATGATTCAGAGCAGCTTCCTCCCTCACAGCCCTGTGCATCACTGCTCCCTCCCACAGCCCTTCTCACCCCCACCCCAGCCCCAAACCAAGCCACAGGTGACGCCAAGAGACCCGTCAGCACTCCCTCAGTGGCCACCACAGCTCCCCAGCCCCTTCCCACTCATGTTTACTGGGGCCTCTGTTCCCCATGAGACAGCATTGAACAGACAATACCCACCCAGCCAGGCCACCCTCTGCCCACCCACCTCCACGGAGCAGAAAGGTAGCACAAAGCCCCCAATCCCTTCAAATAAAATGACACCAAGGGGAAAAAAAAGCAAACTAGAACAAAGAATTGTTTAATTGCTTAACCCTTTCTCTTCCAGGGACCAGAGAAACAAGTTTTCTGCTCCTTCTAATGAGGACAGTAAGGCTTGTGTGTTACCTCTACGACTGCAGGGGCAAAGTTTATGAGATGATCATCTTTAGTACTTCTGAAAGCGAGAAGCAATGGTCATTGCAACAAGAGAACCCTCTGAGTCTCCTCATGGAGAGCCCATTGCTGGAATACAAAAATAAAGGTGGCATCCCTGCACATCCCAGGCTAGAAAGAGTTAATCAGAAAGAGCAGGAAGAAGCTTTCCCAAAGAGGGGGTTGAAGTAAACAGCAGAGGTCAATAAAGCACATCTTCTCCCTACTTCCCCAGCTTGTTTTTTCCTTCACCAATAAATACAGATTCCTCCTGAACAAAGGATGAAGCAGGTGATCTGCCCACGACAAGGGGCAACAGGGGCCAGAGCCAGAGAGATTTTCTTTCCCCTCCCCTTGTCTCACATTAGTATTTCTCTTTCTTTAACCAAAGCAGATGTTTAAAAAAGCAATCCACTGCAGAGGCAGGGAATCTATTGTGGCTTTCACCGTGCATCTGGCAGGTAAAAGAGTCACACTGTCTCACAAGGGTAAAAAAACAACAAAAAATAGCTGCCACAGCAAAAGGTGAATGGGGAGGGAGAGGTCTATTCTCTTCAGAGCTTTCCATCTCAGTCTCTCGCTTTAAAAATCAAAGTCTGCTGACACTGTCTACTGAAAGATAAAAAAAAGTTTGAGTGGGAGGAGTAGGGGGAAAAAAACGAGTCTGTGTCTAGTAGGAAAGCCTTAAGCAAAGAAAGACAAGGCCAGACCATGTCAGAGAGCCACTCGAGTGAGAAGAATTTGCTGTTGCCTCTGGGTTTTGAAGAGCATTGAGTACCAGGGTACACTTGGGGTGGGGGAGCTTGTGCCCAGCCCGAGGGGTAACACTGAGCAAGCAGCCCCAGCCCCCGTGCCAGTGCTGCGTGGAAACGGGCAAAGGTGCCTCAGCAAGTGCCAGTCTGTGCCAGGAGAGCTCTGCCTCGGCAGGAGGAGGCAGAGGGTGAATGTGCAGCAGAGCCCAAGGGCAGCCAGGGGTTCCTGGGGCTGGCAGCCACACTCCCACAGGCCTGGGCTTTGCTAAGGCTGCTCCACCCACACCCGAAAGAGCAGATGGATGTCTCTGTCTGTGGGGCAGGGCCCAGTGAGCTCCACTGTGATTACAAAGGGGCTGTGTGGGATCTCTGCACAGGGAACAGTGTCCTTGGAGAGACTCAGTGACCCCTCTCCCTCCTGCCCAGGGCTCCCTCATCTCATAAAGACTGTTCTGGAAGAGAGAGGAAGCCAGTTACCTTCATCAGCCAGCACTGCGCAATCTCATCACCGCCTGGCAGCCAGAAGCGGCCAGAGAAGGAAAAGGAGGCCTCTCATTTTTCCACAGCAGAAACAGGAAGACCAGGGATTGCACCACATGGAAGAACAGCCCTAATGCAGCACACACACAGGCACACACGCTCCCAGACACACACCTCACACCCCTGGGACCGAGGCTGGCAGGTTCAGACCTTCAGCAGTAAAAGACAGGAGACAGCGCAGTGCAGTGAGATCTCCAGGGGCTCTTTGGTCTTAGTTGATAGTCCTAGAAAAAGACAACCTCTTCAGATTGGGTTGTAGCACAGCTGTGTAAGATCTATCTGATATTTAGTGTTTGGCAACTGTGAGAGGAGGAAAAAAAAAGAGGGCTGTTATGTGAGAGGGGAAGGGATGGAAGTCCAGTGCTGGATTTCTAGGTGGACTCCTGACCTCGCAGCCAGAGTCAGTGTGTGGAGAGTGGGAAGAGGGAGGAGGGTTCCTGAGAGGACCACGAATCCATCAGATGCTACACCAGCAGTGAGGTGGAGCAGGCCCACCTTGGCCAAGACTGAGCAGCTGACTGCACAAAAATGCTGCTGTCTGAGAGCTCGAAACTTTCCTTGCAATGTACACACGATGGCAACGTTCCCAGCTCCAGCACAGGCGACATGGAGAGGGGAAGGTGAAGACAGCTATACACACTCTGGGCAATGGAGAGAGAAGCTCTGGAACAGCCCCTTTCCTCAGGGACTCTTACATGAGTCCCAGGCCTCTGACTGAACCTGCTCCCATTGCTATCACCTTTCTCCATGGGTTCACAGACCACGGAAGGAAGTATCAGAGCTGGGCAAGCACACCCTGCCCTGTTGAGCTGCACATATTCAGTGCCTTCACTGATTCATCAACTAAGACAGATGCCCAGGGACAAGACAGGCAACATCCAGTCCTTAATACAACACAGCTACATCTGGTGACAACATGTTAGAGGCAGAAGGCAGAAGAAAGATGCTATGGGACAAAATAGGTGTTTCATGGCCAACAACCCTAAACTAGGGGCCTCTAGACAGGCTGGCAGCACAAAAGCAGAGTCAAGCTTTCAAGACCAGGATCACTGCAGTAAATTCATTCCAGAAGCCCTGCCCTGGGTTTGTGTATTACTCAGGAATTTAACGTCCCCTCTGCAAACGCACAAATGCAGGCAACATCCTCCTGTACCACACCATACAGCAGCTCTGGAAATAAAACATAAATCACCAGCTTAACACTGCTTACAGACAACTCAAAGACCCCTGCTGGGACTAAATTCCACTAAAGGCAAACCCCAGACTGCACTGCCATGCTGCTCGGTAGCGTGACGGGAGAAGAAGGAGGTGATGGTTTAGAGACGGCCGCTCCTGCCCCTGCCAGCTTGTCCTACTCTGTGCATAGTGCGAAACAGTGCAGTCACTCATCAGAGAAAGTTCAGGCCCAAGGAAACGAGGTTCCCTTTCTGCAAACATTGAGAGGAAGGAGAGGCAGTTCTGTTTTAGCTGGGTCGGCACTGGACTTGCCCCTCTGAGCTGTCCTCGTCGTCTGAGCCCCCAGCCCCAGCACTGGTCAGTCCCGTGATCCGGTACCCCATGTTCATCAGCATCACCTCCAGCGGGTCCGCGTTCATCCGCCGCTGGTTGGCCTGGGAAGCACCTTCCATGTCCACAACCACACGCCCATTAAGGGTCTCACTCTGCAAGACAAGAAGGGAGAGGACTCAGAGAGGCAGCCCTGGGACCAAAGAGGGGCTGTTAGTGCTGCTGCAACTGTCGAGTGACCCCGATAAAGAGCAGCGCGTGTGACAGATCGTTGACAGCAACACAGCCCTTGACTGGGGCTCTTACCTCTGGCCTGGGGTTCCACAGCCGTACCACTGGGTCAATGCCACTGGTGGCCAGGAAACAGTAACTGGGATGAGGCTGGAGACAATTCACAATGGACTCGTCTCCCTGCAGCACTCGAACGAGGTTGGTGGTTTCTTTTTCCCAGATGAAGAAGGAGCCGTCGTCTGACCCACTGACTATGTACTGTGCATTGCTAGGGTGAGAGGAGCAGAGGCTGGAGCTGACAGAGCCAGAGCCAATGCCAGTCTCTAGCAGACACAGAATCTCAGCTGGCTTCTGCCATCAGCAGGCTGCCACCCAACGCTGGTCCAGATAAAGCTCTCTGTGGTGCTTCCCTCCAGCCCAAGGATTCCTGGTTTCAATCTCAAATGGCTTTTCTGAAACTCTATCCCAACCAGGTCCTCTGTGCATCTGCTGCTGAACCAGCTGTTCATGCAACCACACAAGGAGGCTTTCTGTCACCTTTTTCAACCCTGCAAACCAGTGTCAGCATCACGAACAGTCAGGACAGGGCTACGCGTGAGGCTTTATCTGACGGAAGAGAGCATTCTGCTGCCACTCACACTCCTGTCCTGCATCCCCACCACGCTCTGCCAACATACCTGCCAAAGAAATTGGCCTCTTTGATGTCTGTGGTAGTGTTACAGTGGCCACAATATCGGAATTTGTAGTCATAGCTGCGCTCCCTCAGCACCATCTCGTCCTCAGAGATGGAATCCTTGCGGCCCGTGGCTCGCAGCCGGATGGGGCCACCCCCTTTTTTGTCTTCAGCTGCAAAACAACATGTTTTCCCTCATCACAGTTTGGAAAGGAATATGTTCTCAGCAAACAGCACTGCAGGAGATCCCAACAGTTTTAGACAAAGAGTTAAGGACAATCCCAGCAGGGAGCAGGGCTCAGAAGCACAAGCTTCCTTCCAGATTATCTCCTGGCTACACTGGACTGCTTTTATCACTCTCTCACTCAAGAGCAAACTAAGACCGGGCACAAGGAAAACACGGGCTCAGGACAGTTTTTGTGCACAGTAACAATCAATCTCTCCCAGAGCTGGAGCTTGACTTCAGAGGGGCAAGTACAAGGAGAAAATGCCTTGTCTGATCATTAGATTTCAGTGTCACCTTGAAGGCCCCTGAGCACTGGCACTCACCATTATCACTCTTGGAGAACAGGGCTGCGTTGATGTCTCTGTCGAGCGCATCGCAGGCACTGCTGTGGGCTTGTTCTGGGAACTTCCCTTTAAAGTCATCCAGACACTCCAGAGCCTCTGCCACGTACTTGAGTTCAAAGAGACAGCGGGCAAGACGGAAATGGGCCTTCAGGTGGCATGGATTTAAGGATATGGCCTTCAAGCAGTCTCTTAAAGCATCATAATGGTCCCCATCCCTGAAGAAAAGAGAGCGGTGGATTAGACATCCCGAGCAGAAATGGCACACATTTTGCACTCCTGTTTCCCAGCCCTTGTTCCCTGACTCTGTGTGAGCAGACATCCCCTACTAACAGCATTTGCTGTTTCTCAGGGGCACCATCTGACCAAGCCCAGCTTCTGAAATGCACCTCCACAGGCAGGAGTGACACAGCCACACAGGGCAGCCCAGCAAGCCCCGGCCTGCCATTTTAAATCCGACAGAGCAGAGCTCCCTGAGACAACACATTTAGGGAAGTCCTTTGAAGATGGAGGATGCACAAGCCCTCTGGCCAAGCAGACACAAGGCCTCTCCTGCAAAGGGAGCAGGGCCTCCTCAGAGCACGGCAGCTCACGTGTGCCCCTGTGTGGACGCACAGAGTGGCAGCAGGTTCCTTGCCCACAGTCACGGCCACTTGTAGCCCTCAAGGAGCTACAGAACCACCACACTTCACAGCTCTGATGGACAAATCACAGCTAGTGGGCATATATTTCCACACCTTCCTGATACTGGAAACTGTAGCAAAGCACTAGCTGACACACAGAAAGGTTCAGATCTGCCAACATCCTTTGGGAAAAATGATTCCTATGAAAAAAGTCATTTGTGAGATCAGCACTCAGCTTCTGTCTTCTGTTCCTTAATCTCAGCCTATTGTTCTTCTCCCTCTGAACACTGAGGTCTTTTTTGAGGCAGCTCCCAAATCTCTGCCATTGCAAAACAGCCAGTAGGCCAGTTACCAACAGTCACGACGACCACTTGGCTGCTCTTTATCTTGGCAAGAAGAGAGGAGAATTCATACTGGGGATTTCAGCAGGGAGAGGAGAAGAACATCTTCAACAAAGCAAATGCAGATGAAGGACCACAGCTATTTTAAATATGTGAGTGGCAAGGTGTGCTACTCAGTGTTACTCTGCTCAAGGGGACAGATACTAAAATAACTCAGATGTACATTGCAGATGCAGCTCTGGCTATTGGTCAGAAAACACATCAGACACTAACAGTCTATTTTGCAAGAGTGAAGACAGAATCTCCCCTAGACTCTGAGGCACCAGTTGCCACCTCTCCAGATCCCTCAGAGGTTTGTTTCCAGTCAAGGGGAATGTGGGTGAGCTGGGGTTACCCAGGAATCACCAGCTCTGACTTTCTGCAGCACTAGTTACTCGGATAAAGCAGCAACCAAAGCAACTCCAGGCTGTCCTACAACAAAGCTCTAAGTGTAGGAACCATGCCCTCATCTGTGACAGCAGATTTACAGACCTACTCTAATGAAGATCAGAACTACCCAAAGAAATGCAAAACACCCTTAGAGAACTCATAATGCTGTTACTCAGAAGTGGATTTTTGATTTCTTTTTAAACAGGAAAGGAACAGAACATTACTCAGCATGCCAGGAGGCAAAAGGATGAGCCACTACCAGCTGTGCTTGCCTGTGCAGTATCTGTGGCCAGAACTTCTCCAACCCTTGCTCTGTGTTAGAGGTTTGATTTAGGGCTTGATCCAAAAACCCCAACTCTGCTCCACACATAGTGAAGCCCAGTGCTTCACAGTGGACAAGAAGGTATAGAATCATAGAATGGTGGGGGTTGGAAGGGACCTTTAGAGCTCATCCAGTCCAACCCCCTGCCAAAGCAGGTCCCACCTAGATCAGGTCACACAGGAACATGTCCAGGAAGCCCTCCAGAGAAGGAGCCTCCACACCCTCCCTGGGCAGCCTGGGCCAGGGCTCCCTCACGTCAGCACTCAAATAGTTTTTCCCCAGTTCTTCCAGCCTTTCCTCATGAGGAAGATGCTCCACCAGCAGTGCCTGTGACACTAAACCCCCCTGCAGATACTCTCTGCTTCCTTACCACTTGCGCTTCATGTAGGCAGCAGCTCTGTTTCCGTACAGCATGGCATTGTTGGGGGCTTTCTGGACTGCTTTGCTGTATAGCTGGATGGCTTGTGTCCACAGCTGGCAAGCAAAGGCTTCGTTGGCTTGCTGCTTGATTCTCTCCAGATATGGAGGTAACTCCACTTGGGGACTGAAGGGAGAGAGGAAAGGAGCACAGGTAAGTCTCACATGCTGGTGCTCTGTTAACTCCAGTTCAATGCCTGCAGTGTTCTGTTCCATCTTAGCAAATCCCAGTAAGCATTACCTAATAGCAAAAGTTTCAGGGAAAGGCAGCAGAAACCCTGCACCTGAGCAACCTGAATGTAGGAGGAAGGTTTCTTTTTGACCATTATTTATTTCTATTTTCTACATATACTCAAAACTGAACAGTGGCTATTTTGAACACCTGATCCCTCAGACTTCATCAATACACTTTTGCTTTGACTGCACAAACATTTCCAGCCCTTTTTTAGCAATGTAAAACGATGCAAATTCAGAAGGGAACCAAGCATCTGAGTTCAGAGGGCTGCACACAGCAGCAACCCAAAACTCCAGCCACATCTCTGCTGCCGTGGCAGAGGGGCCATCTAGAGGAAACAAGCTGAAATCATCCACCAAAACGGCTTTGGTGGAACCTACACTACCCTTATATGGTATTAAACAACTGTGTCTTGACTTTTAACCATGTCTCATCAGCTGGAGGGAAAACAGTCAGCAAAATGTGCTTCGAGTCTGTTTCTGCTTCACCCTAACTGCATTTTGCTCTTAAAGAATGCAGTAGGAACAATAGAAGAGGGCTCTCCATCCCATTCCTGGTTCACAGGCAGACTGCAGGAGTAATGACTCTAGTGTCATGTCATAAAGCAATTCTGGCTGCTCCAGCTCATTCTGCAGCAGTCAGGTGCCCAGAAAACCAGCAAAGGGAAGCAAAGATCCTTCAACCTGACTGCCTCTCCCATTCACCAAGACACTGTTCCTTCAGGTCAGGAAGTAACAACCACTCAGGACAATGAACAACACCTTGCTTCCAGGCCTGAAAAGTCATTTCTTAGTTATGTCCGCAGTAATACGACATCAGAGGGGAAAAATCCTCATGGACAACATTTCTCCCAGGATGCCTGGACCTGATCTGACTAGTTTATAGTCCATACACCAGGAGCAAATACAACTCCTAGGACAGAAGCCACCTGATGACCAAGTCAATGTGCCAAGTGGATGTACACCTCAGATTTTGTTTAGCAAGAGGAAGAGGATGAGAACAAAGCTGTAGAGCTTCCAGGTAGGTAGAGCTGTGCCCTTACCTGCCATGTGCCCTGCCCTCAGCCAGGCGGAAGCCGTTGCTGTGGAGGTGGATGCCGTTCGACACCCCGTTGGTGGAGGTTTTGCCATTCTGCACTTCTGAAGGTTAGAAAAACAAACACAAAGCCATGCTAAGGATCAGTGTAGATGATACAAACTAATAGCTGAGGCTTCAGGCATTCCTTTTAGAAGAAAACCAATGCCACAGCCTTAGTCAGAGCAGAAATAAAACTTCCATGATTCCACACACCCCAAATCCACCTGGATTTGATTTGCCTTCTTACATTTACTACAAAATCTCTGTAGTAGCCTTCACAATGAAGCCCTAGAAAACCAGATGCACATAGAACTACATACATACAGAGAGAGAGTGGTTTGAACTGAGCTGCCTTCAGACTGGGTTCCAGGCCATAACTGGAGTACTTGACTGATCACCGGGAACCCAACATTGAAAACTGCAGAAGGATTTAGTAACATCAATAACTTTGCACTTTGGATTCATTCAGATAAAAGAATCACACAGCTAAGTTGTTGAACATTTCATAGGGGAAAGAGGATGGGTAGAACCACTGGAGGAATCCAGTAATGGAATTCCAGATGCTTTCCTCTTGTACTGGTGAAGGAGCTGTTACAAGCTGAAGCACTCCTCTGAAGGCCAGGCAGCCCCAAGATCTGCCATTCCTATAGAAAACATTCAGCTTCAGTTTTCACCAACTGCATTCATGTTGCAGCTGGAAGTGCTCCTGAGTCCATT